>NC_140997.1:118681366-118946784 GCF_052327205.1 Somniosus microcephalus | reverse complement strand
GGGGATGGGGGGAGGGGAGAGATGTGGGAGGGGAGGAGATGGGGGGATGGAGGAGGAGGGAGGGGAGAGATGGGGGGGATGGGGGAGGAGGGAGGGGAGAGATGGGGGGTGTGGTTAAACACTGTTAACCTGTACATGTCTGTGTGGTAAACCACTGTTAACCCTGTACAAGTCCAGGCATGTCTCAGCCCCTGGCTCCACCCCTAAGCCCGGGTATAAAGGTGACTCACCACCCTTCCTCCAGGAGCTCTTAGGATGGATTCACTAGCAGAGGCATGCTCTAGTTCTTAGTCAATAAAAGCCTACTTCATATAAGTCCATTTCGTAGTCTTTGGTATTGTTGATAGCGCATCAATTTTTATTGACTAATTTTCAACATGGAGCAAATCTTGAAGCCGGAACGTTTAGACCTGGATCCTCAAGCAGCAGATGCAGCCAATAACTTTGAACACTGGCTGAGCTGTTTCGGAAGCCTTCCTTGAGGCCTCCAGCACTACCGTCACTACAGATGACACGAAACGGCTTGTCTTGAACTCACGGGTGAGCCACCGAGTCTACTCGATCATCCGAGACGCCACTACTTACGCGGCCGCCATCGCGACGCTAAAGGAACAATACGTGAGGCCTGTTAACGAGGTCTACGCCAGACACCTCCTGGCTACCCGAAAAACAGCGCCCCGGGGAATCGGGCGCTGAATATTTACTGGCACTGAGAGTCCTCAGCCGGGACTGTAATTGCAAAGCGGTGACAGCCAAGGAATGCACGGAAGACCTGATCCGAGACGCCTACGTAGCCGGGCAATCAGGTCCAACTATACTCGGCAGAGGCTGCTGGAACAGAGGGGGGCTCGACCTGCAGAAGACGGTGGCCCTCGCTAACTCGTTAGACGTGGCCCTCCAGAACATGGACGCCTACCCCCCTGACCGGATGGCCACGTGGATGCCACGGGAGGCAGCCATCTTGGGACCCGGTAAGGCCACAAGCCGCCAGCAGCCCAACTACAGCTGCAATGACCACAGGCCAGAAAATGCTACTTCTGGCGGCCAGGCCAAGCACCCCAGACAGCAATGCCCAGCAAAGGACGCGACCTGCTCCAAATGCGGCAAGAAATGCCACTACGCGAGAGTGTGCAAGACGAAATCGACCCCCAATTCCAGCAGCGCGCCGCGTGCGAGCCGTACAGGCCGCCATTTTGGACCCCACCAACCACGTGTGAGCCGTGCGGGCTGCCATTTTGAACACCACCAGCCGAGAGGGAGCCGCCATCTTGGACACCATCTCGGGACCAGGCCCTCGGCGCGGACGAATACTACAGCGACCCACCGACCTCGACGATGGCCTCCATCACCCTGGACCAATCTAGGCCCCATCAACTAGCCAGGTCCCATGATGAACGTAAAGGTAAATGGCCATGCCACAAATTGCCTTTTCGACTAGCGGAAAGCACGGAGAGCTTCATCCACCCCGACAGGGTGCGCGCTACTCCCCTATCGGTTATGCACACACGCCACCAGCTCTTTATGGCCTCAAAGTCCCATACGGCGGACGTCGGCGGCTACTGTGTAGCGACTCTGACAGTGAACGGCGTGGAGTACAGAGAGTTTAAATTCCTCGTCCTGCCACAGCTCTGCGCTCCCGTACTGCTAGGGATTAGACTTCCAGTGCCACCTGGAGAGCGTCACGATGGCATATGGCGGGCCCCTGACCCCACTTACAGTCTGCAGCCAGCAGAATTTAAACACGGCGCCCTGCGCAAAGTATGCAGCCTGTCCACCCTGAAGGTCAAACCCCCCCCCGTTGTTCGCTAACCTCGCCAAAGACTGCAAGCCAATTGCTACTAAAGCAGGCGGTACAGTGCCGTGGATAGGAGCTTTATTAAATCAGAAGTACAAAGACTCCTGAGGGAAGGGATTATCGAGGGCAGCACCAGCCCATGGCGAGCCCAAGTGGTGGTAGTAAAGACCGGTGAAAAACAGCGCCTGGTTATTGATTACAGCCAGACGATCAATCGATACACGCAAATTAGACGCATACCCACTTCCCCGCATATCTGACATGGTCAACCAGATAGCACAATACCGGGTATTCTTGACGATTGATCTGAAGTCGGCATATCACCAGCTCCCCATCAGGCCTGAGGACCGCCAGTACACGGCCTTCGAGGCTGACAGTCGCCTCTACCACTTTCCTCCGAGTTCCCTTCGGCGTCACCCAACGGGGTCTCGGTCTTCCAAAGGGAGATGGACCGGATGGTTGACCAGAACGCGCTGCAGGCCACCTTCCCCTATCTAGACAACGTCACCATCTGCGGCCATGACCGGCAGGACCACGACGCCAACCGTAGAAAAATTCCTCCGTACGGCCCCCAACGGCTGAATCTGACATACAACAGAGAAAAATGTATGTTCCGCACCGCGCGCCTCGCTATTCTTGGCTGCGTGGTGGGAAAACGGAGTCATCGGCCCCGACCCCGACCGAATGCGCCCCCCTCCTGGAACTACCCCACCCCCCCACTGCCTAAAAGCCCTGAAGAGATGCCTAGGGTTCTTCTCTTACTACGCCCAGTGGGTGCCCAACTATGCGGACAAAGCCCGGCCCCTCATCAAGTCAACCTCCTTCCCCCTGATGGCAGAGGCCCGTGCGGCCTTCACCCTCATAAAAGGAGGACATTGCGAAGGCCGCAATGCATGCAGTGGATGAGTCCATCCCTTTCCCATGTGGAGAGCGATGCATCCGACTTCGCCCTAGCCGCAACCCTTAAACCAGGCGGGGGAGACCCGTGGCCTTCTTTTCACGGACCCTCCAGGGCCCCGAAATTCGACACTCCTCAGTCGTGAAGGAGACCCAGGCGATAGTGGAGGCTGTACGGCACTGGAGGCATTACCTGGCCGCGTGAACGTTTCACCCTGCTCACTGACCAACGGTCAGTAGCATTTATGTTTAACAACAGACAAAGGCGGGGAAAATCAAAAAATGATAAGATATTGCGGTGGAGGATCGAGTTATCCACCTACAACTACGATATCTGTATACCGGCCCCGGGAAACTTAATGAGCCCCCAGACGCCCTATCCCGGTGGGACATGTGCCAACGCACAAATCGATAGGCTACGGACCCTCCCACAATGATCTCTGCCACCGCGGGGGTCACCAGGTTCTTCCCACTTTATTAAAGCTCGCAACCTGCCTTACTCCATCGAGGAGGTCAGGACCATGACCAGGAACTGCCAGGTCTGCGCCGAATGCAAACCGCATTTTTAATAGGCCAGACAGGGCACACCTGATTAAAGCCACCCGCCCCTTCGAACGTCTCAGCGTCGATTTCAAGGGGCCCCTTCCCTCCTCTGACCTGCAACACGTACTTCCTCAATATTATTGACGAGTACTCCCGTTTCCCCTTCGCCATCCCCTGCCCGGACATGACCAGCGCCACAGTCATCAGGTGCCTCCACGACCTGTTCGCCATATTTGGCTTCCCCAATTACATCCACAGCGACAGGGGCTCGTCGTTCATGAGCGACGAGCTGTGCCAGTACCTGCTCGAGAAGGGCATAGCCACGAGCAGGACTACCAGCTACAACCCCCGGGGGTAACGGACAGGTAGAGAGGGAGAACGCAATGGTGTGGAAGACCGCCATGCTCGCCCTAAAATCCAAGGGCCTCCCAATCTCCTGCTGGCAAGATGTCCTCCCCGATGCGCTCCACTCCATACGATCACTGCTCTGTACTGCCACAAACGCCACCCCTCACGAGAAGATGTTCGTCTTCCCCAGGAAATCCACCTCGGGGACATCACTACCGCCATGGCTGATGTCTCCGGGACCCGTCCTGCTCAGGAAACACGTGAGGAGCCATAAGACGGACCCCCTGGTCGAAAAGGTTCACCTCCTCCACGCCAACCCACAGTACGCCTACGTGGCGTATCCTGACGGGCGGGAGGACACAGTCTCAATTCGAGACCTCGCACCCTCAGGTACCACCCGAAACACCATCGATCACCATCCACTACCTCCACCCCACCACCACTACCCACGACGCACCACCGGGGTGTCTACCATGAACTGACGACATGCCGGTGCCATCCCTACCCCGACGAGGACGACACGCCAGTGCTCCGTCCCACGCGAGAAGCGGGCCCGCGGGCAAAGAACCGCCGCAACCGGCACCACGAAGATCATTACGGCAGACAAGACCCCGGAGAGACTTTCGTATACGAACGTTTGAAACACTTCACCCCACCGGACTCTTTTTAAACGAGGGGGTGAATGTGGTAAACCACTGTTAACCTGTACATGTCTGTGTGGTAAACCACTGTTAACCTGGTACAAGTCCAGGCATGTCTCAGCCCCTGGCTCCACCCCTAAGCCCGGGTATAAAGGTGACTCACCACCCTTCCCCCGGGAGCTCTTAGGATGGATTCACTAGCAGAGGCATGCTCTCGATCCTATGTCAATAAAAAGCCTACTTCATATAAGTCCATTTCGTAGTCTTTGGTATTGTTGATAGCGCATCAGGGGGGCATGGGGGGAGGAGGGGGGGAGGGGATGGTGAGGGAGGGGAGGGATGGGGAAGAGGGAGGGGAGGGATGGGGAAGAGGGAGGGGAGTGATGGGGAGGACGGAGGGGAGGGATGGGGAGGATAGAGGGAAGGGATGGGGTTTGAGGAAGGGGAGGAGTGGGGGTTGAGGGAGGGAAGGGGTGGCGGGGTTGAGGGAGGGACGGGGAGGGTTGGGACATGAGGGAGAGCTGGGGGATGAGGGAGGGGGAGGGGGAGATGGAGAGGTGGGGGAATGAGGATGGGGAGGGGGAGGGGAGAGGTGGGGGATGAGGGAGGGGAGGGGAGGGGAGTGGTGGGGGATGAGGGAGGGGAGGGGGAATGAGGGAGGGGAGGTGAGGGGGAAGGGGTGGGGGGGTTGAGGGAGGGACGGGGAGGGTTGGGACATGAGGGAGAGCTGGGGGATGAGGGGGGGAGGGAAGAGGTGGGGGATGAGGATGGGGGGAGGGGAGAGGTGGGGGATGAGGGAGGGGAGGGGAGAGTGTGGGGATGAGGGAGGGTGGGGATGAGGGAGGGGAGGGGGATTGAGGGAGGGGAGGGGGAATGAGGGAGGGGAGGGGAGGGGGAATGAGGGAGGGGAGGGGAGGGGGAATGAGGGAGGGGAGGGGAGGGGGAGGGGGAATGAGGGGAGGGTGAGGGGAGGGGGAATAAGGGAGGGGAGGAGAGGGGGGAATGAGGGAGGGGAGGAGAGGGGGGAATGAGGGAGGGGAGGGAGGGGAGAGGGAATGAGGGAGGGGAGGGGTGGGGGAATGAGGGAGGGGAGGGGACGGGGAATGATGGAGGGGAGGGGAGGGGGAGGAGGGGGAGAAGTTGGGGATGAGGGTGGGGAGGGGGAGAGGTGGGGGGATGAGGGAGGGGAGGGGAGAGGTGGGGATGAGGGAGGGGAGGGGAGAGGTGGGGGATGAGGGAGAGGGGAGGGGGAGGAAGAGGTGGGGGATGAGGGATGGGAGGGGGAGAGGTGGGGGATGAGGGACGGGAGGGGAGAGGTGGGGAATGAGGGAGAGGAGGGGAGAGATGGGGGGATGGGGGAGGGGGAGAGATGGGGGGGATGGGGAGGGGAGAGATGGGGGATGGGGGAGGGAGAGATGGGGGGATGGGGGAGGAGGGAGGGGAGAGATTGGGGGATGGGGAGGAGGGAGGGGAGAGATGGGGGGAGGAGGGAGGGGAGAGATTGGGGGATGGGGAGGAGGGAGGGGAGAGATGGTGGGGGAGGAGGGGGAGGAGGGACGGGGAGGGGGAGGGGAAGAAATGGGGGGGATGGGGAGGAGGGAGGGGAGAGATGGGGGCATGGGGGGAGGAGGGAGGGGTGGGGGAGGGGAGAGATAGGGGATGGGGAGGAGGGGAGAAATGGGGGGGATGGGGAGGAGGGAGGGGAGAGATGGGGATGGGGGGGAGGAGGGAGGGGAGAGATGGGGATGGGGAGGAGGGGAGAAATGGGGGGATGGGGGAGGAGGGAGGGGAGAGATGGGGGGATGGGGGGGAGGAGGGAGGGGAGAGATGGGGGATGGAGAGGAGGGGAGGGGATAGATGGGGGGATGGTGGGAGGGGAGAGATGGGGGGATGGGGGAGGAGGGAGGGGAGGGAGGGGGAGGGGAGGGATGGGGAGGAGGTGAGGGGAGGGATGGGGGAGGAGGGAGGGGAGGGATGGAGGTTGAGGGAGGGGAGGGGTGGGCGTTTGAGGGAGGGAAGGGGTGGGGTTTGAGGGAGGGAAGGGGTGGGGTTTGAGGAGGAAGGGTGGGGGTTTGAGGGAGGGAAGGGGTGGGGTTGAGGAGGGAAGGCGGTGGGGGGTTGAGGGAGGGACGGGGAGGGTTGGGACATGAGGGAGAGCTGGGGGATGAGTGAGGGGAGGGGGAGATGGAGAGGTGGTGGATGAGGGAGGGGAGGGGAGAGGGTGGGGGATGAGGGAGGGGAGGGGAGATAAGAGGTGGGGGATAGGGGAGGGGGGAATGAGGGAGAGGAGGGGAGGGGGAATGAGGGAGGGGAGGGTAGGGGGGAATGAGGGAGGGGAGGGGAGGGGGAATGAGGGAGGGGAGGGGAGGGGGAATGAGGGAGGGGAGGGGAGGGGGAATAGGGAGGAGAGGGGAGGGGGAATGAGGGAGAGGAGGGGAGAGGTGGGGGATGAGGGAGAGGAGGGGAGAGATGGAAGGATGAGGTAGAGGAGGGGAGAGATGGAAGGATGAGGGAGAGGAGGGGAGAGATGGAGGATGAGGTAGAGGAGGGGAGAGGTGGGGGGATGAGAAGGGGAGGGGAGAGGTGGGGGGATGAGGAAGGGGAGAGATGGGGAGCAAGGAAGGGGAGAGATGGTGATGAGGGAGGGGAGGGGGAGGAGGGGAGGAGAAGGGGGGAATGGGGGAGAGGAGAGTGGGGGATGTGGGAGGAGAGGGAGAGGAGGGGGGAGGAGAGTGGGGTCATGGGGGGAGGAGAACGGGGGATGTGGGAGGAGAGGGGGGAATGGGGAGGAGAGGGGGGAATGGGGAGGAGAGGGGGGGGATGGGGAGGAGAGGGGGGAATGGGGAGGAGAGGGGGGACTGGGGGAGGAGTAGGGAATGGGGGGAGGAGAGGGGAATGGGGGAGGAGAGGGGGAATGGGGGAGGAGAGGCGGGGAATGGGGAGGAGAGGGGGGATTGGGGGAGGAGGGGGGGAATGGGGGAGGAGGGGGGAATGGGGAGGAGAGGGGGAATGGGGGGGGAGAGGGGGAATGGGGGAGGAGAGGCGGGGAATGGGGAGGAGAGGGGAAGAATGGGGAGGAGAGGGGGGAATGGGGAGGAGGGTGGAATGGGGAGGAGAGGGGGGAAATGGGGAGGAGAGGGGGGAATGGGGGAGGGGAGGGGGATGGGGGAGGGGGAGGGGAGATGAGGGAGGCGAGGGGAGGGGGAAGGGGTGGGGGGTTGAGGGAGGGACGGGGGAGGGTTGGGACATGAGGGAGAGGTGGGGGATGAGGGAGGGGGAGGGGGAGATGGAGAGGTGGGGGATGAGGATGGGGAGGGGAGGGGAGAGGTGGGGGATGAGGGAGGGAAGGGGAGGGGAGAGGGTGGGGGATGAGGGAGGGGTGGGGATGAGGGAGGGGAGGGGAATGAGGGAGGGGAGGGGAGGGGGAATGAGGGAGGGGAGGGGAGGGGGAATGAGGGAGGGGAGGCGAGGGGGAATGAGGGAGGGGAGGTGAGGGGAGGGGGGGAATGAGGGAGGGGTGGGGATGGGAGGGGGAATGAGGTAGGGGAGGGGAGGGGAGAGGGAATGAGGGATGGAAGGGGAGGGGAGGGGGAATGAGGGAGTGGAGGGGAGGGGGAATGAGGGAGGGGAGGGGACGGGGAATGAGGGAGGGGAGGGGAGGGGGAGGTGGGGGATGAGGGAGGGGAGGGGAGAGGTTGGGGATGAGGGAGGGGAGGGGAGAGGTGGGGGATGAGGGAGGGGAGGGGAGAGGTGAGGATGAGGGAGGGGAGGGGAGAGGTGGGGATGAGGGAGGGGAGGGGAGAGGTGGGGGATGAGGGACGGGAGGGGAGAGGTGGGGATGAGGGAGAGGATGGGTGAGATGGGGGGATGGGGGAGGGGAGAGATGGGGGGATGGGGAGGAGGGAGGGGAGGAGATGGGGGATGGGGAGGAGGGAGCGGAGAGATGGGGGCATGGGGGGAGGAGGGGGAGGAGGGAGGGGAGGGGGGAGGGGAGAGATGGAGGGGATGGGGAGGAGGGAGGGGAGAGATGGGGGCATGGGGGGAGGAGGGGGAGAGGAGGGAGGGGAGGGGGGAGGGGAGAGATGGGGGATGGGGAGAGGAGGGAGGGGAGAGATGGGGGGATGGGGGAGGAGGGAGGGGAGAGATGGGGCATGGGGGGAGGAGGGGGAGGAGGGAGGGGAGGGGGGAGGAGAGAGATGGGGGATGGGGGGAGGAGGGAGGGTGAGAGATGGGGATGGGGAGGAGGGAGGGGATAGATGGGGGGACTAGGGGGAGGTGGGAGGGGAGAGGATGGGGAAATGGGGGGAGGAGGAAGGGGAGGGAGGGGGAGGAGGGAGGGGAGGGATGGGGAGGAGTGAGGGGAGGGATGGGGAGGAGGGAAGGGAGGGGATGGAGGTTGAGGGAGGGGAGGGGTGGGGGTTTGAGGGAGGGAAGGGGTGGGGTTTGAGGGAGGGAAGGGGTGGGGGGTTTGAGGGAGGGAAGGGGTGTGGGGGTTGAGAGAGGGAAGGTGTGGGGGGGTTGAGGGAGGGACGGGGCGGGTTGGGACATGAGGGAGAGCTGGGGGATGAGTGAGTTGAGGGGGAGATGGAGAGGTTGGGGATGAGGGAGGGAGGGGGAGGGGAGGGGGGGAGAGGTATTGGATGAGGGAGGGGAGAGGGAGAGGAGAGGTGGGGGATGAGGGAGGGGTGGGGATGAGGGAGGGTACGGGAGAGGTGGGGTATGAGGCAGGGGAAGGGAGAGGTGTGGGGAGGGGAGAGGTGGGGTGTGGGGAGAGGTGGGGGGCGGGGAGAGGAGACGTGGGGGATGAGGGAGGGGAGGGGAAAGGTGTGGGGATGAGGGAGGGGAGGGGAGAGGTGTGGGGATGAGGGAGGTGAGGGGAGAGGTGTGGAGATGAGGGAGGGGAGGGGAGAGGTGTGGGGATGAAGGAGGGGAGGGGAGAGGTGTGGGGATGAGGGAGGTGAGGGGAGAGGTGTGGCGATGAGGGAGGGGAGGGGAGAGGTGTGGAGATGAGGGAGGGGAAAGGTGTGGGGATGAGGGAGGGGAGGGGAGAGGTGTGGGGATGAGGGAGGTGAGGGGAGAGGTGTGGAGATGAGGGAGGGGAGGGGAGAGGTGTGGGGATGAGGGAGGGGAGAGGTGGGGGATGAGGGGGAGGGGAGAGTTGGGGGATGAGGGGGAGGGGAGAGGTGGGGGATGAGGGAGTGGGGAGAGGTGGGGGATGAGTGGGAGGGGAGAGGTGGGGGATGAGGGGGAGGGGAGAGTTGGGGGATGAGGGGGAGGGGAGAGGTGGGGGATGAGGGGGAGGGGAGAGTTGGGGGATGAGTGGGAGTGGAGAATTGTGGGATGTGGGAGGGGAGAGTTGGGGGATGAGGGGGAGGGGAGAGGTGGGGGATGAGTGGGAGGGGAGAGGTGGGGGATGAGGGGGAGTGGAGAATTGTGGGATGTGGGAGGGGAAGGGGAGGTGAGGGGGGAGATGGGGAGATGAGGGAGGGGAGGGGAGAGATGGGGAATGAGCGGGGGGAGGGGAGGGGGAATGAGGGAGGGGAGGGGAGGGGGAATTAGGGAGGGGAGGGGAGGGGGAATGAGGGAGGGGAGGGGAGGGGAGGGGGAATGAGGGAGGAGAGGGGAGGGGGAATGAGGGAGAGGAGGGGAGAGGTGGGGGATGAGTGAGAGGAGGGGAGAGATGGAAGGATGAGGTAGAGGAGGGGAGAGATGGAAGGATGAGGGAGAGGAGGGGAGAGATGGAAGGATGAGGGAGGGGATAAAATGGGGAGGAGGGAGGGGATAGAATGGGGAGGAGGGAGGGGAGAGATGGGGAGGAGGGAGGGGAGGGGAGGGTGAATGAGGGAGGGGAGGGGAGGGGGAATGAGGGAGGGGAGGGGAGGGGAGGGGGAATGAGGAGGGTTGGGGAGGGGGAACGAGGGAGGGGAGGGGGAAGGAGGGGAGGGGGAATAAGGGAGGGGAGGGGAAATGAGGGAGGGGAGGGGAGAGGAGGGGGAATGAGGGAGGGGAGGGGAGGGGGAATGAGGGAGGCGAGGGGAGGGGAGGGGGAAAGAGGGAGGGGAGGGGAGAGGAGGGGGAATGAGGAAGGGGAGGGGAGAGGTGGGGGATGAGGGAGAGGAGGGGAGATGTGGGTAATGAGGGAGAGGAGGGGAGAGGTGGGGATGAGGGAGAGAAGGAGAGAGATGGAAGGATGAGGGAGAGGAGGGGAGAGAAGGAAGGATGAGGGAGGGGAGAGATGGGGAGGAGGGAGGGGAGAGATGGGGAGGAGGGAGGGGAGAGATGGGAGGTGTTGTGAGGAGGGAGGGGAGTGATGGGGAGATGGGGGGATGGGGAAGTGGGAGATGCGGGAATGGGGAGGAGGGAGGGAGGGGAGGGAGGGGGAGGAGGGAGGGGAGTGAGGGGGAGGAGGGAGGGGGAGGAGGGAGGGGTGGGAGGGGGGAGGAGTGGTGGGGGAGGAGGGAGGGGAGGGATGGGGGAGGAGGGAGCGAAGGGATAGGGGAAGAGGGAGGGGAGGGGAGAATTGGGGGATGGGGAGGGGAGTGGGGAGGGGATGAGGGAGGGGAGGGGAGAGGTGGGGGATGAGGGAGGGGAGGGGGGAGGGGAGGGGATGAGGGAGGGGAGGGGAGAGGTGGGGGATGAGGGAGGGGAGGGGAGAGGTGGGAGATGAGGGAGGGGAGGGGAGATGAGGGAGGGGAGGGGAGATGAGGGAGGGGAGGGGAAATGAGGGAGGGGCGGGGAGATGAGGGAGGGGAGGGGAGAGGTGGGGGATGAGGGTGGGGTGGGGAGAAGTGGTGGATTAGAGAGGGGAGGGGAGATGTGGGGATGAGGGAGAGGTGGGGGATGAGGGAGGGGAGGGGAGAGGTGGGGGATGAGGGAGGGGAGGGGAGAGGTGGGAGATGAGGGAGGGGAGGGGAAATGGGGGAGGGGAGATGAGGGAGGGGAGGGGAGATGAGGGAGGGGAGGGGAAATGAGGGAGGGGCGGGGAGATGAGGGAGGGGAGGGGCGAGGTGGGGGAATGAGGAAGGGGAGGGGAGAGGTGGGGGGATGAAGAAGGGGAGAGATGGGGAGCAAGGAAGGTGAGAGATGGGGATGAGGGAGAGGAGGGGAGGAGAAGGGGGGAATGGGGGAGGAGAGTGGGGGATGTGGGAGGAGAGGGGGAGGAGAGGGGGGAGGAGGGGCGGGTATGGGGGAGGAGAACGGGGGATGTGGGAGGAGAGGGGGGACTGGGGAGGAGAGGGGCGAATGGGGAGGAGAGGGGGGAATGGGGGAGGAGGGGGGAATGGGGGAGGAGAGGGTGAATGGGGGAGTAGAGGGGGAATGGGGGAGGAGAGGCGGGGAATGGGGAGGAGAGGGGGGATTGGGGGAGGAGGGGGAATGGGGAGGAGGGGGGAATGGGGAGGAGAGGGGGGAATGGGGGAGGAGAGGGGGAATGGGGGAGGAGAGGCGGGGAATGGGGAGGAGAGGGGAGGAATGGGGAGGAGAGGGCGAAATGGGGAGGAGAGGGGGGAATGGGGAGGGGAGGGGGGATGGGGGAGGGGAGGGCAGATGAGGGAGGGGGGAGATAAGGGATGTGAGGGGAGATGAGGGAGGGGAGGGGAGATGAGGGAGGGACGGGGAGATGAGGGAGGGGAGGGGAGGGGATGGGAAGGGGAGGGGAGTGGGTGGGGTAGGGGATGGGGAGGGGAGGGGAGAGGTGGGGGAGGGGAGGGGAGAGGTGGGGCGGGGAGTGGAGAGGTGGTGGAGGGGAGAGGAGGTAGGGGAGGGGAGAGGAGAGGTGGGGGAGGGGAGAGGAGAGGTGGAGGGATGGGGAGAGGTGGAGGGATGGGGAGGTGGGGGATGGGGGAGGGGAGGGGAGGGGAGAGGTGGGAGGTTGGTGGAGGGGAGAGGGGTGGGGAGAGGGGTGGGGAGAGGTGGGGTAGGGGAGGTGCGGGGAGTGGAGGTGCGGGGAGGGGAGGGGGGGAGGGGGGAGGGGAGAGGGGATGGGGCGAGGGGTGGGGATGGGGAGAGGTGGGGGGATGAGGGAGGGGAGGGGTGAGATGGAGGGATGAGGGAGGGGAGGGGAGAGATGGAGGGAGGGGAGGGGAGAGATGGAGGGATGGGGAGATGAGGGGAGAGGTGGGGGATGAGGGAGGGGAGGGGAAGGTAGGGGTGGGGGAATGAGGGGAGGGGAGGGGTGGGGTGGGCGAATGAATGGAGGGGTGGGGGAATGAGGGAGGGGAGTGGCGGGGGAATGAGGGAGGGGAGGGGTGGAGGAATGAGGGGGGGTGGGGTGGGGGAATGAGGGAGGGGTGGGGGAATGAGGGAGGGGAGGGGTGGGGGAATGAGGGAGGGGAGGGGTGGGGGAATGAGGGGGAGGGGAGGTGTGGGGGAATAAGGGAGGGGAGGGGAGGAGTGGGGGGAATGAGGGAGGGGAGGGGAGAAGTGGGGGAATGAGGGAGGGGAGGGGAGGAGTGGGGGATGAGGGAGGGGAGGGGAGAGGTGGAGGGGAGGGGAGAGGTGGAGGGGAGGGGAGAGGTGGAGGGGAGGGGAGAGGTGGAGGGGAGGGGAGAGGTGGGTGGTATGAGAACAAAAAACTCTGCAAACCTGTAGAAAGGCTCCAAGTGCCTCAACCCATTAGCAGCTTTGCTGAGGCTGAATTAACAGGAGATTAAGAAATGAGAGACAAGTGTCGTGTATTGATTGTGAGTTTGACACCAGTCAATACGGTAATGTAATGTGCGAGTTTAACACCAGTTAATACGGTAATGTAATGTGCATTGCATTATGGGAATTACCCGGGAAAGCAGCAGTCAGTCATTTTACAAATAAAGTAAAGATCACAGTTATAAGCCTGTCTGCCTGACTCTGATTTAATTCGACATATCGACATGCTTGATTGAACGTATTAAAGCATAGATACAACATTAGCAACGAGGATAACGAAAGGAATCATTTTAGATAAGTAGTTGCCCAGGTTTTAGTTAGCTAGGATGGAGAAGACCGGCATTCAAAATTTTGCATGCTTCGCTGAGCCAGCCACGTTGGGTCCAAGATGGACGAGGTGGTTAATGTCTTTTGAGCTTTATGCCAACGGCAAAGGACTCATTATCGACGGTACTTCTACAGCTGCCATGAAGCAGAGGAGGAAAGCTCTACTTCTACACCTAGCAGGACCAGATGTCCAGGATATCTTTTCGACTCTACCGGACACAGGAGAGCCAGCAGACTACACGGCGGCGGTTAGTGCTTTGAATCACTACTTCGTGCCCCAGGTCAACGCAGCATTTGCTAGACAGACTTTTCATAAGTTGTCCCAGAAGGCAGGTGAGACTGTGCAACAATTTGCTACTCGCTTGCGGCAGGCTGCTAAAGACTGTGCTTTTGGGGGGGATGCGGGTAATCAAATAAGAGACTGTGGCAGAACCACTGAATGACTCTGGCTAACTGTATATAATTCTCTTTAACGATGTTCTAACACCAGCCTAACACTAGCATTGTGTTAGGCATTACTGTGTTTTGTATATAGAGTTTGCATGTACGGGGCGTGGCCCCTTTAAGAGCGCGGGAAAACACGGGCAAATGCAATGACGTCACATCGCAAACCACGGGGCTGCCCAGTCAGTCCTCATGGCATCTCCTTTGAGTAAAGACCTGTTTAATTGTTCTCTTGTGTCGATCTCCGTTATTCGTAGGAATTCGTTAATTCCTACAAGACGCTATCCTGAGTAGGTGCACGTCAGCCTATGTGCAGAGGAAATTGCTAGAGGAAGGGCATGGTCTAACGCTCGCCCGTACGTTACAATTGACCTCACAATATGAAAACGTCGAGGAGCAGATGTCAGCCATGTCATGTACAGAGAAGGCAGAGACAGATACTGTTCGTCGTGTTACACATTATGTGAAAAGCTCGACAGAGAAACCAAAGGGAAATGGCGATAGGAACGAAAGGAAATGTTACAGATGTGGACACACAGACCACATGGGCAGAGATCCGAAATGCCCAGCACGCGGACAAATGTGTCATAAGTGCAAGGGAAAGGATCATTTCTCCAAAGTATGCCGCACAAAGGGTACAAAGAAACACAGTGTGAACAATATAGAGAAACAAAATAACTTTGCATTTGCTGTTACCGGAAATAACGTGACAGAGAGACTTACCTTTTGTGTGGGGGGAGTAAACCTGAGAATGTTAATTGATTTGGGTGAGAATACATGGGAAGGATTAAAGTCAGAACACATTAAGTGTCAGTCACATGTCCCTAAGACAGAGAGAAAGTTATTCTCTTATGCTTCTAGCCGACCACTGTCAGTTAAAGGTGTATTCACATGTGGGATTACAATAGGTAAGAGAACTGAGCAGGTGGAGTTCATTGTGGTTAAAGGCCATGGAGAGCCGTTGCTAGGAAGGGAGACAGCCATGAAACTGGGAGTTTTAAAAATAGGCGCAGATGTCTCAGCTGTGGTAGATGTAAGACAGCTACTAGAACACCGGTATCCAAAGGTGTTCCAGGGAGTAGGAAGGCTGAACACAAAACAGATCAGTTTGTATATCGACCCACAAGTGAAGCCTGTGGCCCAGCCACTCAGGCATATACCATTCAACTTAAGGGGGGCAGTAGAGGCTGTACTGCCTTCCTTTAAGAATTTATGTTAGTTTTCCAGTTAATTCAGGGGTTTGAGTAATTTGGGTCGATTTCCATTGTGTGCCGCCACCTAGTGGATATTTGGTACCTAGCAAGTGCAGTAAAGCACAGTAAAGTGCGGTAAAGCGCAGTAAAGTGCAGTAAAGTAAACTACTGTATATCACAGACCTGCAGCCACACATGGTCTGGGAAGTTATTTTCTTGCTATGCTCCAGCCTTGGACACAATTTGTCTGTAAGTACTTGAGAATGTTATAGATGATTAGTGTACACTATATTTTGCAGAAAATGTTTAGTTTGTAACCTTTCTCTGTAAGCAAACCTGCACAGCCAGCTGTGAAGTGCTCGCTCTCTGTATCTAGCTGGTTAACTTGTAGCTGTATTTTGATGCACTATGTACAGGGCTAATTTAAAGTGAATGTAAGAGAATGCCTTTCAGTTTGCTAAATGTATATTCACAGTAAGCTGCGTTTCCACGTGTTTGGTAATTTACATGCCACATGTACTGTGTTGCTCAGGCGTACCTAAATTTGTGTATGCATATCAGTTATGTGCTTGTATACTAATGTGTGCTTCCATTTCTGTGTTGTATTTCAGTTTCACAATAAGAATCTTTCAGTAAAGTTTACAAGAAAAGTCAAGCCTTGTGATTTTTATGGGAAGATATCAAGTTGTTAGCTACCTGTCTAGCTCTGCATAGGAACACGCTGCAAGGGCAGAATAGAGGCCAAAATAAAACACTTGAGGGACATGGACATTATCAAACCTGTAACTGGTCCCACCCCATGGGTAAATCCTGTGGTTATTGTACCAAAAGCGGATAAGGATATAAGGTTATGCCCAGACATGAGACGAGCAAACCAGGCAATAGTGAGGGAACGATATCCAATCCCCACCGTTGATGAGATACTCCAAGGTATGAACGGCTCGATGGTGTTTAGTAAGCTAGACCTGAAATGGGGTTATCACCAGCTAGAACTGACCCCTGAGTCACGAGAAATCACAACGTTTGCAGTACATAACGGAGTATACAGGTACAAGAGGCTGATATTCGGTATATCTTCAGCTAGTGAGCAATATCAGCACGAGATAGCTAATGCCTTAGCTGGAATAGAGGGTGTTGAAAACATCTCAGACGACATTATCATGCATGCACACGACCAGGAAACGCACGACAGACGCCTGCACGCTGTCATGACCAGACTAATGGAAAGTGGACTGACATTAAACTCAGAGAAGTGTCAATTCAACATGGACCGATTGATTTTCATGGGAATCCTGTTGTCTGAAAAGGGCATCGGACCAACAGCAGAGAGAGTGCGAGCGGTGGCAGAAGCTCGGGAACCAGAGAATGCTACAGAGGTGAGGAGTTTCTTGGGACTCGTTCGGTACAGTAGCAGATTCATCCCGCAGTTTGCAACGCTATCAGAGCCACTGCGACGCCTGATGAGAAAAGACACACCATTTAAATTTGGATCACAACAGAGACATCATTCAGTGCACTCAAGGAAGAGTTGGCCAGAACCGGCACTTTAGCATATTTTGATAAGGACGCACCAACCAAGGTGATAGCAGATGCCAGTCCTGTAGGTTTAGGCGCAGTACTAGTTCAGGACCAACAGGGACAAGAGGTGCCAATATGCTATGTAAGTTGTAGTTTAACAGACTGTGAGAGGAAATACTCTCAAACAGAGAGAGAGGCCTTAGCTCTTGTATGGGCTTGTGAGAGGCTGCATCCATATGTGTATGGCCGAAAATTTAACTTGGTAACTGACCATAAGCCACTACAAGTGATATACGGCCCACACTCTCAACCCTGTGCCCGTATAGAGAGATGGGTACTTAGATTACAGCCGTACGATTTTAAGGTGATACACATTCCAGGCAAGCAAAACATTGCAGACCCACTGTCACGATTGCTGGGGGAGACAGCAAAACAGGAGAGACATTCTCATGGCTCAGATGAATACGTGAGATTTGCAGCTGTGAGTGCGACACCAAAATCACTCACTACTAGAGAGGTGGAGGAAGCCTCTGCTACCGACCCAGAGCTGATTGAGGTACGGAAGGCAATCACAAACGGACATTTTGAGACTGTAAAGCTTATGCAGCAATTGCAAACGAGCTGTGCGTAGTGGGGTACCTAGTTCTTCGGGGAACACGCATTGTGCTACCCACAGTGTTACACGCACGAGCCCTGGTGTTAGCACATGAAGGACACTTGGGAATAGTTGGAACAAAGCAACATCTCAGAACCAAGGTTTGGTGGCCTGGCATGGACAAGGCAGCTGAAAAACACTGTAAAGCGTGCCACGGCTGTCAGATAGTAGCCAGACCCGACCCACCTGAACCGTTGAGACCAACACCATTACCGGAGGGCCCCTGGCAGGATGTAACTATAGACTTACTGGGACCCTCGCCATCCAACCACTCCATTCTTGTGGTAGTTGATTATTATAGTCGCTACTATGAATACGACATCATGACCTCCACAACAACAGAGAAGGTTATTGATAGTTTAGAGTCAATCTTCAGACGTCATGGTTTGCCAATCACCTGCAAATCTGATAATGGTCCCCAATTCAGATCTGAATTATTCAAAGAATACTGTGAAAACAACGGGATCAAACACCTGAAAACGACAGCAAATGGGCTCAGGCTAACGGAGAAGTCGAGCGCCAGAATGCATCGCTGATGAAGAGAATCAGAATTGCTCAGTCAGAAGGACTAGATTGGAAACGTGAACTTAGAAAATATGTGACTGTGTACAGGAGCATTGACCATGCCACGACAGGAAAGAGCCCGGCAGAGCTGCTCTTTAAACGGAAAATGAGAGGAAAGCTGCCAGACATCACAGAGTCGTGCGCAGACATGGAAGTACATGACCGGGACGCAGAACAAAAAGGCAAGTCCAAACTATACGCAGATGAACAGCGGAGAACACAATACTCAGAGGTGGAAGTTGACAACACGGTGCTGGTACGGCAGGACAAAGTGGAAAAGTTCACCACCCCTTTTAATGCCACACTCCTTTTAATGCCACACCGCAGAAAGTTTTGAGTAAAACAGGGAGTCAAGTAGTAGTGGAATCTCCAGAAGGAGCACGCTACTCGAGAAACACTATGTTTGTGAAGAAATACAGAACCAATGGACTAAAGGAGACACTCCATGAGCAGGAGGAAATACAAGGGACTGAGGACAGTATGGTAGACCCTGACACACATACCACTGTGACACAGGCAATACCCACTGACACCAACATGTCAGACATACCCAGTACAGCCAGACCTCAAAGGGTTAAAAGAAAACCCCAAAGACTGTCTGATTATGTCACAACATAAACTGTGCGAGAACTGCATGGGTGATGTTAAATGTTTAAACCTGGGAATTATTTAGTTGTGTGGTAAGACACAAGTTTGTAAAAAGTTTATAAACCAAATAAGTTATGCAGTGTTATTGTAAGCAACTGTTTGTAAACTGCAAGTTTGTTTCCAAGGAAAAGGGGGATGTCGTGTATTGATTGCGAGTTTGACACCAGTCAATACGGTAATGTAATGTGCGAGTTTGCTGGAGTTCTTTGAGGAAGTAACATATATGGTGGATAAAGGGGAACCAGTGGACGTAGTGTATTTAGACTTGCAAAAGGCATTTGACAAGGTGCCACACAAAAGATTATTGCTTAAGATAAAAAATCACGGGATTGGGGGTAATATTCTGGCATGGATAAAGGATTGGCTATCTAACAGAAGGCAGAGAGTTGGGATAAATGGTTCATTCTCAGACTGGCAATCAGTAACTAGTGGTGTTCCGCAGGGGTCAGTGCTGGGTCCCCAACTCTTTACAATCTATATTAACGATTTGGAGGAGGGGACCGAGTGTAACATATCAAAGTTTGCAGATGATACTAAGATGGGAGGGAAAGTAGTGAGTGAGGAGGACATAAAAAACCTGCAAGGGGACATAGACAGGCTAAGTAAGTGGGCAGAGATTTGGCAGATGGAATACAATACTGGAAAGTGTGAGGTTATGTACTTTGGCAGGAAAAATCGTAGAGCAAGTTATTATCTTAATGGCAAGAAACTGGAAAGTACTGAAGTACAAAGGGATCTGGGGGTCCTGGTGCACGAAACTCAAAAGGTTAGTATGCAGGTGCAGCAAGTGATTAAGAAGGCCAATGGAATGTTGGCTTTCATTGCTAGGGGGATAGAATATAAAAATAGGGAGGTATTGCTTCAGTTGTACAAGGTATTGGTGAGACTGCACCTGGAATACTGCATACAGTTTTGGTGTCCATACTTAAGAAAAGACATACTTGCTCTCGAGTCAGTACAAAGAAGGTTCACTCGGTTAATCCCGGGGATGAGGGGATGGACATATGAGGAGAGGTTGAGTAGATTGGGACTCTACTCATTGGAGTTCAGAAGAATGAGAGGCGATCTTATTGAAACATATAAGATTGTGAAGGGGTTGGATCGGGTGGATGCGGGGAGGATGTTCCCAATGATGGGTGAAACTAGAACTAGGGGGCATAGTCTTAGAATAAGGGGCTGCTCTTTCAAAACTGAGATGAGGAGGAACTACTTCACTCAGAGGGTGGTAGGTCCATGGAATATGCTGCCCCAAAAAGCTGTAGAAGCGACATCATTACATAAATTTAAAACAGAAATAGACAGTTTCCTAGAAGTAAAGGGAATTAAGGGTTACGGGGAGCAGGCAGGAATTTGGACATGAGTCTAGGTTCAGATCGGACATGGCCCTCTGGGTAGCGGAGCGGGCCCAGGGGCCGTGTAGCCTGATCCTGCTCCTATTTCGTGTGTCTAATTCTGTTAGATTCAGGAGATGGTTCTGTGATAGTGGATTGGCGATTAGGATCAGATCAGCCATGATCTTATTGAATGGCGGAGCAGGCTCGAGGTGCCGATTGGCCTACTCCTGCTCCTATTTCTTATGTTCTTATGAGTTTAGCACCAGTTAATACGGTAATGTAATGTGCATTGCATTATGGGAATTACCCGGGAAAGCAGCAGTCAGCCATTTTACAAATAAATTAAAGATCACAGTTATAAGCCTGTCTGCCTGACTCTGATTTAATTTGACGTATCTACATGCTTGATTGAACGTATTAAAGCATAGATACAACAACAAGAATGAAGAGCAAGGAAACTCCATGTGCAGGCTTGAGACATGGCGGCACTTAAAACCGGCGGATTCAGCAGAGGCGAGGTCAGAGTGCTTGGACCTGTGGGAGAGCAGCAGCGCGACCGGCGGCACTTAAAACCGGCGGATTCAGCAGAGGCGAGGTCAGAGAGCTTGGACCTGTGGGAGAGCAGCAGCGTGACCGGCGGCACTTAAAACCGGCGGATTCAGCAGAGGCGAGGTCAGAGTGCTTGGACCTGTGGGAGAGCAGCAGCGCGACCGGCGGCACTTAAAACCGGCGGATTCAGCAGAGGCGAGGTCAGAGAGCTTGGACCTGTGGGAGAGCAGCAGCGCGACCGGCGACACTTAAAACCGGCGGATTCAGCAGAGGCGAGGTCAGAGAGCTTGGACCTGTGGGAGAGCAGCAGCGCGACCGGCGGCACTTAAAACCGGCGGATTCAGCAGAGGCGAGGTCAGAGTGCTTGGACCTGTGGGAGAGCAGCAGCGCGACCGGCGGCACTTAAAACCGGCGGATTCAGCAGAGGCGAGGTCAGAGAGCTTGGACCTGTGGGAGAGCAGCAGCGTAACCGGCGGCACTTAAAACCGGCGGATTCAGCAGAGGCGAGGTCAGAGAGCTTGGACCTGTGGGAGAGCAGCAGCGCGACCGGCGGCATTAAAACCAGCGGATTCAGCAGAGGCGAGGTCAGAGAGCTTGGACCTGTGGGAGAGCAGCAGCACGACCGGCGGCACTTAAAACCGACGGATTCAGCAGAGGCGAGGTCAGAGTGCTTGGACCTGTGGGAGAGCAGCAGCGCGACCGGCGGCACTTAAAACCGACGGATTCAGCAGAGGCATACCAATTCAACAGCAGAGGAAAGAGGTCAAAAGTAATCCAATGTGACATCACCAGGAAGCAGGTAAGTGATTGGTTGGTGAGTATTTCTTTTATTACAAGCTTAAATTCTGCAGTTTATATTTTCTTGGGTCTCTGTGGTGTAGTGGGGACAGTTGGTAAATAAGCGCCCTAGAGTATATCTTTAACTGGTGGTATTGAATTGATTTAAATTAATTAAAGGGGTAAGTCATGCCAGGAGAGCCCAGCCCCGTGTTATGCTCCTCTTGCTCAATGTGGGAATTCAGGGACGCTGCCAGTGTCCCTGATGACCACGTGTGCCAGAAATGCATCCAGCTGCAGCTACTAACGGGCCGCATGGAGGCGCTGGAGCTGCGGATGGATGGGTTGTGGAGCATTCACGATGCTGAGAGGGTCGTGGATTACACATTTGATGAGTTTGTCATGCCGTAGGGTAGGGCTGCACAGGCAGAAGGGAAATGGGTGACCATCAGGCGGAGCAGTAGAAGCAGGCAGGTAGTGCAGGAGACCCCTGTGGCCATCCCCCTTTCAAACGGGTATACCAATTTGGATACTGTTGAGGGGGATGACTCACCAGAGGAAGGCAGCAGCAGCCAACTTCCTAGCACCGGGGGTGTGGCTGCTGCTCAGGAAGGGAGGAAAAAGAGTGGGAGAGCAATAGTGGTAGGGGATTCTATCGTAAGGGGAACAGATAGATGGTGCTGTGGCCGTAGATGTGACTCCAGGATGGTTTGTTGCCTCCCTGGTGCCAGGGTCAAGGATGTCACTGAACAGCTGCAGGGCATTCTCAAGGGGGAGGGTGAACAGGCAGAGGTCGTGGTTCACATTGGGACCAACGACATAGGTAGGAAGAGGGATGAGGTCCTGCAACAAGAATTTAGGGAGCTAGGTAGCAGATTAAAGAGCAGGACCTCAAAGGTTGTAATCTCTGGATTACTCCCGGTGCCACGTGCTAGTGAGTATAGGAATAGGAGGATAGAGCAGATGAATGCGTGGCTAAAGAGTTGGTGCAGGAGGGAGGGCTTTAGTTTCCTGGATCACTGGGCCTGCTTCTGGGAAAGGTGGGACTTGTACAAGTCGGACGGGTTGCACCTGAACCAGAGCGGGACAAATATCCTTGCGGGGAGGTTTGCTAGCACTGTTCAGGGGGGTTTAAACTAAAATGGCAGGGGGTTGGGAACCTGAGCAGGGAGACAGAGGAAAGGAAAACAGGGATAAAAGCAAAAGATAGGAAGGAGAAAAACAAATGTGGCAGTCAGAGAAATCAACGATTTAAATCAAACATGGCCACAGTAAATAATAATTCTAATAAGTTTAAGAGCGTTAAAAAAACAAGCCTGAAGGCTTTGTGTCTTAATGCGAGGAGCATTTGTAATAAGGTGGATGAATTGGCTGTGCAAATAGAGGTAAACAAATACGATTTGGTTGGGATTACAGAAACGTGGCTCAAAGATGGCCAAGACTGGGAACTCAACATCCAGGGGTATTCGATATTCAGGAAAGATAGGCAAAAAGGAAAGGGAGGTGGGGTAGCATTACTGGTTAAAGAAGGGATTAATACAATTGTAATGAAGGATATTAGCTCTGATGATGTGGAATCTGTATGGGTAGAATTGAGAAATACTAAGGGGAAAAAAACATTAGTGGGAGTGGTATATAGACCTCCAAACAGTAAGGCGGAGGTTGGGGATGGCATTAAAAGGGAAATTAAAGAAGCATGCAATAAGGGCACAGTAGTCATCATGGGTGACTTTAATCTACATATAGACTGGGCCAACCAAATTAGTAACAATACTGTGGAGGAGGAATTCCTGGAGTGTTTACAGGATGGTTTCCTGGGCCAATATGTCGAGGAACCAACCAGAGATCAGGCCATCTTAGACTGGGTATTATGCAACGAGAAAGGATTAATTAGCAATCTTGTTGTACGAGGCCCCTTGGGTCAGCGCGATCATAATATGATCGAATTCTTCATTAAGATGGAGAATGAAGTAATTGACTCAGAGACAAGGGTCCTCAATTTAAATAAAGGAAACTACGATGGTCTGAGGAGCAAGTTGGGTAGGATTGAGTGGGGAATGGCGCTCAAAGGGTTGACGGTGGATAGGCAATGGCAAACATTCAAAGACCAAATGGATGAGCTACAGAATTTGTTCATCCCAGTTTGGCGTAAAAATAAAACAAAAAAGGTGACTCAACCGTGGCTAACAAGGGAAATTAGGGATAGCATAAGATCCAAGGAGAGAACATATAAATTGGCTAGAAAAAGCAATAATCCTGAGGATTGGGAGCAGTTTAGGAGTCAACAAAGGAGGACAAAGGGATTAATTAAGAAAGGGAAAATAGAATATGAGGGTAAGCTAGCAGGGAACATAAAAACTGACTGTAAAAGCTTTTATAAATATGTGAAGAGAAAAAGATTAGTGAAGTCAAGCGTAGGTCCCTTACAGTCAGAATCAGGGGAATTTATAATGGGAAACAAGGAAATGGCTGACCAACTAAATGCATACTTTGGTTCTGTCTTCACAAAGGAGGACACAAATAACCTCCCAGAGATGCCGGGGAACATAGGGTCGGATGAAAGTGAGGAACTGAAAGAAATCAGTATTTGTAGGAAAATGGCGTTAGGAAAATTGATGGGACTGAAGGCCGATAAATCCCCAGGGCCTGATGGTCTACATCCCAGGGTACTTAAGGAAGTGGCCCTAGAGATAGTAGATGCATTACTGATCATCTTCCAGAACTCGATAGACTCTGGAACGGTACCCATGGATTGGAGGGTAGCTAATGTTACCCCACTATTCAAAAAAGGTGGTAGAGAAAAAGCAGGGAATTATAGACCGGTAAGCCTGACATCGGTAGTGGGTAAAATGCTAGAGTCTATTATAAAAGATGTAATAGCAGAGCACTTGGAAAGCAGTGACAGGATCGGACAAAGTCAACATGGATTTACAAAAGGTAAATCATGCTTGACTAATCTACTGGAATTTTTTGAGGATGTAACTGGTAAAATAGATAAGGGAGAACCAGTGGATGTGGTGTATTTGGACTTTCAGAAGGCTTTCGATAAGGTCCCACACAAGAGATTAGCGTGCAAAATTAAGGCACATGGGATTGGGGGCAAGGTATTGACTTGGATAGAGAACTGGTTGGCGGACAGAAAGCAAAGAGTTGGAATAAACGGGTCATTTTCCGAGTGGCAGGCAGTGACTAGTGGGGTACCACAAGGATCGGTCCTAGGACCCCAGCTGTTCACAATATATATTAATGATCTGGACAAGGGAATTGGATGTAATATCTCCAAATTTGCAGACGACACAAAGCTGGGCGGGAGGGTAAGCTGCGAGGAGGATGTCGGGAAACTCCAGTACGATTTGGACAGGTTAGGTGATTGGGCAGAAACATGACAAATGCACTATAATGTGGATAAATGTGAGGTTATCCACTTTGGTGGCAAAAACAGGAAGGCAGATTATTATTTGAATGGCAATAGATTGGGAGAAGGGGAAGTGCAAAGAGACCTGGGGGTCCTTGTGCACCAGTCGCTGAAGGTAAGCATGCAGGTGCAGCAGGCTGTTAGGAAGGCAAATGGTATGTTGGCCTTCGTAGCAAGAGGGTTCGAGTACAGGAACAAGGATGTCTTGCTACAGTTGTACAGGGCCTTGGTGAGACCGCACCTTGAGTATTGTGTGCAGTTTTGGTCACCTTACCTGAGGAAGGACGTTCTTGCCATGGAACGAGTGCAGCGAAGATTCACCAGGCTGATACCTGGGATGGCAGGAATGACGTATGAGGAGAGATTGTGTCGATTGGGCTTATACTCGCTGGAGTTTAGAAGATTGAGAGGGGATCTCATCGAAACCTATAAAATTCTGTCAGGTCTGGACAGACTAGATGCAGGAAGGATGTTTCTGATGGCCGGGGAGTCCAGAACCAGGGGTCATAGTCTAAGGATAAGGGGTAAGCCATTTAGGACTGAAATGAGGAGGAATTTCTTCACCCAGAGAGTGGTGAACCTGTGGAATTCTCTGCCACAGAGGGCGGTGGAGGCCAGTTCATTAAATATATTCAAGAAAGAGTTGGATATATTTCTTGAGGCTAAAGGGATCAAGGGATATGGGGAAAAGGCAGGGACAGGGTACTGAATTGGATGATCAGCCATGATCACATTGAATGGCGGAGCAGGCTCGAAGGGCCGAATGGCCTACTCCTGCTCCTATCTTCTATGTTTCTATATTACAGCTGGCCAGTCCTGATACTGGCTGCACCTGCCCTATGGAGCATGATTTCAGCAGCCGGCTTAAGGCCTTAGGCACAGCTCTACGACTAGCTGTGTGCTGACCCTCCTCTTACAACCAGGGTCCCAGACCTGAAACGTTAACTCTGTTTCTCTCTCCACAGATGCTGCCTGGCCTGCTGAGTATTTCCAGCATTTTCTGTTGTTACTCTTACAACCGACCTTCAGAGTTGCTCTTCCCAGTACATCCGATAGGCGGATTGCCATTGAGGCTAATCAGGGACAGTCAGCACAGGGGAATCAGAGACAGCACGGGGAAATCAGAGACAGTCAGCACAGGGGAAATCAGAGACAGTCAGCACAGGGGAATCAGAGACAGTTTCGATTCCATCTGGCATGACGGTCTATTCTTGAAACTTATTGAAAGTGGTGTAGGGGGAAAAACATATGATGTAATTAAATCAATGTATACAAACAATAAATGTGCAGTTAAAATTGGAGACAAACAAAATACTTCCCACAGGGGCGTGGTGTGACGCAGGGCTCGCCCATCTCACCGACACTCTTTAATATTTACATAAATGAGTTGGCAAAACTACTTGAACAATCTACAGCACACGGCCTCACCCTATATGAATCCAAGGTTAAATTCCTCCTCTGTACAGATGACCTGGTTCTGCTGTCACCAACTAAGGAGGGTCTGCAGCAGAACCTGGATCTGCTGGAGTCATTCTGTCAGACCTGGGCCCTGACAATAAACCCCCAAAAAACCAAAGTCCTTGTGTTCCAGCAAAGATCCAGACAACAGGGACCCAGAATAAATTTCACACTAGGAACAACTAAAATTGAACAAACCACTAACTACACATACTTGGGCTTAAAAATCAGCTCTACGGGAAATTTTCATCTGGCTGTGAATGAACTGAAAGAGAAAGCTAGAAGGGCTTTCTATGCCATTAAAAGATCAATCCAAATAGAAATCCCAATTAGCATTTGGCTCAAAATTTTTAAATCAGTAATTGAACCAATTGCACTCTATGGAAGTGAAGTGTGGGGACCGCTAACACAACAAGAATTTGCAAAATGGGACAAACACCCAATTGAGATCCTACATGCAGAATTCTGTAAAAGTATCCTCCGGACTCAAAGCAAAACCATAAACAATGCATGCAGGGCAGAGCTAGGCCAATATCCATTAATAATTACTATCCAAAAAACAGCCACCAAATTTTGGAAACACCTAAAAATGAGCAACCCCCCACTGCTATCATTACGAAGCCTTGAAATGCCAAGAGAGGACCATAAAGAAGAATATCCTCAGTCAACTAGTCCTGGGACTCAGTGAAGCAACCACTAACACTACTAACAATAACCAGCCCCAGGACAGTGACATCATAGCAAAGAGAATTCGACCCAACACAATTGTCACTAAGCAAAAGGAAAAATACCTGTCATATTGGGCAGAAACAACAAAAACCCAAAACAAACTCAATTGCTACTTGGCCCTAAACAGACAATACAACATGGCTGAATACCTGACCATGGTAAAGGATAGCAAACTGAGAAAAACCTTGACAAGGTACAGACTTAGTGAACATAGCCTGGCGATCGAAAAAGGCAGACACAGACAGACCCGGCTGCCAAGGGAGGACAGGATATGCTCTCACTGCAGTCAGGGAGTGGTGGAGACAGAGATGCACTTCCTCACAGCTTGTGGAAAATATCAGGGCATAAGGGAGAATTTCTACCAAAAATTCACACAAATATGCCCTGAATTCAGAAATTTGAATGACGACCAAAAACTCCCATACCTACTAGGGGAACAGAGAAACTGTGTAACATTAGCGGCACACTATATTACAGCTTGCCATAAACAGAGGGACAACCAGTAAACCTAAGAAAAGAGTATATACGAATTATACGAATGTATATATTTATACACTCAGGGATATATCTGTTTATACACTGTATGAATAGATCTGCGTTCATGTGTTCAACCATAAATGTTTTTCGATGCTTTGGCAACATAAGATGTACCTTATCATGCCAATAAAGCGATTTGAATTGAAATTGAATTGAATTGAATTGAATTGACAGTCAGCACAGGGGAATCAGAAACAGTCAGCACGGGGGAATCAGAGAAAGTCAGCACGGGGGAATCAGAGACAGTCAGCACGGGGGAATCAGAGACAGTCAGCACGGGGGAATCAGAGACAGTCAGCACGGGGGAATCGGAGACAGTCAGCACAGGGGAATCAGAGACAGCACGGGGGAATCAGAGACAGTCAGCACGGGGGAAACAGAGACAGTCAGCACGGGGGAATCAGAGACAGTCAGCACGGGGGAAACAGAGACAGTCAGCACGGGGGAATCAGAGACTGTCAGCACGGGGGAATCAGAGACAGTCAGCACGGGGGAATCGGAGACAGTCAGCACGGGGGAATCAGAGACAGTCAGCACGGGGGAATCAGAGACAGTCAGCACGGGGGAATCAGAGACAGTCAGCACGGGGGAATCAGAGACAGTCAGCACGGGGGAATCAGAGACCGTCAGCACGGGGGAATCAGAGACAGTCAGCACGGGGGAATCAGAGACAGTCAGCACGGGGGAATCAGAGACAGTCAGCACGGGGGAATCAGAGACAGCACGGGGGAATCAGAGACAGTCAGCACGGGGGAATCAGAGACAGTCAGCACGGGGGAATCAGAGACAGTCAGCACGGGGGAATCAGAGACAGTCAGCACGGGGGATTCAGAGACAGTCAGCACGGGGGAATCAGAGACAGTCAGCACGGGGGAATCAGAGACAGTCAGCACGGGGGAATCAGAGACAGTCAGCACGGGGGAATCAGAGACAGCACGGGGGAATCAGAGACAGTCAGCACGGGGGAATCAGAGACAGTCAGCACGGGGGAATCAGAGACAGTCAGCACGGGGGAATCAGAGACAGTCAGCACGGGGGAATCAGAGACAGTCAGCACGGGGGAATCAGAGACAGCACGGGGGAATCAGAGACAGTCAGCACGGGGGAATCAGAGACAGTCAGCACGGGGGAATCAGAGACAGTCAGCACGGGGGAATCAGAGACAGCACGGGGGAATCAGAGACAGTCAGCACGGGGGAATCAGAGACAGTCAGCACGGGGGAATCAGAGACAGTCAGCACGGGGGAATCAGAGACAGTCAGCACGGGGGAATCGGAGACAGTCAGCACGGGGGAATCAGAGACAGTCAGCACGGGGGAATCGGAGACAGTCAGCACGGGGGAATCAGAGACAGTCAGCACGGGGGAATCAGAGACAGCCAGCACGGGGGAATCAGAGACAGCCAGCACGGGGGAATCAGAGACAGTCAGCACGGGGGAATCAGAGACAGCACGGGGGCATCAGAGACAGCACGGGGGAATCGGAGACAGTCAGCACGGGGGAATCAGAGACAGTCAGCACGGGGGAATCAGAGACAGTCAGCACGGGGGAATCAGAGACAGTCAGCACGGGGGAATCAGAGACAGTCAGCACGGGGGAATCAGAGACAGTCAGCACGGGGGAATCAGAGACAGTCAGCACGGGGGAATCAGAGACAGTCAGCACGGGGGAATCAGAGACTGTCAGCACGGGGGAATCAGAGACAGTCAGCACGGGGGAATCAGAGACAGTCAGCACGGGGGAATCGGAGACAGTCAGCACCGGGGGAATCGGAGACAGTCAGCACGGGGGAATCCGAGACAGTCAGCACGGGAGATTCAGAGACAGTCAGCACGGGGGAAACAGAGACAGTCAGCACGGGGGAATCAGAGACAGTCAGCACGGGGGAATCAGAGACAGTCAGCACGGGGGAATCAGAGACAGCACGGGGGAATCAGAGACTGTCAGCACGGGGGAATCAGAGACAGCACGGGGGGAATCAGAGACAGTCAGCACGGGGGGAATCAGAGACAGTCAGCACGGGGGAATCAGAGACAGTCAGCACGGGGGAATCAGAGACAGTCAGCACGGGGGAATCGGAGACAGTCAGCACGGGGGAATCAGAGACAGTCAGCACGGGGGAATCAGAGACAGTCAGCACGGGGGAATCAGAGACAGCACGGGGGAATCGGAGACAGTCAGCACGGGGGAATCAGAGACAGTCAGCACGGGGGAATCAGAGACAGTCAGCACGGGGGAATCAGAGACAGTCAGCACGGGAGAATCAGAGACAGTCAGCACGGGGGAATCAGAGACTGTCAGCACAGGGGAATCAGAGACAGTCAGCACGGGGGAATCGGAGACAGTCAGCACGGGGGAATCAGAGACAGTCAGCACGGGGGAATCAGAGACAGTCAGCACGGGGGAATCAGAGACAGTCAGCACGGGAGAATCAGAGACAGTCAGCACGGGGGAATCAGAGACAGTCAGCACGGGGGAATCAGAGACAGTCAGCACGGGGGAATCAGAGACTGTCAGCACAGGGGAATCAGAGACAGCACGGGGGAATCAGAGACAGTCAGCACGGGGGAATCAGAGACAGTCAGCACGGGGGAATCAGAGACAGCATGGGGGAATCAGAGACAGTCAGCACGGGGGAATCAGAGACTGTCAGCACGGGGGAATCAGAGACAGTCAGCACGGGGGAATCAGAGACAGTCAGCACGGGGGAATCAGAGACAGTCAGCACGGGGGAATCAGAGACAGTCAGCACGGGGGAATCAGAGACAGCACGGGGGAATCAGAGACAGTCAGCACGGGGGAATCAGAGACAGTCAGCACGGGGGAATCAGAGACAGCACGGGTGAATCAGAGACAGTCAGCACGGGGGAATCAGAGACAGTCAGCACGGGGGAATCAGAGACAGTCAGCACGGGGGAATCAGAGACAGTCAGCACGGGGGAATCAGAGACAGTCAGCACGGGGGAATCAGAGACAGTCAGCACAGGGGAATCAGAGACAGTCAGCACGGGGGAATCAGAGACAGTCAGCACGGGGGAATCAGAGACAGCCCGGGGGAATCAGAGACAGCACGGGGGAATCAGAGACAGCACGGGGGAATCGGAGACTGTCAGCACGGGGGTATTGGAGACAGTCAGCACGGGGGAATCAGAGACAGTCAGCATGGGGGAATCAGAGACAGTCAGCACGGGGGAATCAGAGACAGTCAGCACGGGGGAATCAGAGACAGTCAGCACGGGGGAATCGGAGACAGTCAGCACGGGGGAATCAGAGACAGTCAACACGGGGGAATCAGAGACAGTCAGCACGGGAGAATCAGAGACAGTCAGCACGGGGGAATCAGAGACAGTCAGCACGGGGAAATCAGAGACAGTCAGCACGGGGGAATCAGAGACAGTCAGCACGGGGGAATCAGAGACAGTCAGCACGGGGGAATCAGAGACAGTCAGCACGGGGGAATCAGAGACAGTCAGCACGGGGGAATCAGAGACAGCACGGGGGAATCAGAGACAGTCAGCATGGGGGAATCAGAGACAGCCCGGGGGAATCAGAGACAGTCAGCACGGGGGAATCAGAGACAGCCCGGGGGAATCAGAGACAGTCAGCACGGGGGAATCAGAGACAGCCCGGGGGAATCAGAGACAGTCAGCACGGGGGAATCAGAGACAGTCAGCACGGGGGAATCAGAGACAGTCAGCACGGGGGAATCAGAGACAGTCAGCACGGGGGAATCAGAGACAGTCAGCACGGGGGAATCAGAGACAGTCAGCACGGGGGAATCAGAGACAGTCAGCACGGGGGAATCAGAGACAGTCAGCACGGGGGAATCAGAGACAGTCAGCACGGGGGAATCAGAGACAGTCAGCACGGGGGAATCAGAGACAGTCAGCACGGAGGAATCAGAGACAGTCAGCACGGGGGAATCAGAGACAGCACGGGGGAATCAGAGACAGTCAGCACGGGGGAATCAGAGACAGTCAGCACGGGGGAATCAGAGACAGTCAGCACGGGGGAATCAGAGACAGTCAGCACGGAGGAATCAGAGACAGCACGGGGGAATCAGAGACAGTCAGCACGGGGGAATCAGAGACAGTCAGCACGGGGGAATCAGAGACAGTCAGCACGGGGGAATCAGAGACAGCACGGGTGAATCAGAGACAGTCAGCACGGGGGAATCAGAGACAGTCAGCACGGGGGAATCAGAGACAGTCAGCACGGGGGAATCAGAGACAGTCAGCACGGGGGAATCAGAGACAGTCAGCACGGGGGGAATCAGAGACAGTCAGCACGGGGGAATCAGAGACAGTCAGCACGGGGGAATCAGAGACAGTCAGCACGGGGGAATCAGAGACAGTCAGCACGGGGGAATCAGAGACAGTCAGCACGGGGGAATCAGAGACAGTCAGCATGGGGGGAATCAGAGACAGTCAGCACGGGGGAATCAGAGACAGTCAGCACGGGGGAATCAGAGACAGTCAGCACGGGGGAATCAGAGACAGCACGGGGGAATCAGAGACAGTCAGCACGGGGGAATCAGAGACAGTCAGCACGGGGGAATCAGAGACAGTCAGCACGGGGGAATCAGAGACAGTCAGCACGGAGGAATCAGAGACAGCACGGGGGAATCAGAGACAGTCAGCACGGGGGAATCAGAGACAGTCAGCACGGGGGAATCAGAGACAGTCAGCACGGGGGAATCGGAGACAGTCAGCACGGGGGAATCAGAGACAGCACGGGTGAATCAGAGACAGTCAGCACGGGAGAATCAGAGACAGTCAGCACGGGGGAATCAGAGACAGTCAGCACGGGGGAATCGGAGACAGTCAGCACGGGGGAATCAGAGACAGTCAGCACGGGGGAATCAGAGACAGCACGGGTGAATCAGAGACAGTCAGCACGGGAGAATCAGAGACAGTCAGCACGGGGGAATCAGAGACAGTCAGCACGGGGGAATCGGAGACAGTCAGCACGGGGGAATCAGAGACAGTCAGCACGGGGGAATCAGAGACAGTCAGCACGGGGGAATCAGAGACAGTCAGCACGGGGGAATCAGAGACAGTCAGCACGGGGGAATCAGAGACAGTCAGCACGGGGGAATCAGAGACAGTCAGCACGGGGGAATCAGAGACAGTCAGCACGGGGGAATCAGAGACAGTCAGCACGGGGGAATCAGAGACAGTCAGCACGGGGGAATCAGAGACAGTCAGCACGGGGGAATCAGAGACGGTCAGCACGGGGGAATCAGAGACAGTCAGCACGGGGGAATCAGAGACAGCACGGGGGAATCAGAGACAGTCAGCACGGGGGATTCAGAGACAGTCAGCACGGGGGAATCGGAGACAGTCAGCACGGGGGAATCAGAGACAGTCAGCACGGGGGAATCAGAGACAGTCAGCACGGGGGAATCAGAGACAGCACGGGGGAATCAGAGACAGTCAGCACGGGGGAATCAGAGACAGTCAGCACGGGGGAATCAGAAACATTCAGCACGGGGGAATCAGAGACAGTCAGCACGGGGGAATCAGAGACAGTCAGCACGGGGGAATCAGAGACAGTCAGCACGGGGGAATCAGAGACAGTCAGCACGGGGGAATCAGAGACAGTCAGCACGGGGGAATCAGAGACAGTCAGCACGGGGGAATCAGAGACAGTCAGCACGGGGGAATCAGAGACAGCCCGGGGGAATCAGAGACAGCACGGGGGAATCGGAGACTGTCAGCACGGGGGTATTGGAGACAGTCAGCACGGGGGAATCGGAGACAGTCAGCACGGGGGAATCCGAGACAGTCAGCACGGGGGGAATCAGAGACAGTCAGCACGGGGGAATCAGAGACAGTCAGCACGGGGGAATCAGAGACAGTCAGCACGGGGGAATCAGAGACAGTCAGCACAGGGGAATCAGAGACAGTCAGCACGGGGGACTCAGAGACAGTCAGCACGGGGGAATCAGAGACAGTCAGCACGGGGGAATCAGAGACAGCACGGGGGAATCAGAGACAGTCAGCACGGGGGAATCAGAGACAGTCAGCACGGGGGAATCAGAGACGGTCAGCACGGGGGAATCAGAGACAGCACGGGGGAATCAGAGACAGTCAGCACGGGGGAATCAGAGACAGTCAGCACAGGGGAATCAGAGACAGTCAGCACGGGGGAATCAGAGACAGTCAGCACGGGGGAATCAGAGACAGCACGGGGAAATCAGAGACAGTCAGCACGGGGGAATCAAAGACAGTCAGCACGGGGGAATCAGAGACAGTCAGCACGGGGGAATCAGAGACAGCACGGGGGAATCAGAGACAGTCAGCACGGGGGAATCAGAGACAGTCAGCACGGGGGAATCAGAAACAGTCAGCACGGGGGAATCAGAGACAGTCAGCACGGGGGAATCAGAGACAGCACGGGGGAATCGGAGACTGTCAGCACGGGGGTATTGGAGACAGTCAGCACGGGGGAATCGGAGACAGTCAGCACGGGGGAATCCGAGACAGTCAGCACGGGGGAATCAGAGACAGTCAGCACGGGGGAATCAGAGACAGTCAGCATGGGGGAATCAGAGACAGTCAGCACGGGGGAATCAGAGACAGTCAGCACGGGGGAATCAGAGACAGCACGGGGAAATCAGAGACAGTCAGCACGGGGGAATCAGAGACAGTCAGCACGGGGGAATCAGAGACAGTCAGCACGGGGGGAATCAGAGACAGCACGGGGGAATCAGAGAGAGTCAGCACGGGGGAATCGGAGACAGTCAGCACGGGGGAATCGGAGACAGTCAGCACGGGGGAATCAGAGACAGCACGGGGGAATCAGAGACAGTCAGCACGGGGGAATCAGAGACAGTCAGCACGGGGGAATCAGAGACAGTCAGCACGGGGGAATCAGAGACAGTCAGCACAGGGGAATCAGAGACAGTCAGCACGGGGGAATCAGAGACAGTCAGCACGGGGGAATCAGAGACAGCCCGGGGGAATCAGAGACAGCACGGGGGAATCAGAGACAGCACGGGGGAATCGGAGACTGTCAGCACGGGGGTATTGGAGACAGTCAGCACGGGGGAATCAGAGACAGTCAGCATGGGGGAATCAGAGACAGTCAGCACGGGGGAATCAGAGACAGTCAGCACGGGGGAATCAGAGACAGTCAGCACGGGGGAATCGGAGACAGTCAGCACGGGGGAATCAGAGACAGTCAACACGGGGGAATCAGAGACAGTCAGCACGGGAGAATCAGAGACAGTCAGCACGGGGGAATCAGAGACAGTCAGCACGGGGAAATCAGAGACAGTCAGCACGGGGGAATCAGAGACAGTCAGCACGGGGGAATCAGAGACAGTCAGCACGGGGGAATCAGAGACAGTCAGCACGGGGGAATCAGAGACAGTCAGCACGGGGGAATCAGAGACAGCACGGGGGAATCAGAGACAGTCAGCATGGGGGAATCAGAGACAGCCCGGGGGAATCAGAGACAGTCAGCACGGGGGAATCAGAGACAGCCCGGGGGAATCAGAGACAGTCAGCACGGGGGAATCAGAGACAGCCCGGGGGAATCAGAGACAGTCAGCACGGGGGAATCAGAGACAGTCAGCACGGGGGAATCAGAGACAGTCAGCACGGGGGAATCAGAGACAGTCAGCACGGGGGAATCAGAGACAGTCAGCACGGGGGAATCAGAGACAGCACGGGGGAATCAGAGACAGTCAGCATGGGGGAATCAGAGACAGCACGGGGGAATCAGAGACAGTCAGCACGGGGGAATCAGAGACAGTCAGCACGGGGGAATCAGAGACAGTCAGCACGGGGGAATCAGAGACAGTCAGCACGGGGGAATCAGAGACAGTCAGCACGGGGGAATCAGAGACAGTCAGCACGGGGGAATCAGAGACAGTCAGCACGGGGGAATCAGAGACAGTCAGCACGGGGGAATCAGAGACAGTCAGCACGGAGGAATCAGAGACAGTCAGCACGGGGGAATCAGAGACAGTCAGCACGGGGGAATCAGAGACAGTCAGCACGGGGGAATCAGAGACTGTCAGCACGGGGGAATCAGAGACAGTCAGCACGGGGGAATCAGAGACAGTCAGCACGGGGGAATCAGAGACAGTCAGCACGGGGGAATCAGAGACAGTCAGCACGGGGGAATCAGAGACTGTCAGCACGGGGGAATCAGAGACAGTCAGCACGGGGGAATCGGAGACTGTCAGCACGGGGGAATCAGAGACAGTCAGCACGGGGGAATCAGAGACAGTCAGCACGGGGGAATCAGAGACAGTCAGCACGGGGGAATCAGAGACAGTCAGCACGGGGGAATCAGAGACAGTCAGCACGGGGGAATCAGAGACAGCACGGGGGAATCAGAGACAGTCAGCACGGGGGAATCAGAGACAGTCAGCACGGGGGAATCGGAGACAGTCAGCACGGGGGAATCGGAGACAGTCAGCACGGGGGAATCGGAGACAGTCAGCACGGGGGAATCAGAGACAGCACGGGGGAATCAGAGACAGTCAGCACGGGGGAATCAGAGACAGTCAGCACGGGGGAATCAGAGACAGTCAGCACGGGGGAATCGGAGACAGTCAGCACGGGGGAATCGGAGACAGTCAGCACGGGGGAATCAGAGACAGTCAGCACGGGGGAATCGGAGACAGTCAGCACGGGGGAATCGGAGACAGTCAGCACGGGGGAATCAGAGACAGTCAGCACGGGGGAATCAGAGACAGACAGCACGGGGGAATCGGAGACAGTCAGCACGGGGGAATCAGAGACAGTCAGCACGGGGGAATCGGGAATCGGAGACAGTCAGCACGGGGGAATCAGAGACAGTCAGCACGGGGGAATCGGAGACAGTCAGCACGGGGGAATCGGAGACAGTCAGCACGGGGGAATCGGAGACAGTCAGCACGGGGGAATCAAAGACAGTCAGCACGGGGGAATCAGAGACAGTCAGCACGGGGGAATCAGAGACAGTCAGCACGGGGGAATCAGAGACAGTCAGCACGGGGGAATCGGAGACAGTCAGCACGGGGGAATCAGAGACAGTCAGCACGGGGGAATCAGAGACAGTCAGCACGGGAGAATCAGAGACAGTCAGCACGGGGGAATCAGAGACTGTCAGCACGGGGGAATCGGAGACAGTCAGCACGGGGGAATCAGAGACAGTCAGCACGGGGGAATCAGAGACAGTCAGCACGGGGGAATCAGAGACTGTCAGCACAGGGGAATCAGAGACAGTCAGCACGGGGGAATCAGAGACAGTCAGCACGGGGGAATCAGAGACAGTCAGCACGGGGGATACAGAGACAGTCAGCACAGGTTATGTTACTTCCCCAAAATTTTCTTTTTAAATTTTCATGTCTGAGATTGATTGATTCCTTCGTGGTAAGGCTATCAAGAGATATGGAGCTAATGTGGGTGAATGGTTTTGGGGTGTAGCTCAGCCATGATCTGATTGAATGATGAAACAGACTCGAGGGGCTGAATGGCCTACTCCTGTTCTTATGGCACTGCCCATTAACCATTTCACCTGGTCTAAGATGGTGTTACATCGCGGGGGGGTGAGGTGAGTGTCATTCTTAATGGCACAGTGCAAGGTTCGAAGGTGATAAATATAATCGTTTTGTCTCCATTTTAACATTCTGGTTGTTAACTTGATGCTTGCAGAAGGTGGTAGCCCACAGTTAGCAGGCCACGTGTCCTCTTGCCCGATATGGGTTTTAATTAAAGATGACACAATAAATAAAAAGCAAATAACATTTAATTTGGCTGTTTAGTCATGAGTGATGTAAATACAGTCTTATTAAATGTATCAATTAACACACTTTCTGCTGATAACAACCTTCACTAGCTTTCTGCTGATATCACTCAGTGCTGGTGGAATATTTTACACTCCTGATCGGTTCCGAGGGCCAGCTCCTGCATCGGCATGGAGCAGCTGTCAGAGTGTCTGCTAGATCACTGCAGCCTGTTGCTCATTAAACCCCTACCATCCACCTCGGGTAATTACAGTCTTACACGGAAAATATTCAAATCACTCGGAATTATTCTCCACTCTTGATTTCCTGCGAGTTGGTACCATTTTTAATATTGCTTCCATAAAACTGTGGCAGGGTTCAAAATGTCAATCAGTTATTCAAATATAATTAAACTAGCTGGAGTGCCCGGCGGTGCCGAGGCTTTTTTGAGGGCATGTTGTTGTTGGAAGAGAGAGAGAGAGAGCGACTGGGGTGGGGGGGAGAGAGAGAGAGAGCGACTGGGGGGAAGAGAGAGAGCGACTGGGGGGAAGAGAGAGAGCGACTGGGGGGAAGAGGGGGGGAGGGAGGGGGGAAGAGGGGGGGGAGGGAGGGGGGGAAGAGGGGGGGAGGGAGGGAGGGGGAAGGGGGGAAGAGTGGGGGAAGAGGGGGGGAGGGAGGGGGAAGAGGGGGGGGGGAGGGAGGGGGAAGAGGGGGGGGAGGGAGGGGGGCAGAGGGGGGGAGGGAGGGGGAAGAGAGGGGGAGGGAGGGGGAAGAGGGGAGGGGGAGGGAGGGGAGGAGGGGGGAAGAGGGGGGGGAGGGGGGGGGAAGAGGGGGGGAGGGGGGGGAAGAGGGGGGGGAGGGGGAAAGAGGGGGGAGGGAGGGGGAAGGGGGGGGAAGAGTGGGGGAAGAGGCTGGGGAGGGAGGGGGAGAAGGGAGGGGGAGGGGGGAAGGGGGAGGAGGAGGGGGGGAAGGGGGGGAGGGGGGAGGGGGGGATGGAGAGGGAGGGGGGAGGGGGGGAGGGAGAGGGGGGGAGGAGGGAGAGGGGACTGGGGGAGGGAGGAGGGAGAGGAGAGGGGGGGAGGGGGGAGGGCGAGGGGGAGGGGAGGAGGGGAGGGGAGGGGGGAGGGAGGGGGGGTTCGGGAGGAGGGAGGGAGAGAGGGGGAGGGGAGGGAGAGGAGGGAGAGAGGGGGGTAGGGAGGGAGGGAGAGAGGGGGGGAGGGAGAGAGGGAGGGAGGGGAGGGGGGGCAGGGAGAGAGGGGGGCAGGGAGAGAGGGGGGGAGGGAGAGGGAGGGGAGAGAGAGGGAGGGGGAGAGAGAGGGGAGGGGGGGAGAGAGAGGGAGGGAGGGGGGAAGGAGAGAGGGAAGGAGGAAGAAACCGGGCAGCCCAGACTAAAGATGGCGCTGTTCGGGCCCACATTGAAGTTCCGCCATGATCAAAGATGGCGTCACGAGGAAATTGTCTTGCCGCCAGGATCAAAAATGGCATTGTGGTGTCGCTGCATTGAACTGCTGCCAGGATGAAAGATGGCCGGGCCCAGTTGCCGGTGTAACCCTCCTCCCCTCCCGATCTCCAGAGCCGGTTGCCGGGTTAACCCTTGAGAGGGGGGCGGAGAGGGGATAGGGGGCGGGGACAGAAAGAAAAAAAAGCTGTCTGCCAGCCTTCAGGGCGGGTGCGGCCAGCCTTGAAGGTGCGTGAAGAAGCCGGCGGCCATTTTCTCATGTCTGTTGGAAGCACGGAATTTTTTTTTTCTTAATTAAAAACTGCAAAATGTCTTTACTTTTAAAAAAAGTAGCTGCAATGTACAAAATCGGAAATCTTCTAACTTTATATGTTCTTTCCTTAAAAACTTTCGGCTTTTGTATATCTTCTAACTTTATATCTTCTTTCGTGAAAAACTTTCGGTTTTTGTATATCTTCTAACTTTATATCTTCTTTCCTTAAAAAACTTTCGCCTTTTGAAAACCGAAAGTTTTTTAAGGAAAGAAGATATAAAGTTAGAAGATATAAAAACTGAATTATTTATTCTCTATCTCTTCACTTACGTTGCAATAGTTGCTGCAGTCACTCCAGTGCTCACGAAGACTAAAGTAACTTTTATTTATTCTGTCTTATTAAGCATCAGGCCCCGCCCACACACGCCATAGGATTGGTCAACCATCACGTGATGGGGGAGACCGAAGGGGGGGGGGTGAGGGGTGGGAGGAGCTTGCCACAAAACAATTGCCTAGGGTCCAGCATGGCTGGCAACAGACACCCAGGCTTAGAGGCCTACCTGCAAAAACGGGGAAAGGTAGGAAAATTAATGAGATTAGATAAAAGATTTAGAAAGTAATTAACTTTTTTTAAAAACAATTTCTGAAAGTAATTAACTTTTTTTAAAAAGAATTTCTGTTTTAAAAGGAACTTTTTTTTTTAAAGACGCAGAAAGCGGGAAAAAGAAATGAAAAGTTTGGAATCAAGATGGCGGCGACTCACCTCGGTTCAGAACGATAAGGCCCGCCCACACAGGCACCGATTGGTGGACCGTCAGGTCACCGAAGCGTAGGATTGCTCAATCGTCCCGTCACTCAAACGTAGGAGGGCCCGGCCGCACGTGCCAGGAACCCGCCGTACGATTGGTCGACCTCGACGTCACTCGATGCTAATGAGTGGATAATGAGCGGAATTTTGAACGTTTTTTGGATACCGCGGGCGCAATTTTTGCCCAGCCGAAATGTAGATATGCTTAGGACAGTTCTGGAATCGTCAGCTTTCTTTCGACATAATGCACGTGTAGGTACGCTCTATAACTTTCGAGTTAATTCAAGACAGACAGACAGAAAGACAGACAGACAGACGGAATGACAGACAGAAGTATCCTTTTATATATTTCGATTGGTGAAGGGGAGGGGTGGGGGGAAGCACAGACCTTCTCAGGGTGTGTCTACAAATGAAGCATTGGTCACAATGCTTCGGGCCATCAATATAAGATAGTCACGGTAATGATATCAGCAAATAGTGATGGTATTTGCCTGTTTGATTATGATGCCTTACCAGCATATTTGCATGTATTGATTACTTATGCCTGACCAGCAGAGGGCATGTGACAGAGACAAAGAGTTTAGTTTCAGTTTCGTTGTAGATGGATCACTAGCATGGTGTCTCCTGTAATGCTGTATAAAGAGTTGAACAAGCTTTAGATTAAAAGACATTCTCTTTCATAAATGTCTCGTCATTGAACCCACAAAGAAATCAATACAGTCACCAATAAATCCGATGGGCAATTCAGGATAAATTTCTTTACTCAGAGAGTGGTGAGAATGTGGAACTTGCTACCACAGGGAGTGGTTGAGGCGAATAGCAGAGATGCCTTTAAGGGGAAGCTAGATAAACACATGATAGGGATAGAAGGGATAGAAGGATATGCTGAGAAAGGGATAAAAGGATATGTTGATAGGATTAGATGAAGAGAGGTGGGAGAAGGCTTGTGTGATGCATAAACACCGGCATGGGCCAGTGGGGCTGAATAGCCTGTTTCTGTGATGTTGTAGCGTTGGAATTGATGAGCTCCCGTACTCATGTCGTGGGGTCACCAATGTAACGGTTCGTGTAGATCGCCACTAAATAACAGAGTTTGACTTCGACGAACTATAAATAAGTGTTTATTTACAGGAACAGACTAATTACAGCAGGTAAGATGGCAGGTAAGATGGCTGACTGTAGGAGCACCGTGGTGTAGGTCTTGTCCCAGCGGCGACTCCACGAGGACTGAGTTCGCAGTCCTGTGGGGAGCGTGATGACGTCATTGTGTTTGTGTTGTGACGTCATCACGTTGCTCGCATTTCCCGCGCTTAGGGCGTCACGTGATGCGCGTCGTTGCGTCGCTGGCCGTTGAGGCTGAAGTCGGGAGGCCGGGCTGTGCCGGTGCTTGCCGCGGGAGCGGAAGATCGCGTCGCTCCCGTCGGCTGGCCGTTGAGGCCGAAGACGCTAGGCCGGGCTGTGCCAGCGCACGCACATCACGTCGTACGCGACGTGACGTCAGCGCGCTGGGGCGCGCCTTAAAGGGGCAATGGCCCCAACAGGTAAGTTAAAAGGGCAACAGCCCCAAAAGGTAAGTTAAACATACAGTAAGGTAAGTTAAAGGGAATTATGTGTCTCAATGTAAGGGACAACCAGTGGTACCGCCATAATGTAAAGTTTATGTCATTCTCTGTAAGGAGGCTAAAAAATGTTGTGAGGAAGTTGCCATGTATATAGATGGAGAGGCTTTGTCTCTGTATCTCTGACTGATTCCATTTTCTGGCTTGCTGTGCTGTCTCTTACGCTGACAAGGGCTGCTTCCCTGACAGCTCAGCTCATACAAGGGGAGTGCAACTCAGTCCCACTGGCCAGGTGTAACACCCAGTCTGTGCTAGGGTGCCTCATCTCAGCGAGGTTAGTGTCAGGGCACGGGCGTTGGTCTCAGAGTCCCTGCATTAGGAAGGGGCAAAATTAGCTGGAGTTCCTAATCCTGAATGTCATCTGGTGACTGCTGCTGTGTGGATATCAAGACTAGGCTTGGCTGCGGCATCTCCCACAGGGAAATCAGTGTCTCAGCTCATTCAGCAAGAAGACCCACTTGCACAAGGCACAGAGGCCCAGCAGTGCTAATAGAAACATTCCCAGCATGAGGAAGGTAGAAATGGGCCGTGAGATGTGTATTAAAGCACCTCCCTGTGCAAAACTCTCCATTGGTTGGAATCATACCTAGCACAAAGGAAGTTGGCTGTGGTTGTTGGAGGTCATTCATCTCAATCACATGACATCACTGCAGGAGTTCCTCAGGGCAGTGTCCTAGGCCCAACCATCTTCAGCTGTTTCATCAATGACCTTCCCTCCATCATAAGGTCAGAAGTGAGGATGTTCGCTGATGGCTGCACACTGTTCAGCACCATTCGAGACTCGTCAGACACTGACGCAGTCCGTGTCCATATGCAGCAAGACCTGGACAACATTCAGACTTGGGCTGACAAGTGGCAAGTAACATTCGCACCACACAAGTGCCAGGCAATGACCATCTCCAACAAGCGAGACTCTAACCATCTCCCCTTGACATTCAATGGCATTACCATCGCTGAATCCCCCACTATCAACATCCTGGGGGTTACCATTGATCAGAAACTGAACTGGACCAGCCATATAAATACTGTGGCTACAAGAGCAGGCCAGTGGCTGGGAATTCTGCGGCGAGTGTCTCATCTCCTGACTCCCCAAAGCCTTTCCACCATCTACAAGGCACAAGTCAGGAGTGTGATGGAATACTCTCCACTTGCCTGGATGAGTGCAGCTCCAACAACACTCAAGAAGCTCGACACCATTCAAGATAAAGCAGCCCGCTTGATTGGCACTCCATCCACCACCTTCAACATTCACTCCCTCCACCACCGGTGCACTTTGTCTGCAGTGTGTACCATCTACAAGATGCACTGCAGCAACTCGCCAAAGCTCCTTCAACTGCACCTTCCAAACCAGCGACCTCTACCACTTAGAAGGACAAGGACAGCAGACGCATGGTAACATCACCACCTACAAGTTCCCCTCCAAGCCACACACCATCCTGACTTGGACCTGTATCGCTGTTCCTTCACTGTCGCTGGGCCAAAATCCTGGAACTCCCTTCCTAACAGCATTGTGGGTGAACCTACTCCATATGGACTGCAGCGGTTCAAGGCGGCGGCTCACCACCATCTTCTCAAGGGCAATTAGGGATGGGCACTAAATGCAGGCCTAGCCAGCGACGCCCACATCCCATCAATGAATAATAAAAAAAAATAGACTTTGTATCGGACCTTCTCTGTGTAATGGGCTGTATATCAGACGTGCTCTGTGTAATACAACAATAACAACTACAACTTGTATTTATACAGCGCCTTTAACGTAGTAGAATGTCCCAAGGCGCTTCACCGGAGTATTATATGACAAAAAAAATTGACACCGAGCCACATAAGAAGAAATTAGGGCAGCTGACCAAAGAGGTAGGTTTTAAGGAGCGTCTTAAAGGAGGAAAGAGAGGTAGAGAGGCGGAGAGGTTTAGGGAGGGAATTCCAGAGCTTAGGGCCCAGGCAACAGAAAGCACGGCCACCACTAGTACAGCAATTATAATCAGGGATGCTCAAGGGGGCAGAATTAGAGGAGTGCAGATATCTCGGGGGGTTGTAGGGCTGGAGGAGTTTAAAGAGATAGGGAGGGGCGAGGCCATGGAGGGATTTGAAAACAAGGATGAAAATTCTGAAATCAAGGCGTTGCTTAACCGGGTGCCAATGTAGGTCAGCGAGCACAGGGGTGATGGGTGGACGGGACTTGGTGCGAGTTAGGACACGGGCAGCCGAGTTTTGGATCACCTCAAGTTTACGTAGGGTAGAATGTGGGAGGCCAGCTAGGAGTGCATTGGAATAGTCAAGTCTAGAGGTTATAAAGGCATGGATGAGGGTTTCAGCAGCAGATGAGCTGAGGCAGGGGCAGAGAGGGGAGATGTTACGGAGATGGAACTAGGCGGTTTTAGTTATGCCGCGGATATGTGGTCGGAAGCTCATTTTCGTTTCAAATATGACATCAAGGTTGCAAACAGTGTGGTTCAGCCTCAGGCAGATGTTAGGGAGAGGGATGGAGTCAGTGGCTAGGGAACGGAGTTTGTGGCGGGGACCGAAAACAATGACTTCGGTCTTCCCAATATTTAATTGGAGAAAATTTCTGCTCATCCAGAACTGGATGTTGGACAAGCAGTCTGCCAATTTAGAGACCGTGGAGGGGTCAAGAGAAGTGGTAGTTGTTGTGTATTTTGAATGTTGTATTTGAATTGTTCCACATAGCTTACTGTAGTTGTGATGTGCAATGCACTATGGGAAATAGAGTGCATTAAGTGAGAGATTCTTCTGGAAGTAATGGCTGCCAACTGAACTCTGTTTCCTGCGTATTCTTTTAATTGTTATACAAGCAAGGTTAATAAACTCTTGAGACATAACAAAAGTGGTGACGAGGACGTCTGAACTTACGTGGCTCTGCTGTGCGGAAGATAGTCGGGGTTTATGTGTTTTAAAACTGTTATTTTTGCCAACGTGAGGAAGGGGAGGAAAAACAGTGAGTAAATCGGGAAGGACATTTATTCAACTGTGAAACGATCTGTGAATTGAAGCACTTAACTGATAGTGATTTTAGTTGAGTTCAACATTGGAAGGATCCTTAGTGAATGATAATTAGGAGCCTGAGAGAAGGAAAATGGCTGGGATTATCGGTAACATTGGACCGTTTGATGAGAATGTCGAACAATGGAGCTCATACACAGAACGATTTGAATACTTCACACAAGCAAATGACATTGGAGGGAACAAAGTAGTACCTACATTGTTAAGTGTGATGGGACCAAAGACTTTCAATCTTTTGCGTACTTTAGTGCATCCAGATAAACCAGGGACTAAACAACATAGCGAAATTGTGGAGATACTAAAAGGGCATTTTTCACCCAAACCCCTAGTCATAGCTGAGAGGTTTAGGTTCCACAGGCGTAACCAGGAAGGAGGAGAAACAGTGACCATGTTTGTAGCTGCACTAAAAAGACTATCAGAGCACTGTGAGTTTAATGACGTGCTAAATGATACGATAAGAGACAGGCTAGTGTGTGGTATGAGAACTGAAGCCATACAGAAGAGACTATTAACGGAGAGTAATCTGACTCTACAAAAGGCCATTGAAATCAGTATTTCCATGGAATTGGCAGCTAAGGAAGCTCAACATTTGGGTGCAACAGAAAAAGTGCACAAAGTAAGAACAGAGAGCCAAGGGCCATGCTTCCGTTGTGGCAAAACGGGGCATCTTGCGTCTGCATGCTGGTGTGTGGACATGGATTGCCACAGCTGTGGTAAAAAGGGACATATTCAGTGCGCATGCAGAAATAAAAAGGACACAGAGAAAACGTCAAAGACAGAAGGAAGGAAAAAAACATTCAGACAAAAGACAAAGAAGCATGTCCGCTCTGTAGAACAGGACAAAACAGAGGCAAGTGACACTTCAGAGGAGGAACTATTACTGAACGTGCTGACTGTAGCTGGGCATTCGCATGGCTACTGGGTCTCACCCTTGCTAGAGGGGCATCCTGTGCGAATGCAGATCGATACCGGGGCAGCAGTATCTCTTATGTCAGAGGCGGTCTACAAAAAGACATTGAAGCACCTTCCACTTCAGCCAGCTAACCTAGCGTTAAGGACATATACCGGTGAAAGAGTAACCGTGAGAGGTATCACTGAGGTCACAGTTCAGTTGAATGGACAAACTAGGAAGTCACCACTCTACGTAGTTAAAGGAGACTACCCCTCCCTGCTGGGACGTTCGTGGATGGAGAGAATAAAATTAGACTGGTCATCAGTCTACATGATGTCACACAATGATCCAGGCTTACCTGCCATCTTAACGAAACATGCAGAAGTCTTTAATGGAGAACTGGGTAGCATGAAAGATATTACTGTGAAGCTTCGTATTAAGCAGGATAGCAAACCCAAGTTCATGAAGGCACGACCCGTACCTTATGCCATCAGACCAAAAGTCGAGGCTGACTTAGAAGCCCTAATTGAAAGGGGAGTACTAGAACCAGTCAGCGTGAGTGAATGGGCAACGCCCATCGTACCAGTGCTCAAGAAAGGGGGTGGAGTTAGGATATGTGGAGATTTTAAAGTAACTGTTAATCCTGTATTGTCAGTGGAGCAATATCCGCTCCCCCATATTGATGATTTGTTTGCGGGACTTGCTGGGGGCCAGAAGTTTAGCACAATCGATCTCTGTCAAGCCTACCTGCAAATGCATGTGGATGAACAGTCATGAGAAATGCTGACTATTGTGACGCACAAGGGCCTATTTAGGTATCGTCGACTTCCTTTCGGAATTATATCAGCTCCAGTGCTTTTCCAACATGCTATGGACCAGATCCTTAGTGGATTGCCTGGAGTCCAGTGCTACTTAGATGAATTCTTAGTTACTGGGTGTGATGACCAAGACCATCTGCGTAACTTGGACGCAACGCTACAGAGACTGAGGGATTATGGACTCAGAGTTCGCAGGGATAAAAGCGATTTTTTTCAGGCATCAGTTGAGTACCTCGGTCATGTGACCGATGCCACAGGCCTTCACAAGGCACCGTCCAAGACCACGCAAATCGTGGATGCCCCAGCACCTGAAAATATCAGCCAGCTGCGTTCTTTTCTAGGGTTACTGAACTACTATGGACGGTTCATACCGAACCTAGCCTCGATGCTGAGGCTGCTGCATTGGTTGTTATGTAAAAACAAGAAGTGGGAATGGACTAACAAGTGCCAGGAGGCGTTCATGACAGCAAAGGACACGCTCCTGAAGTCAGAGGTTTTGACGCATTTTGACCTTTCATTACCAATACAGTTAGCTTGCGATGCATCGTCATATGGTGTGGGAGCGGTCGTTTCTCATATCATGCCAAACGGAGAAGAGAAGCCGATAGCATTCGCATCTAGGACTTTGAACAGAGCTGAAACTTACTACGCCCAAATAGAATGAGATGCACTGAGCATTGTTTTTGGCGTTCGCAAGTTTCACCAATATTTGTACGGGAGACAGATCACCCTACTAACAGATCACCGCCTTCTCACGACCATCTTCAGGCCACATACAGGGATTCCATCACTTGCTGCGAGCAGAATGCAAAGGTGGGCGCTGCTGTTGTCTGCACACACATTTGACATTAGATATCGTAAGTCTGACCTGCACGGCAACGCCAACGGTCTTTCCAGGTTGCCGTTGCCTGTCACCAAGCCTATGTTGAGTAGCATGGACATCTGCTATTTTAGGCAGGTGGAGGACGCGCCTGTTACTTCGACACAGGTCCGATGAAACACCAGAAACGACCCAGTGTTGTCTGCCGTGCTGGACATTATCATCAGGGGCAAGCTTGACAGCGATGACCCAAACCTGAAACCATATCTCTTAAGGAGAAACAAACTGTCGGTGCAGTCTGGATGTTTGCTGTGGGGGAGGAGAGTGGTTATTCCACCATCGCTACGGAAACCAGTGTTACAGCAACTACACTCCGGACACTGCGGAATGGCTCACATGAAAGAAATAGCGAGGAGCTACTTCTGGTAGTCGGGTATAGATGGACAGATTGAGGACAAAGCTAAAACCTGTTCCTCATGTCAGAGAGTTCGTAATGTGCCACAGCTTGCACCTCTTCACCCCTGGGACTTTCCGGAGGAAGCATGGCACCGCATTCATGTAGACTTTGCAGGTCCATTCGAGGAGAGAATGTTCCTGGTGGCTGTTGACGCGCATAGTAAGTGGCCAGAGGTTGTTATAATGAGGTCCACCACCACTGAGAAGACCATCGAGAAGTTAGGTGAGGTGTTCAGCCGATTTGGATCTCCGATGCAACTTGTCTCAGACAATGGTCCACAGTGGGTGTCACAAGAAATGGCTACGTTCCTGCAGGTGAATGGCATACAACATATCAGGGCTGCACCATACCACCCTGCGACCAATGGTCTAGCTGAGGGGTTTGTTCAGACCATGAAACACTCTCTAAAGGCATCGCAAGGCCAGGGAACGCTTCATCAGCGCCTGAATAGTTTCCTGTTGAGTTACAGGAACACACCACATGCGACCACAAAAGCATCACCTGCCACTCTACTGCTCAAAAGAGAGCTACGAACCAACTTTGACCTGCTGAAACCGCCAAAGGTGAAAGACGTGGTACAGTATCAGCAGGACAAGCAGATCAAGTGACGTGAACAACGCTCCAAAGACAGAGTCTTCAGTCCAGGTGAACATGTGTTGGCACGGAACTACAGTGGTGGACCTAAGTGGGTTCCTACTACTGTCATTGCATAGACTGTTCCAGTATCCTACACTGTACAGACACCCGAGGACATTGTCTGGAAGAGACACACCGATCAGCTTCTACGAAGTGCAGCAACACCCACTGAACCACCAACAGCAGTTTATCTGCCATTGGGTGACGCTGTGGGTCATCCTCCTTCTACACCGAGAGGCTCACCTTCTGAGGAAGCAGCCGCTTCAGCCCCTATCTCATCAGCAAGGGAGACCTGTATACAGGCACCTCAGCCGTCTACACCTGTGTTGACGTCACCTGTGAGAGACAATGAACTGGAGAGCCAGGTTGACCGCCGGTATCCTACCAGAGAGCGGCGGCCCCTATACGTTTGAACTTATAGTTCAGAGGCTTATCCTTTATCTGTGTTTTATTGTGTTTGTTTAAAAAATTTTGAATTATTATTGTGTTTTTAAATTTTATGGTTCTATTGGGACATCTAATGTAAGGGGGGAGGAGATGTTGTGTATTTTGAATGTTGTATTTGAATTGTTCCACATAGCTTACCGTAGTTGTGATGTGCAATGCACTATGGGAAATAGAGTGCATTAAGTGAGAGATTCTTCTGGAAGTAATGGCTGCCAACTGAACTCTGTTTCCTGCGTATTCTTTTAATTGTTATACAAGCAAGGTTAATAAACGCTTGAGACATAACAGTAGTAAGCTAGAGCTGGGTCTCGTCAGTGTAACATTTGCATATTGATTTATCATTGGCCCGCAGGCATCTGTAAGGAATATCTATTATATTCACATGTGATCACATGCTGAGTTGTCATTGGCCTGCAGGCATCTGTAAGGACTGCTATTGTTTAGAAGACCCAGGGGGTCCTGACTCCATCTTTTCCACACGGTGCTGTACTGATATGAGTAAGCACAGACCTGATGCTTCATTAAAATAGTTTAAACTGTAATACTCCGTTGTCCAACATAGAAACATAGAAGATAGGAGCAGGAGTAGGCCATTCGGCCCTTCGAGCCTGCTCCGCCATTCAATGAGATCATGGCTGATCATCCAAATTCAGTACCCTGTCCCTGCCTTCTCCCCATATCCATTGATCCCTTTAGCCTTAAGAAATATATCCAACTCTTTTTTGAATATATTTAATGAACTGGCCTCCACCGCCCTCTGTGGCAGAGAATTCCACGGGTTCACCACTCTCTGGGTGAAGAAATTCCTCCTCATTTCAGTCCTAAATGGCTTACCCCTTATCCTTAGACTATGACCCCTGGTTCTGGACTCCCTGGCCATCATAAACATCCTTCCTGCATCTAGTCTGTCTAGGCCTGACAGAATTTTATAGGTTTCGATGAGATCCCCTCTCAATCTTCTAAACTCCAGTGAGTATAAGCCCAATCGACACAATCTCTCCTCATACGTCATTCCTGCCATCCCAGGTATCAGCCTGCTGAATCTTCGCTGCACTCCTTCCATGGCAAGAACGTCCTTCCTCAGGTAAGGCGCCCAAAACTGCACACAATACTCAAGGTGCGGACTCACCAAGGCCCTGTACAACTGTAGCAAGACATCCTTGTTCCTGTACTCGAACCCTCTTGCTACGAAGGCCAACATACCATTTGCCTTCTTAACCGCCTGCTGCACCTGCATGCTTACCTTCAGCGACTGGTGCACAAGAACACCCAGGTCTCTTTGCACTTCCCCTTCTCCCAATCTATTGCCATTCAAATAATAATCTGCCTTCCTGTTTTTGCCACCAAAGTGGATAACCTCACATTTATCCACAATATAGTGCATTTGTCATGTTCCTGCCCAATCACCCAACCTGTCCAAATCATACTGGAGTTTCACAACATCCTCCTCACAGCTTACCCTCCCACCCAGCTTTGTGTCATCTGCAAATTTGGAGATATTACATCCAATTCCCTCGTCCAGATCATTAATATATATTGTGAACAGCTGAGGTCCTAGAACCGATCCTTGCGGTACCCCACTAGTCACTGCCTGCCACTCGGAAAATGACCCGTTTATTCCAACTCTTTGCTTTCTGTCCGTCAACCAGTTCTCTAGCCAAGTCAATACCTTGCCCCCAATCCCATGTGCCTTAATTTTGCACGCTAATCTCTTATATGGGACCTTATCGAAAACCTTCTGAAAGTCCAAATACACCACATCCACTGGTTCTCCCTTATCTATTTTACCAGTTACATCCTCAAAAAATTCCATAAGATTAGTCAAGCATGATTTACCTTTTGTAAATCCATGTTGACTTTGTCCGATCCTGTCACTGCTTACCAATTGCTCTGCTATTACATCTTTTATAATAGATTCTAGCATTTTCCCCACTACCGATATCAGGCTTAACGGTCTATAATTCCCCACTTTTTCTCTACCACCTTTTTTGAATAGTAAGGTAACATTAGCTACCCTCCAATCCATGGGCACTGTTCCAGAGTCTATCGAGTTCTGGAAGATGACCAGCAATGCATCTACTATTTCTAGGGCCACTTCCTTAAGTACCCTGGGATGTAAAATATCAGGCCTGGGGATTTATCGGCCTTCAGTCCCATCAATTTTCCTAACACCATTTCCCTAGAAATACTGATTTCTTTCAGTTCCACCCTTTCATCAGACCCTATATTCCCCGGCATCTCTGGGAGGTTATTTGTGTCCTCCTTTGTGAAGACAGAACCAAAGTATGAATTTAGTTGGTCTGCCATTTCTTTGTTACCCATTATAAATTCTCCTGATTCTGACTGCAAGGGACCTATGCTTGACTTCACCAATCTTTTTCTCTTCACATATCTATAAAAGCTTTAACAGTCAGTTTTTATGTTCCCTGTTAGCTTACTCTCATATTCTATTTTCCCTTTCTTAATTAATCCCTTTGTCCTCCTTTGTTGAATCCTAAACTGCTCCCAATCCTCAGGATTATTGCTTTTTCTGGCCAATTTATATGTCATCTCCTTGGATCTTATCCTATCCCTAATTTCCCTTGTTAACCACGGTTGAGTCACCTTTTTTGTTTTATTGTTATGCCAAACTGGGATGAACAAATTCTGTAGCTCATCCATTCGGTCTTTGAATGTTTGCCATTGCCTATCCACCATCAACCCTTTGAGTGCCATTCCCCAATCAATCCTACCCAACTCGCTCTTCAGACCATCGTAGTTTCCTTTATTTATTAGTTTTGTACAAAGTGTGCAAAACAAGATATGGTGTCAGAAGTGGGATTTGAAATGGACATAGTTGGAGCTCCCTTACCCCGAATGAATTGGGAATCTTTGAACTTACCTAGACAATGGAGCAAGTTTTAGCAACATGTGGAGTTGATGTTCTCGGGTCCGTTGCAAAGAAAAGGAGAGGAAGAAAAATGCAGCTACCTACTCCTGTGGATCGAAGAAAAAGGGAGAGACATTTTTAACACATGGTCTCTCACCGCAGATGAAGCAAAGGTACTGAAAAGTTATTTTGACCGTTTTGAAGCATATGTGATGCCCAAGACAAATACGATATTCGCTAGGTACAAGTTTCAGGAGAAAGTACAAGGAGCTAGTGAGTCGTTTGAACAGTTCGTGACTGAATTAAAACTGCTGGTAAAAGATTGTGCATATGCAGATAAAGATGAGATGGTCAGAGACCGCATCATGTTTGGAATACATTCAGCTAAAGTGAGAGAGAAACTTTTGAATGTTGGGTCCGGGCTAATGCTGGACAAAGCTATGGACATAGCTAGATCGCACGAGATAGCCCAAGCACAGTTGAAAACCATAACTGGCGCCACAAGCAGCTCGAGTGAACAGACAGTGCATGCAGTTAATAGACACACACCAAAGAACACCGCCCAGACAGCGTGTTTCAGAACAGAAAGAACAGCGAGAGTTCTAAAAATGGGCGACACAGACATAAAACGCTTCAAAAACTGTGGATATTGCGGAAACAAGGTGAATGGGGAAAAGGAGCACTGCCCTGCCAAAGGAAGGCAATGTGCTAAATGTGGTAAACGGAACCACTTTGCTAAAGTTTGCAAGACTGTTTTCGGAGAAGCAGTACACACAGTGAGTGACAGCCAAATGCCAGATAGAGAGCCAAATGCAGAGGAACTGTTTATTGATTCTGTGTCACAGAAAAAACAGATTTCAGGGACTGAGCAAGCCTATGCCGATATTGAGATAGGAAAACAGGGCAAAGAGCTTAAGTTTAAACTAGACACTGGATCTCAGGTTAATGTAATTCCTCTGAGTGAGTATCACAGCTTGAAGGATGAGTGTGAGCTACAGCCCACCTCATGCAGACTGACCGGCTATGGGGGTGAGCAGCTCATTGTAAAAGGCACATGCATGATGAAATGCAAGTACAAGAAAGCGACATGATGTTGGACTTTTACATTGTTGATACTCGAGCACCTCCAGTGCTAGGTCTAAAGGCATGTTTAGACATGGACCTCATCAAGCTAGTGCTATCATTGACAGCACCAGTTGATAAGCAGACAGTCATGGAGGAGTTTGCTGATGTCTTCAAAGGAATCGGACTATTCCCAGGTGAATGCACTATTCACCTTGACCCAGCAGCAACCCCTGTGGTTTGCCCACTGATATACCTATCAATTCATCCAATGAAAAGCGACGAGTTAAGAAAGTAACTATAGGTTTTTATTGGCTAAATAACAGAGCCCACCCTCGTGGGTGATCGGATCCAACAAGGAGGAATACCAGCCAGTCGACCACCTTTATACCTGGGCAGGTAGGTGGAGCCATGGGCGGAGTCAGCAGTAGTCAGCCCAGGTATAACAGCGTGACAAGAGGCGACCTCGTGTAGTGATACAACAGTGTAAACAGTGATAGCCATAGTGTAACGATATAACAGTGATAACCATAGTGTAACGATAAAAGTGGTTTACCACATTCACCCCTTGTTTAGATTTGAGTCCGGCGGGGTGAAGTGTACTACCAGTTCGGGTATGTCAGTCTGTCCGGAGGCCTCGTAAGCCTTTCTGATCGTCGCAGCAGCGGCGGCGGTGATGCAGTATCCGACGTTAATGCTGGTGTCTGCGTGGTCGGCGAAGGCTCGTGGGGTTCCAGCATGCCGTCTACCTGGGCTGGATCTGGGGGAGTGGTGGGGGGTAATGGTGGTGTCTCAGGGGTGCCCGAGGGTGCAAGGTCTTGTAAGGAGACTGTGTCCTCCCACCCGTCTGGGTATGCCACATAGGCGTACTGGGGGTTGGCGTGCAGGAGGTCCACCCTCTCGACCAGGGGGTCCGTTTTATGGGCCCTCACGTGCTTTCGCAGCAAGACGGGCCCCGGAGAGGTCAGCCAAGTTGGTAGCGTGGTTCCCGTAGCCGACTTCCTGGGGAAAACAAACATTCGTTCATGGGGGGTGGCGTTAATGGCAGTGCAAAGCAGTGACTGGATGGAGTGCAGCGCTGCCGGGAGGACTTCCTGCCAGCGAGAGGTTGGGAGGCCCTTAGACTTTAAGGCTAAGAGAACGGCCTTCCAGACAGTCACGTTCTCTCTTTCCACCTGGCCGTTCCCCCGGGGGTTGTAGCTGGTGGTCCTGCTTGCAGCAATACCTCTCGCTAGTAGGAACTGGCGAAGTTCCTCGCTCATGAAGGAGGAGCCCCGGTCGCTATGTATATAGTTCGGGAACCCGAACAAGGCGAAGAGGTCGTTCAGGCATCTGATGACCGTGGTACTGGTCATGTCTGGGCAGGGGAAGGCGAAGGGGAAACGGGAGTACTCATCAATAATGTTGAGGAAGTACACATTACGGTCAGAGGACGGGAGGGGCCCCTTAAAATCGATGCTCAAGCGCTCGAAGGGGCGGGTGGCCTTGACCAGGCTTGCTCTGTCCGGCCTAAAGAAATGCGGTTTGCATTCGGCACAGGTTTGGCAGTTCCTGGTCATGGTCCTGACCTCCTCGATGGAGTAGGGCAGGTTGCGGGCCTTAATGAAGTGGTAAAGTCTGGTGACCCCGGGGTGGCAGAGGTCGTTGTGGAGGGTCTGCAGTCTATCACTTTGCACGCTGGCGCATGTACTTTGTGATAGAGCATCTGGGGGTTCGTTCAGTTTACCAGGCCAGTACAAGATATCATAATCATAGGTGGAGAGCTCGATTCTCCACCTCAAGATCTTGTCATTCTTGATTTTGCCCCTCAGCTTGTTATTAAACATAAAGGCGACCGAACGTTGGTCGGTGAGGAGGGTAAATCGTTTGCCTGCCAGGTAATGCCTCCAGCGTCGTACAGCCTCCACGATCGCCTGGGCCTCCTTCTCGACCGAAGAGTGTCGGATCTCGGGGCCCTGGAGGGTCCTTGAGAAGAAGGCCACTGGTCTCCCCTCCTGGTTAAGGGTTGCGGCCAGGGCGAAGTCGGATGCATCGCTCTCCACTTGGAAAGGGATAGACTCATCCACCGCGTGCATTGTGGCCTTAGCAATGTCTCCCTTAATGAGGGAGAAGGCTGCGCACGCTTCTGCCGTCAGGGGGAAGGAGGTGGACTTCATGAGGGGTCTGGCTTTGTCCGCATAATTGGGCACCCATTGGGCATAGTAGGCGAAGAGCCCCAGGGTTCTCCTCAGCGCCTTTGGACAGTGGGGGAGGGGAAGCTCCATGAGGGGGGCGCCTTCTTTCGGGGTCGGGGCCGATGACTCCGTTCTCTACTACGCAGCCGAGGATGGCAAGGCGCGAGGTGTTAAACACACATTTCTCCTTATTGTAGGTGAGGTTCAGCCGCTGGGCCGTACGGAGGAATCTCTCCAGATTAGCATCGTGGTCCTGCCGGTCGCGGCCGCAGATGGTGACGTTATCTAGATAGGGGAACGTGGCTTGCAGCCCGTTCTGGTCAACCATCCGGTCCATCTCCCTTTGGAAGACCGAAACCCCGTTGGTGACGCCGAAGGGAACCCTCAGGAAGTGGTAGAGGCGGCCATTCGCCTCGAAGGCGGTATACTGGCGGTCCTCAGGGCGGATAGGGAGTTGGTGATAGGCCGACTTAAGGTCGATGGTAGAGAATACGCGGTACTGTGCAATCTGGTTGACCATATCAGATATGCGGGGAAGGGGGTATGCGTCCAGCTGGGTGTACCGGTTTATGGTTTGGCTGTAGTCGATGACTAGGCGGTTTTTATCGCCGGTCTTGACGACTACGACCTGAGCGCGCCAGGGGCTGTTGCTCCTCTCGATGATGCCTTCCTTCAGGAGGCGCTGCACTTCAGAGCTAATAAAAGCTCTGTCCCCGGAGCTGTACCGCCTGCCCTTGGTGGCGACGGGTTTACAGTCGCGGGTGAGGTTAGCGAACAGGGAGGGAGGCGGGACCCTGAGGGTGGATAGGCCGCAGGTGGTACGCGGTGGGCGGTTTAAAGGCTGCTGGTTGTCGACTGTGAGTGGGGGGAGGGGTCCACCGTATGCTAGAGTGACACTTTGAAGGTGGGATTGGAAATCCAGCCCTAGTAGGACGGCAGCGCAGAGTTGGGGCAGGACGAGAAGTTTAAAATTTTTATACTCCGTGCCCCTAACCGACAGGGTCACAACACAGTAGCCGCTGATGTCTGTAGAGTGGGACCTAGACGCCATCGAGACCCGGTTGCGCGTTGGCCGGACAGTGAGGGAGTAGTGGCTCACCGTGTCTGGATGGATGAAGCTCTCCGTGCTTCCGCTGTCGAACAGGCAGGTCGTGGCGTGGCCGTTTACTTCGATGTCCATCATGGACTTGGACAGGTGATGCGGGCGAGCTTGGTCCAGTGTGACGGAGGCTAGTGTATGGCTGAGCGAGCTGCTGTAGTCTGCGGGTGAGGCGGTGGTCGGGTCTTGAGGCGAGGTGGCGGTCGAGTGTGGTGGGTAAAATGGCGGCGCCCACAAGGTGGAGTAAAATGGCGGAGAAGATGGCAGCCCCCGCAACTCACATGTGGCACTGCTGGTGTCGGTGGCCTTGATCAAAGATGGCCGCCCCCACGACTCACACGAGGGGATACTGGCATCTGTGGCCTTGATGAAAGATGGCCGCCCCCACAGCTCGCGTGAGGCACTGCTGGTGTCTGTGGCTCTCCTTCTGCAGGCCTTAGCGAAGTGGCCTTTCTTCTGGCAACTGGAGCAAGTCGCGTTTCTCGCAGGGCAGCGCGACCTCGGGTGTTTCGCCTGGCCGCAGAAGAAGCAGCCGGCGGCCCGATCGCGGGGGTCCGATGTCGCAGCCGGTACCGGGGGTGGCGGTCCCGATCGGGTCCGGGATGCCGACGCTGAGGTAGGTCCCAGGGGCGGCGCTGCGAGGGGTATTGCGGTCGGGGTCGGTCCCGAGTCCCAGGGTCGCGAATTACAGTACCTGGAGTACGCCTCGAGGTCCCGATGGGCCACTTCTAGGGAGTGAGCGAGGGCTGCAGCTGTGTTCAGGTCGAGGTCCTTTGCTTCAAGCAGTCTTTGCCATGAGTAGTCGGACCGCAGGCCTTTCACGAAGGCATCGCGGATATTATCTTCAGTATTTTCTGTCGCCGTTACCGCTTTAAAGTCACAGTCCCTGCCGAGTGTTTGTAGCGCCCGTAAAAATTCATCTACAGACTCTCCTGGCTGTTGCGGGCGGGATCTTAGGAGATGTCTGGCATACATGGAATTTACCGGGCTCCGGTACTGTTGTTTCAGCAGGTTGATGGCGGCCTCGTATGGAGTAAGGTCCCGGATGAGTGCGAATACTTTAGGGCTCACTTGGGCGGTCAGAACTCTTAGCTTGGATCTCTGAGGCACGCCGGATTCTCCCAGGTAGGATTCGAAACAGCTCAGCCAGTGTTCGAAGTCGAGGGCTGAGTTTGCTGCCTGTGGGTTTAGATCCAGGTACGGTGGTCGGAGGGCTCGCAGCCAGGCCGGCTGCTGCGGCTGTTGTAGCTGGGCGTCTGACTGGTCGTTTGGCTGCTCCGTTGACTGGTCGTTTGGCTGCTCAGGTAACGACATTTTAAAATTTAGCCAATAAAATTGATATACCTATCAATTCATCCAATGAAAAGCGACGAGTTAAGAAAGTAACTATAGGTTTTTATTGGCTAAATAACAGAGCCCACCCTCGTGGGTGATCGGATCCAACAAGGAGGAATACCAGCCAGTCGACCACCTTTATACCTGGGCAGGTAGGTGGAGCCATGGGCGGAGTCAGCAGTGGTCAGCCCAGGTATAACAGCATGACAAGAGGCGACCTCGTGTAGTGATACAACAGTGTAAACAGTGATAACCATAGTGTAACAATATAACAGTGATAACCATAGTGTAACGATAGTGAACGATAAAAGTGGTTTACCACACCCACCGAGAAGGATACCCCTTGCTCTGCGTAGTCGCCTGAAGGAGGAGCTGCAGAGCATAGAGAATACAAAAATCATCGTCCGGGAAACAGAACCGACAGAGTGGGTCAACGCGTTAGTAGTGGTTGAGAAACCATGTACAGGCAAGCTCAGAGTCTGTCTCGACCCCAGAGATTTGAACAAGGCTATCAAACGCCCTCACTGCCCTCTACCAACGCTAGATGACATCACACCCAAGCTAGTGGGAGCACGTTACTTCAGTGTAATGGACGCACGATCAGGATACTGGACTATCAAGCTCACGGAAGAGTCATCTAAGCTAACAACGTTCAACACACCATTTGGACGCTACCGATTTCTGCGTTTACCATTTGGTCTTAGCTCAGGATGAATTCTAGCGGAAGATCGATGAAACCTATGAAGGACTCGACGGAGTAGTCGCAATCGTAGATGACATCCTCATCTATGGCAGGAATAGAGAGGAACATGACAGGAACCTCCGTGCGATGCTACAAAGATCACGGGAGAAAGGTATCCGGCTCAACCCCGAGAAAAGCATAATTGGATCCATCGAGATCAGTTATTTCGGGCATCGCCTCTCAACTGATGGCATTAAGCCGGATCCAGAGAAAATCTCCGCCATCAAGAAGATGGAGCCGCCAAAGAACCACGCAGAGCTGGAGATAGTACTAGGCATGGTTAACTACTTAGCCAAGTTTGCCCCGAGCCTCTCTGGATTGTTTGAGCAACTGACGCATGGGTGCATTGATTTCAATGAGTTCCTGTGGGACAAACAACATGACACAGCATTTCAGAAAATGAAAGACCTAATCACCAGAGAACCAGAACCAGTTCTTGCCTACTTCGACCCCAACAAAGAGCTCAGACTACAAGTGGATGCGTCAAAGTACGGACTAGGCGCAGTATTACTGCAAGAAGGAAAGCCCATCGGCTACGCTTCCAGATCTCTCACAGACAGTGAAATCAACTATGCTCAAATAGAGAAAGAGCTTTATGCAATTCTGTTTGGATGTAAGCATTTCCACCAGTACGTCTATGGCCGACAAGTCATTGTGGAATCTGACCACAAGCCCCTCAAGTCAATCATGAGGAAACCACTAGCCGCAGCCCCACCAAAGCTACAGAGAATGATCCTTCAGCTACAGAAGTACGACTTCACAATCATTCACCGTCCAGACAAAGACATTCCTGTCGCAGACACGCTCTCCAGAAAGTCTCTTAGCTACCAGGACAGCAGCCTTAGTGAAGGCATGGATGTGCAGGTGCACATGGTGTACAACAGCTTACCTGTGCGTGACTCTAAACTGAAGGAGATCCAAGCAGGAACAGAGAAAGATGCACAACTCACTGCTGAGCAAAGTCATACATGAAGGATGGTCTGAGGAAAGGAGGAAATGCCCTCAGAGCATATCTGAATTCTGGAACCACAGAGACGAACTTTCACAAATCAATGGAATCATCTTCAAAGGGGAGAAAATCATCATTCCTACCAGTCTCAGAGAAGAGATGTTGACAAAAATTCATGCTGGACATATGGGCATGGAAAAATGCAAACAAAGAGCACGTGACATTATGTTTTGGCCCAGAATGTGCAAACACATTGAGGACATTGTCGGAAAATGTTCCATTTGTCTAGAACGCTGCCCATCAAATGTCAAAGAGCCCATGATACCTCACCGTATTCCAGACAGGCCCTGGCAGGTTGTCAGCTGCAAGCAAGTGCATGCAAAATGTGTACAGAGACAGCAACACCAAAAGAGATACTGTGACAGGTCAGCTAGACTACTGCCGCCGCTGCACAATGGAGAATCTGTCAGAATCCAGGAGCGTGACTACTGGAAGCCAGCAGTCGTCCTCCAGCCAGCTGACACTGAGCAATCGTATCACGTCCGCACCCCAGAAGGACAGGTGTACCGCCACAATCGCAGGTGCCTCCTGAACACCAAGGAACAACACCATTATTCCGACGAAAGGATCAGTTCAACAGAGTGTGATGAACAGAGCAATACACAAAACACATCATACTTACCTGAACCTAAACCTGAACCGGAATTGTTGACCGATTCAGGAGCATGCTCAGTTCCATACCACACAAGGTCAGGACGAGAGGTCAAGCCTAGAGTTATCCTTGACTTATGAACTGTCAAAGGGTGTAGGCGGATCGCTGCCCTAAAAAAAACTGTACATCATTATTGAAACGTTGAGATGTTTTCAGTGCTAGTTCAATGTTGAGTTTACTTATATGTTGATGCTACTGAGAACATTATGTAGAAGGTTCAAAAGTAATGCATAACATTTTTCTTTTAAAAGAAAGGGGATGTAACATTTGCATATTGATTTATCATTGGCCCGCAGGAATACCTATTATATTCACATGTGATCACATGCTCAGTTGTCATTGGCCTGCAGGCATCTGTAAGGACTGCTATTGTTTAGAAGACCCAGGGGGTCCTGACTCCATCTTGTCCACATGGTGCTGTACTGATATGAGTAAGCACAGACCTGATGCTTCATTAAAATAGTTTAAACTGTAATACTCCGTTGTCCTGCAATTTATTAGTTTTGTACAAAGTGTGCAAAACAAGACAGTCAGCGTACATAAGAACATAAGAACATAAAAAATAAGAGCTGGAGTAGGCCATTCGGCCTCTCAAGCCTGCTCCGTCATTCAAGAAGATCATGGCTGATCTACCTCAACTCCACTTTCCTGCACTATCCCCATATCCCTTGATTCCCTTAATATCGAAAAATCTATCGATCCCTGTCTTGAATATACTCAACAACTGAGCCTCTGGGGTAGAGAATTCCAAAGATTCGCCACCCTCTGAGTGAAGAAATTTCTCCTCATCTCAGTCCTAAATGGATGACCCCTTATTCTGAAACTGTGGCCCCTGGTTCTAGACTTCCCAGCCAGGGGAAACATCCTCCCTGCATCTACCCTCTCAAGCCCTGTAAGAATTTTGTACATGTGGAAACTGACGCTGTGTTTTCAGATGATGTCGCCAAGGGGCAGCATGTAGATGTGAAATAGGAGGGGACCAAGGATTGATCCTTGGGGGACTCCAAAGGTAATGATGCGGGAGCGGGAAGAGAAGCCATTGTAGGTGATTCTCTGGCTACGATTAGATAGATAAGAATGGAACCAGGCGAGTGCAGTTCCACCCATCTGAACGACAGTGGAGAGGCGTTGGAGAAGGATAAAGTGGTCAACCATGTCAAAGGCTGCAAACAAGTCAAGAAGGATGAGGAGGGATAGTTTACCTTTTTCACAGTCACAAAGGATGTCATTTCCGACTTTGAGAGCTGTTTCGATACTGTAGCAGAGGCGGAAACCTAATTGGAGGGATTCAAACATGGAGTTGCGGGAAAGATGGGCACGGATTTGGGGGGCAATAACATGTTCAAGGACTTTGGAGAGGAAAGGGAGGTTGGAGCTGGGGCAGTAGTTTGCAAGGACGGAGGGGTCAAGGGTTTTTTTTTGAGGAGAGGGGTGATGATGGTAGATTTGAGGGAGAGGGGGACAGTACCTGAGGAGAGAACTGTTAACAATATCAGCTAACATGGGAGCCAGAAAAGGAAGTTGGGTGGTCAGCAGTTTGGTGGGAATAGGGTAGAGGGAGCAGGAAGTGGATCTCATGGACAAGATGAGCGCGGAGAGGTCATGAGGGGAAATTGGAGAAAAACTGGAGAAAGATGGGAGTTCAGGGCTAGGGCAGGGGGGAACCTTAGAGGAAGTTTGGCCTGGTGGACTAGGGGAAGGAAGGAAGGGAAGTGGCAGAGGCAGCTGATCGGATAGTCTCAATCTTAGAGACAAATAAGTCCATGAGCTCCTCTCACTTGTTGTCGGAGGTGAGGGTGGAGGAGACAGGGGAGAGGGGTTTAAGAAGATGGTTAGTGGTAGAGAATAGAAGCCGGGGTTTATCTTTGCATTCCAGAATGATTCTGGAATAGTGAGCAATTTTGGCAGGTGAGAGCAGGACCTGATAATGCTTTATGTGGTGAATGGCTAAACCAGTTGTCCACCATATCCGTTCAAATCTGCGTCCCTTGGACTTAAGGGAGCGAAGATGAGGGCCAAACTGGGGGAATGGCCAGGGTGGGAGCGAGTAATTGTTTTAATAGGGACTAGGGCATCAAAGGTGGTGAGGGTGTGCTTAATCAGATCAGTAGCTGCAGAAATGTCGTAGTGAATGGAAGGCCAAAGGCTGGAAAGTTGGGATTTCGTAAGTGCAGTTGTAAGAGAGTTGGGAGAGAGTTTTTTCCAGGGGCGGACACAGGAGGAAGTAGGGTTGGGTGGGGGATGTGAGTGGAGAGCGATACGAGGAAGTGGTCAGAGATGGCTTTGTCTGCGCTTGACACGATGGGAGTCGTGAAGCCATGAGAGATGGCAAGGTCAAGGGGTGGCCGTGAATATGGGTTGGGAAGTTTACACGGAGGGAGAGATGAAGGGAGGATAGGAGGGTAGTGAACTCAGAGGAGGGATGATGAATTGAGATGGAGGTTGAAATCACCGAGGATGAGAAGTTGCTCGGTGCAGAGACTGAGGGAGGAAAGCAGTTATCGATATCTCGGTAATAAAATTTTTATGGTACTTGGGTGGGCTGTAGAGAACGAGAATGTTAAATGAAAGGTGACAAGGTGGAACAAGGTGAGCTGCTCAAAGGAGGAGAAAGTGCTGGAGGAGTAGGGGATCAGACCAAGGTGTGGTTTGGTAATGGGCTGTGTATCGAACCCCTGCCTGTGTAATGGGCTGCATATCAAACCCCTGCCTGTGTAATGGGCTGTGTATCAGATCCTTGCCTGTGTAATGGGCTGTGTATCGGACTCTCCCTGTGTAATGGGGTGTGTATCGGACCCTCTCTGTGCAATGGGCTGTGTATCGGACCCTCTCTGTGTAATGGGCTGTGTATTGGACCCTCTCTGTGTAATGGGCTGTGTATCGGATCCTCTCTGTGTAATGGGCTGTGTATCAGACCCTCTCTGTGTAATTGGCTGTGTATCGGACCCTCTCTGTGTAATGGGCTGTGTATCAGACCCTCTCTGTGTAATGGGCTGTGTATTGGACCCTCTCTGTGTAATGGGCTGTGTATCGGACCCTCTCTGTGTAATGGGCTGTGTATCGGAATCTCCCTGTGTAATGGGCTGTGTATCGGACCCTCTCTGTGTATTGGGCTGTGTATCGGACCCTCTCTGTTTAATGGGCTGTGTATCGGACCCTCTCTGTGTAATGGGCTGTGTATCGGACCCTCTCTGTGTAATGGACTGTGTATCGGACCCTCTCTGTGTAATGGGCTGTACATCAGAATCTCTCTGTGTAATGGGCTGTGTATCGGAATCTTCCTGTGTAATGGGCTGTGTATCGGACCCACCCTGTATAATAGATTGTGTATTGGACCCTCCCTGTGTAATGGGCTGTGTATCAGAATCTCTCTGTGTAATGGGCTGTGTATTGGACCCTCTCTGTGTAATGGGCTGTGTATCAGAATCTCTCTGTGTAATGGGCTGTGTATCAGAATCTCTCTGTGTAATGGGCTGTGTATCGGACCCTCTCTGTGTAATGGGCTGTGTATCAGTATCTCTCTGTGTAATGGGCTGTGTATCGGACCCTCTCTGTGTAATGGGCTGTGTATTGGACCCTCTCTGTGTAATGGGCTGTGTATTGGACCCTCTCTGTGTAATGGGCTGTGTATCGAACCCTCTCTGTTTAATGGGCTGTGTATTGGACCCTCTCTGTGTAATGGGCTGTGTATTGGACCCTCTCTGTGTAATGGGCTGTGTATCGGAATCTCTCTGTGTAATGGGCTGTGTATCAGAATCTCTCTGTGTAATGGGTTGTGTATCAGACCCTCTCTGTGTAATGGGCTGTGTATTGGACCCTCTCTGTGTAATGGGCTGTGTATTGGACCCTCTCTGTGTAATGGGCTGTGTATCGGAATCTCTCTGTGTAATGGGCTGTGTTTTGGACTCTTCCTGTGTAATAGATTGAGTATCGGAATCTCTCTGTGTAATGGGCTGTGTATCGGACACACCCTGTATAATAGATTGTGTATTGGACCCTCCCTGTGTAATAGATTGTGCATCAGACCCTCTCTGTGTAATGGGCTGTGTATCGGACCCTCTCTGTGTAATGGGCTGTATATTGAACTCTTCCTGTGTAATGGGGTGTGTATCGGATCCTCTCTGTGTAATTGGCTGCATATCGAACCCCTGCCTGTTTACCCTGTGCCTACTGAAACCCACACTTTAAGCTGATTTGTGACTAACAGATGCTACGATGGAGTTTGAAGCGTCCTTCGGTGAGGACCTTCTGAAGCTTGACTTCACCGCCCATCCCCTGGTGAGAGGCAGACTTTGCAGAGCGGGAGTTGTGTGCAGAGTTTCAGTTGGATCCTTGTCCCCATGCTGTCAGCAGTATTAGTTGCTCAGAAAGATGGAAAACAGAGAGCCGATATCATGCCAGTTTACAGGTGACTAAAGGCAGGCTGGAGAGCTCTGGTGTTGCAAAGATTCATTGCAGTAATTATCACGGAATATATGGTGGAATCTGCCACCACTGGGAGCATGTGATGGGGAGGGGACTGGAAATGACAAATCCGGCACCATCGCCCCTCACTAAATTCCAGCAGTCCCATCCTTCATTTTTAATTTAAATGTTCATTATTTTGAAAGGGGTTCATCCGTCAATACAATTACTGCATCGGGAAGATGATCAATCAGCAGCTCGCAGACATCAGCAGACTAGCTGACATCCATTACCTGCTCCAGTATCACAACCCTGGGATTTAGTGCATTAGAATCCCGATGCCTGCCTGCCTGTCTGTCTTTCTGTGCAGTGTGTGCAGGGAGCTCTTGGTTTTCAATGTGCGTGTGCCAGGGAGGCAACCCACGCCCAGTCCCTAACTGCTCGGGATTTTAAGATAAAGGCTGCATGTAGAAAACAAGGCCAATCGTGCTCTCACAAGTGGATTGCGCAAGGGCACTCAGACCTGTTCTGCACACGGCTCACCTTTTAAAAAGCTGCTGTAGGAAAACTGGGCTTTAAGAACATAAGAAATAGGAGCAGGAGTAGGCCATTCGGCCCTTCGAGCCTGTTTCGCCATTCAATGAGATCATGGCTGATCTTCTGCCTCAACTCCATTCACCGGCCCTATCACCATATCCCTTGATGCCCTTACTAGTCAGAAATCTATAGACTTCTGTTTTGAATATACCCAATGACTGAGTTGCCACAGCCCTCTGGGGTAGAGAATTCCAAAGATTCGCCACCCTCTGTGTGAAGAAATTTCTTCTCATCTCAGCCTTGAATGGTCTACCCTTTATCTTGAGGCTGTGGTCCCTGGTTCTGGACTCCCCAGCTAAGGGAAACATTCTCCCAGCAACCATCATATCAAGCCCTGTAATAATTTTGTATGCTTCAATGAGATCCCCTCTCATTCTTCTGAATTCAAGAGAATACAGGCCTAGTTTACTCAATCTCTTCTCATACGACAGTCCCGCCATCCCAGGAATCAATCTCGTGAACCTTCGTTGCACTCCCTCTATGGCAAGTATATCCTTCCTTAGGTAAGGAGACCAAAATTGTACACAGTACTCCAGGTGTGGTCTCACCAAAGCCCTATATAATTAGAGTAAGACTTCTTTCCTCTTGTAATGAAGGCCAGCATACCATTTGCCTTCCTAATGGCTTGCTGCACCTGCACATTTACTTTCAGTGACTCATGTACAAGGACACCCAGGTCCCTTTGAACATCTGCATTCCCCAATCTTTCACCATTTAGGAAATACTCTGCCTTTCTGTTTTTCTACCAAAGTGGATAACTTCACATTTATCCGCATTATATTCCATCTGCCATGTTCTCGCCCACTCACTGAGCCTGTCGAGATCCCCTTGAAGCCGCTTCACATCCTCTTCGCAACTGACACTGGCACCTAGCTTTGTATCATCAGCAAATTTGGAAATGTTCCATTTAGTCCCCTCATCCAAATCATTGATATAGATTGTGAATAGCTGGGGCCCAAGCACCGATCCTTGCGGAACCCCACTAGTCACAGCCTGCCAACCTGAAAAAGACCCGTTTATCCCTACAATTTGTTTTCTGTCTGTTAACCAATTCTCAATCCATGCTAGTATATTACCCCGAATTCCATGTGCCCTAATTTTGTTCACCAACCTCTTGTGTGGGACCTTATCGAAGGCCTTCTGAAAATCCAAATACATCACATCTACCGGTTCCCCTTTGTCTACTCCACTAGTTACATCCTCAAAGAACTCTAATAGGTTTGTTAAACAGGATTTCCCTTTCATAAATCCATGTTGACTCTGCCCAATCTTATTATTAGTTTCTAAGTGCCCAGTTATTGCATCCTTTATAATAGATTCCAGCATTTTCCCAACTACTGATCTGAGGCTAACAGGTCTGTAGTTCCCCGTTTTCTCCTTCCCACCTTTCTTAAATAGCGGGGTTACATTTGCTATCCTCCAATCTGCAGGAACCGTTCCAGAATCAATAGAATTTTGGAAGATGACAACCAATGCGTCCACTATTCCAATGGCCACCTCTTTCAAAACCCTAGGATGTAGGTCATCCGGTCCTTGGGATTTGTGGACTTTTATTCCCATTCATTTTGCTAGTACTGTTTTTTTACTAATAATAATTTCTTTAAGTTCCTCATTCTCGCCACACCCTTGGTTTTCTCGTATTTCTGGGAGGTTCTTTGTGTCTTCCTCCGTGAAGACAGAAACAAAGTATTTATTTAATTTCTCTGCCATTTCCTCATTATAAATTCTCCCGTCTCTGACTGTAAAGGGCCTACATTTACCTTCGCTAGTCTTTTTCTCTTCACATACCTATAGAAGCTTTTGCAATCCGTTTTTATATTTTTCGCTAGTTTGTGCTCATATTCCATTTTCCCTTTCTTTATCAATTTCTTGGTGTCTGGTTTCCATTTCTCAAAATTATTGAACATTCACCAAGTGAAATCAGATGGATGGTCACCTTAATATATATTATATGTGTATGTGTGTGTGTGAGAGAGAGTGAGAGTGTGTGTGTGTATAAGAGTGTGTGTCATTAAGTGAGTGCGTGTGAGCAAGTGTGTTTATGAGTGAGTCCATGTGAGAAAGTGGGTGAGGATGTATGTGTATGACAGAGTGTGAGTGTGTGTATGCGAGTGTGTATGAGAATGAGTGTATGTGTGAGAAAGAGTGTGTGTTTATATGCATGAATGGGTATTATATTATATAGTGGACCCACACTGCGAGTGTCGACATATATAGTATGTGTGTCAGTGCATATTGTGTACATGTTTTGTACACAGTCTCTCTTTTCATGTGGCCCGAGGCCTCACAAGATCTCTCATGAATTGAAGCCTCTCTGGGTCTCTCGTGCCCTCAGGCCTCCCCAGGTCTCTCATCATGTCGCTTGAAAGTTCACAGTGTGTCTGAGGACATGGCTTCTTGGAGTATGGCTATATTTTTAACATTTAACCGGCATCCAATAAATTAATAACCAAATGGACCAAAGTAAGTGCTTCATTGACTGAGACTAATTGGAAATTCAGTGTGTGTCTGGCACTGTTGAGTGTGTGAAGGTGTGTGTAAAGTGGACTGACTTTCCGTTCAGGTGTCATTAAGGGGATTTGGGTCAGACAAGCTCCTGAAGGCCTTTATCTATCTATATATATATAAAAGGATATGTCTCTCTGTCTGTCTCTCTGTCTGTCTCTCTGTCTGTCTCTCTGGCCGGCTATACAATCAAAAGTTATAGAGCGTACCTACACATATGTTATATCAAAAGAAAGCTCATCATTAGGGGACTCTTGTAGGCGTATTTACTTTTTGCTCGGACAAAAATTGTGCCGACGGTCGGACAAAAATTGTGCCGACAGTATCCAAAAAACGTTCAAGATTCCTCTCATTATCCGCTCATTTGCATCGAGTGGGGGCAGGTTCATTGTGTGTGCGGGCGGGCTATCCTACAGTTGAGTGACATGATGATTGACCAATCCTACAGTTCAGTGACCTGACGGTTGACCAAACGGTGCGTGTGTGGGCGGGCCTTATCATTCTGAACCGCGGTGAGTCGCCGCCATCTTGATTCCAAACTTTTCATTTCTTTTTCCCACTTTCTGCATGTTTCTTTTCAAATCTACATTTCCAGCAAAAAAAAAAGTTGCTTTTAAAACACAAATTGTTTTTAAAAAAAGTTAATTAATTTGTAAATCTTTTCTCTAACATCTAGAATATTCCTACCTTTCACCATTTTTCCAGGCCTGTAAGCCTGGGCCTCTGTTGCCCAGCCATGCCCGAGCTAGGCACCTCCCGTCGCGCTCAACAAGTTGCTCGCGATCGCCGCCATCTTTGTGAAGGCTGGAGGGGGCGGGCCTGAGCCGAGCGTCGCCAGCGCCGCCATCTTAGTAAAGGCGGGTGGGGCAGGAGTCAGCACGTGCGACTTGAGTCCGGCCAGGCCTCATGTGGTAGGTTGCGTGGCGGCGTCTCTCTCTCTGCTCTTGAAGCCGGCTCGGGTGGGGGGCGGGGCTCGGGAGATCGGGGTTCGGCAGATCGGGGCTCGGGGGGGGCGGGGCTCGTGAGATCGGGCCTTGGGAGGTCGGGGGGGGCGAGCCTCGGGAGATGGGGGGGCGGGGCTCGGGAGATCGGAGATCGGGCCTCGGGAGATCGGCGCTCGGGAGATCGGGGGGGGCGGGGCTCGGGAGATCGGGCCTCGTGAGATCGGGCCTCGGCAGGGTGGGGGGGGGGCGGGGCTCGGGACATCGGGGGGCGGGGCTCGGGACATCGGGAGATTGGGGGGCGGGGCTCGGGACATCGGGAGATTGGGGGGCGGGGCTCGGGGCATCGGGGGCGGGGCTCGGGAGATCGGGGGCGGGGCTCGGAGACTCCCCCCTCCCCCCTTCCCCCCCATTGCCGTCAGAGGGGAGAGGGTCTGCTGGCTCCCCCCTCCTTTTCTCCCCCCCTCCTTCCCCCACCTCCCCCCTTCCCCCCTCTCCCCCTTCCCCCCTCTCCCCCTCCCCTCCTCCCCCTCCCCCCTTCCTCCCCCCTCCTCCTCCCCCCCCTCCTCCTCCCCCCCTCCACCCCCTCCCCCTCCTCCCCCCCTCCTCCTCCCCCCACCTCCCCCTTCCCCTTCCCCCCTTCCTTCCCCCCTCCCCCCCTTCCACTTCCCCCCTTCCTGCCCCCTCCCCCCCTTCCCCCCTCCCCTTCCCCCTCCCCCCTTCCCCCCCTTTCCCCCCCTTCCCCCCAGTCGCGCTCTCTCTTCCCCCCAGTCGCTCTCTCTCTTCCCCCATCGCTCTCTCTCTTCCCCCCAGTCGCACTCTCTCTTCCCCCCAGTCGCTCTCTCTCTTCCCCCATCGCTCTCTCTCTTCCCCCCATCGCTCTCTCTCTTCCCCCCAGTCGCTCTCTCTCTTCCCCCCAGTCGCTCTCTCTCTCTCTCTCTCTTCCAAAAAGCAACATGCCCTCAAAAATCCCTCGGCACCGCCGGGCACTTCAGCTAGTATATATTAATATAACAGTGCCATTACGAAGCCCAGAATGCAGAATAGCACACGATAGGAGACCCAACTGCGGCCTGGGTGCAGTTGAGTCCAGGTGGTTCTGTGCAGAATATGGAGAACAAACAAAAACCCTGCAGAATATATTTGTGGGGAATCCAAAACTAGAAACATAAATATAAGATAGTCAATAATAAATCCAATAAGGAATTCAGGAGAAACCTCTTTACTAAGAGAGTGGTCAGAATTTGGAACTTGCTACCACAAGTAGCAGTTGAATAGCACAGATGCATTTAAGGGGAAACTAGATAAGTACATGAGGGAAAAAGGAATAGAAGGATATGTTGATAGGGTGAGATGTGGGCGAGATGTGGGAGGTGGTTTGTCTGGAGCATAATCACCGGCATAGATCTGTAGGGCTGAATGGCCTTTTTCTGTGCTGTACATTCTGTGTAATTCTGGGTAATACTCACAGCCCTTGTAGATGTCCGTTGGGATCTGCACTGCCATGTAGGAATAGTTGACCTTGACCTTGAAGTTTGGATCGTCCACAAACTCTAACTGTAAAGGATTAGTCTGTTCTCCGTCTGAGCTTTCATCGTCTCTATCACCACTCTATAACAAACAGGGAAGACAGAGTGAGAAATGCTAGGAAATGTGGAGATAGGAACCTCCAGGACAGGCCTGAGCAGTTTATTCCTGTAGGGCAGGATCATAAATTTGTAGGAGAGGGCAGAAGTGTCTTAGTTTAGACACAGTTTATAGTTTCCTCTGTGATGCCATGCGCTACATTTTGGACTCAAGCATTCTAACAAGATTTACATCACTAGCACTCAGCGTTATCACTAACATACCACCACTGACATGAGTAATGGGGGTCAAAGCTGAATGGTCAAAACAGTTATAATGCTCCACTGTGCAAGCAACCCTCATGGGATTAGGTCAGACAGCTCAAGTTGAAGAGCTAGAACTGGCACAGGCCGAATGTGCTAAACGGCTTCCCTCTGCACCATATTTCTGTGATTCAGTGAATCCAAACCAATATGAACATGCTTTAAAAATCACATTGTCATCACTCAGCTTATTTAGTGTATTACCAATTCGAATTCATCCAGTCCAGCTTCTGCTCCTCTCACTGCATTAAAACAACCCTAGCCAAACTCACAAAGGACAACTTCTGGAACTGTGACCAGGGTGCATTATCCCTCCCTGCCCTCAACCTTTCCACAGTGTTCAATATGGCTGATCATGCTATCCTCCTCCAAGGCCTCTCCTCTGTCATCCAGCTCGGTGAGATTGCCCTCTCACGGTTCCATTCCTACCTATTTGAATGCAGCAAGTCCATCTTCAGTAAGGGCTTCTCTTCCCTCTCCTGCACCGCTATCTTCAAGATCCCCCAAGAATCCATTGTTGGCCTCTCCTCTTGTCTTTATGCTGCCATTTGGTGACATCATCTGTTGTAAAAGAGTCAGCTTCCACATGTACACTGACGACACCCAGCTCGACCTCTCCACTGCCTCTCTCGACCCCCTCTCCTGCTTCAAGTTCAATATCAGAAAGACTAAAGTGATCATCCTCACCCCCACCGCAAACTCCGCTCCCTTGCCAATTACTCCATCCCCTGCCCAGACACTCACTCAATTCCAATCATGACACCCTGTTCAACTGAGATGAGCTTTAAACTCCACTTCCACCTCCGCACCTAACTCAGCTCCTCCACCAATGAACCCCTTTGTCATCTCCAGACTTAACTACTTTGCAGACTGCCATCCTCCATAAACTACAACTTGCCAAAACCTCTGCCTCATGTATTTTGTTCCACACTAGGTCCTGCTCGCCAACACTCCTCCTCCTTGACCTACACTGGCTCCCAGTACCCCAACATATTCAATTCAAAATTCTCATTCTCATCTATAAATCTCTCAAGGCCTTCTCCCACCCTATCTCTGGCTCTATAGCCCATCCTCAATGCTCTGTTTCTCTTGTTCAGGATCTTGTGTGTATCCCTTCCCTTTGCCTGGTGACAGAACCTTCAGCCACCTTGATCCTAATCTTTGCAGCTCTCTCCCCAAACCTCCCCGCCTCGGTCTCCAACCTCCTCCAAACCCATCTCTTCAACCCTTGGAATCATTCCCTTCCTGACTCACTGTCTGTTTTCATGGTAACTATCTGTAAAGTACCTTGGAATGTGCTAATTTTTTATGCTAGAGATGTCCTATAAACACAAGTTGTTGCTATTGGTACTACAACACAATGGAAAAACATCACAGTTAAATAAATACAGTTAGTGATATTTGTTGGATCCGTGATTCAGAGGATATGCTGTTATAAAATAATCACACGGATGCTGTACATAAACAATAAACAGGTCTTTACTGGAGGAGGGTAGTCTCAAGACTGGGGGTACAGAGGCATGCGCAAAGCTTATATACCGGTGTGGTCACTGCCGGTACTACAGTATACAGGAGCTGTAAAAGTAGTTCTGACTTAAAGGCACATACACTACAATTCCTCCCCTTTTAGATTAGTAGTACCCCTAATATTCAAATAACAATTAACATTTCAACATGTACATTAAACAACAAAAGTCCATTTATAGATTCAGTCTTTGGGGCGGCTTCCTGACCCTTTCAGGATAGCGCCTTTCCGGAGGTTCTTGTTCTTGGTGCAGAGGCGATTCTGACTCCTTTTCATCGGGTAGTTCATCGGGTTCCACTGCTACTGGGTCTGAAGTAGATGCTACCGGTATGTCGGGTTCATCCCCAGGTACTCGAGACATGGGGTTGACGCCTTCCTGTGACGCTAAGATCTGATCGATGTGGCGTCTCACAATGTTCTCCCCGACATCCACTGTGTACATTAATGGCCCCTGCCTTGTACATATCGTTCCGGGTTGCCAGTTCTCTGTTCGATAGTCACGGGCCCGACATTGAAGTTCCTTGTCGGCTTCTCATTGATGTGCTGGAATTGTTTGTCCTCAACATTTCTTCGCACATTTGGTCTGAGCAAGTCCAGACGAGATCTCAACCTTCGGTTAAAGAACATCATGGCCGGGGTCTGGTTGGTAACTCCATGTGTCGCGTTTCGGTAGGCTAATAAGAAATTGTCCATCTTATGCTGTAGTGGAATTTCATCATCGCACATGGCCTTTATCGCCTTCTTAAAGGTTTGTACGAACCTCTCAGCCAATCCATTTGTGGCTGGATGATACGGGGCGGATGTGTAATGCCTTACCCCATTCCTTCTCATAAATTTTTGGAACTCGTCGGACACAAACTGTGGTCCATTATCAGAGCAAATCTGCTCTGGCAAACCGTTTCTGGCAAAAATGGTCCGTAGGACTGCAATCGTTTTCTCTGTAGTGGTTGAAGACATTTTTATCACCTCAGGCCACTTTGAATGAGCATCCACTGCTATTAAGAACATTGAGTCCATGAATGGACCAGCGAAATCAATATGCACCCGTTGCCATGGAGAGGAGGGCCACTCCCATGGGTGTAGAGGGGCATGTGGTGGTGCATTTTGGACCGTCTGGCATCCTAAGCAGCTCTTAGTTAGGTCTTCGATTTGTTGATCGATTCCCGGCCACCACACATAAGCCCTAGCAAGGCTTTTCATTTTCACTCCCCCCAGATGACCTTCATGTAGCTCATTTAGCACTCTCTCCCTTAACTTGGGTGGAATCACCACTCTGGATCCACACATCACTGTCCCCTGGCATACTGACAGCTGTTCTCTTCTGGATGAGAATGCTGGCAACAATGAGTCGCCATGTGTTGGCCATCCCCTCACCGTCAATTCATATACCCGTGACAGCGTCGGATCATTGCGGGTCTCCTTCTCTATATCCGCGTTTGTTACTGGCAATCGTTCGATTATTGACGAATAAAATATCTCGATAGGGTCCACTGCTGGTGCTTCCTCCACCGTAGGCAGTGGCAGGCGCGATAGCCCATCAGCGTTCCCATGCTGTTTCGTGCCTTTATATTCTATTTCATATTGATTCGCCCCTAGAAACAGGGACCATCTTTGTAACCGCTGTGCAGTCATCACTGGAACGCCCTTCTTAGGAATAAAGATGGAGACAAGTGGTTGGTGGTCAGTCAGCAAGGTGAACTTCTGCCCATGCAGATAGTGGTTGAATTTTTTTACTCCCCATACTAGGCTGAGGGCCTCCCTGTCGATCTGGGCGTAGTTGTGCTCGGCTGAGGTTAGTGACCGAGACGCAAAGGCTACTGGCCTCTCCAACCCGTCTGGGAATTTGTGCGACAGCACCGCTCCAATACCATAGGGTGATGCATCACATGCCAACCGAATTGGTAGTGCTGGGTTGAAATGGGCCAACACCTCTTTTGATGTGATCAATTCCTTACACTTCTGGAAAGCTCGTCTACGTTCGTCATCCCACTTCCATGGTACCCCTGTTTGCAGTAGGGTGTTCAGTGGGTGTAATACCGTAGACAAATTTGGTAAGAACTTGTGGTAGTAGTTTACCAGCCCGAGGAACGACCTCAGTTGTGACACATTTTCTGGTGCTGGAGCCTTGACTACTGCCTCAATCTTGTCAGGGGACTTATGTAACCCCTCTTCATCGATGACATGGGCACATTACGAGATCTGTTTCTGGAAAAACTCACACTTGGGGCGATTAGCTCATAGCCCATACTCCTTTAATCTGGTGAGCACCTTCTCCAAGTTGGCGAGGTGATCACCGTCATTTTCGCCCGTGACCAAGATGTCGTCCAAATAACACTGGGTCCCTGGAATCCCTTGCAGGACCTGATCCATCGCCCTTTGCCAGATAGCCGGAGCCGAGGCTACTCCAAACACCAGCCGGTTGTATTGGTAGAGACCTTTATGGGTGTTGATCGTAAGGTATTGTTTTGAAGCTTCTTCTACCTCCATTTGCAAGTACGCCTGGGCTAGATCAATTTTGGTGAAGCGTTTACCTCCAGATAGCGAGGCGAAAATATCCTCAATTCGTGGAAGCGGATATTGTACCGTGTGAAGGACTGGGTTCACTGTCACCTTAAAATCCCCACAGATGCGGACATTCTTTGGTTCCCCAGGCGTATTACTCAATGACCTCTTCATTACAGGAACGATGGGTGTAGCCCACTCGCTCCAGTCCACTTTGGACAGTACTCCTGAATGTTCCAACCCTTCCAGCTCTGCTTCAACAGCTGGTCTGATCGCATAAGGAACTGGTCTGGCCTTCAGAAACTTTGGGCTTGCATTTTCCTCTATTTTAATCATTTCTGTTATTCCTTATGGTGTTCCTAGTCCCTCCTGGAACACTTCTTTTGCGTCGGTTAACATTTTTGACAGTCGTCCAGGTGTGACGTCGTCATCCTTTTTGGCCTCACCCTTCAGTGCCTGTATGGAATGCCAATCTAATTGTGTCATCCGGATCCATTCACGTCCTAGCAGTGGTGGTCCTCCATCTGGCAATACATATAGGTCCATTTTAGGTATTTCCTTGCCTTTATATGTCACTTTCACCCTTATTTTTCCTTTGGGGTAGACTTTTTGCCCCGTATACATCTTCAAGACAATCTCTGTAGCTTTCAAGGGTATGTGTGAAAATAGCCGCTTGTAGACTCTTTGATTTATGACTGTTAGAGCTGACCCTGTGTCCAATTCCATTTTCACTTGGACTCCATCTATCTTGAGTATAACCCAGATAGTCTGGTGATCCTCCATTTCGGTTACCTTATGTAGTTTCAGACAACCCAGCTCCTTGCTTCCGGTGTCTGTGTCACTTCTCTGCTCGTCTGAACCACTGTCCATCACCTGGTGTACCTTTTTGTACTTCTCCTGTGGAGATTTGTTACTGTTGGTTTTCTTCCCAGACCTGCAGACTCTTGCTATGTGTCCTGCTTTCCCACACTTGGTCCTTGAACCCACAGTCTTTCTGGTCATGTGTTGTTCTGCCGCAGCGATTGCACTTCCCTGTTCCATAGGACATTTCATTGGTGCCGTATTCTTGCGGTCTCCGTTGTATCTCTGCAGCTCCCCTTGTGGCTGCTTCGTGTGATACTGCCATACTGAAAGCTTTGTCCAGTGTAAGATCCTTTTCTGATAGAAGCCGTTTCTGGGTTCCTTCACTTTGTAGCCCACACACAAACTTGTCCCTTAACGTATCTGCTAGTCCCGCTCCAAACTGGCAGTGTTTCGATAGCTTGCGCAGTTCCGTTAGGTACTCAGCATTGCTTTTGTCTTTGTGTTGGTTCCTTTTATGGAACTTAAATCGTTCTGCTATCAGCAGTGGTGTGGGGTTTAAGTGGTCCTGTAGGATTTCCACTATGCTTTCAAAATTCTTGTTTACCAGCTTCTCTGGGGTTATTAGATTTCGCAGTAACCCATAAGTTTTTGCACCCATGGAATTTAACAGAACCAGTGCTTTATTAGCATCTGGCACTTCATTTGCCCTGCAGTGCACCTCAATACGTTCCACATATGTCGCCCAATCTTCGACTTCATTGTCGAACGTAGAGATACTGCCACTCTTCGGCATCCTTGGGTGTGAGTTAACTGTCAAAAATGGCGCCTCCCGCGCTTCCCCTTCTTCTCCGCTGGCACAAAATGGCGTCTCCCGCGCTTTCCTTCCTTCCCACGCTCGCCCTTCTTCTCCGCTGCGGGTTCTAAAAATGGCGTCTCCCGCGCTCCCCTTTCTTCGCCCCGCGGACCCTGTTCAGCCCGTGAGCCCTGGCTGTGCTCTGTGCATTCTTCTTTTTATTTTTATTTTTTTCGACGCCGCTCAGTCTAGAACCCGACTGTTTCTTTACCCTCTCTCTCTCTGGTTTGTTTTCTTTTTCTCAACGCTGCTCGGTGTTCAACCCCAGGCTGCGCCCTGTGCTCTTCACCCTTTGTCTTACCCTGTCGAAGCTGCTCGGCTTTCTCTCCGCCGTCGGTCGGCTCCAGCCGCCGCTGCTCGGGAAGGGTCTACGCTGGACCTGTCGTCGGTCTCTTGCTGCTCGTCGTGGCTGTGGAACCAAGCCCGGCTCTCCACAGACTCCCCTGCGAAGTTCAATCTCTGCCTGACGGCTGGGCGGTTGCACATGGTCGACGCCCGTGTTCCTGGCCTCGACTATTTTCTTTTATGTTGCAGGTAGATTCGAATCGACACTCGTCGCCACTGTTGGATCCGTGATTCAGAGGATATGCTGTTATAAAATAATCACACGGATGCTGTACATCAACAATAAACAGGTCTTTACTGGAGGAGGGTAGTCTCAAGACTGGGGGTACAGAGGCATGCGCAAAGCTTATATACCGGTGTGGTCACTGCCGGTACTACAGTATACAGGAGCTGTAAAAGTAGTTCTGACTTAAAGGCACATACACTACAATATTCTTAATTCATGACCTCCCAGGATAGGTGCTCAGTCTGTTCTCAGTTAGCTGATATGATATATTTGGGCTCAACACCCCTGGGCTGGGGAGAGAAAAATTCAGCCGGGTGTTTTCCCCGTCTTGTTCTTTCTATTATCATAAAGAAGTCAAAGGTTGCATTTCTAAGCAGGAACAATTTATTTACCAATGCCCTTTCTGACTCAGGCATTACTTTCAGCCAACAGAGGGACCAACACTCGACACATTACCGGGGTATTGGACGAGGCCTCATTGCTAGTGGCGCACATGGGCTGGAGGATCAGGCCAAGCCATGTGCCTGACCCGTGCTCACTGTGAGTAAAATTTTGCAGAGGCAGCAGACACTGCTGAAACAATTGCTCAGCCTCTCCAGCAGATGGCACTGTTCTGGGAGCTTTTTAAAAAAATCTTTAAAACTGCTGGCCTGCAAAGTTTCTGCTTGACGAGGTCAAAGCCCTTTTTCTAGCATGAACTACTAATCCTACGAAGCGATCATGTGCCTCTCAGTGATTTATACACATCGTTGAGCTTTGGCAAAAATGAAGTGAGATGAGGAACAAGCTCAATGGATCTTTGGATTCCGGTGACATTTCACGGGCTTGGATATCTCCAAAAACCCCTCTGGTCCAAGGCCTTGACCGCCTCCGAATGGAGCTTCTCGGAGCCTCAGTTCAGTCTCTTCAACCTGTTGAATTTCCTTCCATGAATACTGGTTCAACCGCGTCACCTTCACCATCCACCCGTGATGGTCCTTACTCCTGGCAGTACCTTTGGTGCTTCATTCTGCCTATGCTAACATTTTTCTGGCCTGCAACCATCAGTACCTGCCAATTCAATATTAATTCTAGTTAAGGCCGATGGCTCTTTTCATGCAGGCCTAATTGCCAACAACATCCATTCTGTGCATCGAAATTACTGAAGGTCTTAAGTCTGATAATATTTCCTGAATGGTAGACCTGTTAGATCCGTGGTTCAGTGGATAAATAATTACAGGGATGCTGTACATAAACAAATAACAGGTCTTTACTGGAGGAGGGTCATCTCTAGACTGGGGGTACAGAGGCATGCGCACAGCTTATATACCGGTGTGGTCACTGCCGGTACTACAGTATACAGGAGCTGTAAAAAGTAGTTCTGACTTAAAGCACATAAACTACAATTCCTTCCTTTTTAGATTAATAATACCCCCTTAATATTCAAATAACAATTACATTTTTACATGTACATTCAATAACAAAAGTCCATTTATAGATTCAGTCTTTGGGGCGGCTTCCTGACCCTTTTGGGATAGCGCCTTTCCGGAGGTTCTTGTTCTTGGTGCAGAGGCGATTCTGACCCCTTTTCATCGGGTAGTTCATCAGGTTCCACTGCTACTGGGTCTGAAGTAGATGCTACCGGTATGTCGGGTTCATCCCCAGGTACTCGAGACATGGGGTTGACGCCTTCCTGTGACGCTAAGATCTGATCGACATGGCGTCTCACAATGTTCTCCCCGACATCCACTGTGTACATTAATTGCCCCTGCCTTGTACATATCGTTCCGGTTGCCACTTCTCTGTTCGATAGTCACGGGCCAAGACTGGTTGCCCTACATTGAAGCTCCTTGTCGGCTTCTCGTTGATGTGCTGGAATTGTTTGTCCTCAACATTTCTTCGCACATTTGGTCTGAGCAAGTCCAGACGAGATCTCAACCTTCGGTTAAAGAACATCATGGCCGGGGTCTGGTTGGTAACTGCATGTGTCGCGTTTCGGTAGGCTAATCAGAAATTGTCCATCTTATGCTGTAGTGGAATTTCCTCGTCGCACATGGCCTTTATCGCCTTCTTAAAGGTTTGTACGAACCTCTCAGCCAATCCATTGGTGGCTGGATGATACGGGGCGGATGTGTAATGCCTTACCCCATTCCTTTTCATGAATTTTTGGAACTCGTCGGACACAAACGGTGGTCCATTATCAGAGCAAATCTGCTCTGGCAAACCGTTTCTGGCAAATATGGTCCATAGGACTGCAATCGTTTTCTCTGTAGTGGTTGAAGACATCTTTATCACCTCAGGCCACTTTGAATGAGCATCCACTGCTATTAAGAACATTGAGTCCATGAATGGACCAGCGAAATCAATGTGCACCTGTTGCCATGGAGAGGAGGGCCACTCCCATGGGTGTAGAGGGGCATGTGGTGGTGCATTTTGGAACTTCTGGCATCCTAAGCAGCTCTTAGTTAGGTCTTCGATTTGTTGATCGATTCCCGGCCACCACACATCAGCCCTAGCAAGGCTTTTCATTTTCACTCCCCCCAGATGACCTTCATGTAGCTCCTTTAGCACTCTCTCCCTTAACTTGGGTGGAATCACCACTCTGGATCCACACATCACTGTCCCCTGGCATACTGACAGCTGTTCTCTTCTGGATGAGAATGCTGGCAACAGTGAGTCGCCATGTGTTGGCCATCCCTTCACCGTCAATTCATATACCTGTGACAGCGTCGGATCATTGCGGGTCTCCTTCTCTATATCTGCGTTTGTTACTGACAATCGTTCAATTATCGACGAATAAAATATCTCAATAAGGTCCGCTGCTGGTGCTTCCTCCACCGTAGGCAGTGGCAGGCGCGATAGCCCATCAGCGTTCCCATGCTGTTTCGTGCCTTTATATTCTATTTCATATTGATTCGCCCCTAGAAACAGGGACCATCTTTGTAACCGCTGTGCAGTCATTACTGGCACGCCCTTCTTAGGATTAAAGATGGAGACAAGTGGTTGGTGGTCAGTCAGCAAGGTGAACTTCTGCCCATGCAGATAATGGTTGAATTTTTTTACTCCCCATACTAGGCTGACGGCCTCCCTGTCAATCTGGGCGTAGTTGCGCTCGGCTGAGGTTAGTGACCGAGACGCAAAGGCTACTGGCCTCTCCAACCCGTCTGGGAATTTGTGCGACAGCACCGCTCCAATGCCGTAGGGTGATGCATCACATGCCAAACGAATCGGTGGTGCTGGGTTGAAATGGGCCAAAACCTCTTTTGATATGATCAATTCTTTACACTTCTGGAAAGCTCATCTACGTTCGTCATCCCACTTCCATGGTACCCCTGTTTGCAGTAGGGTGTTCAGTGGGTGTAATACCGTAGACAAATTTGGTAAGAACTTGTGGTAATACTTTACCAGCCCGAGGAACGACCTCAGTTGTGACACATTTTCCGGTGCTGGAGCCTTGACTACTGCCTCAATCTTGTCAGCGGACTTATGTAACCCCTCTTCATCGATGACGTGGCCGCAATACGAGGTCTGTTTCTGGAAAAACTCGCGCTTGTGGCGATTAGCTCGTAGCCCATATTCCTTTAATCTGGCGAGCACCTTCTCCAAGTTAGCGAGGTGATCACCGTCATTTTCGCCCGTGACTAAGATGTCGTCCAAATAACACTGGGTCCCTGGAATCCCTTGCAGGACCTGATCCATCGCCCTTTGCCAGATAGTCGGAGCCGAGGCTACTCCAAACACCAGCTGGTTGTATTGATAGAGACCTTTATGAGTGTTGATCGTAAGGTAATGTTTCGAAGCTTCTTCTACCTCCATTTGCAAGTACGCCTGGGCTAGATCAATTTTGGTGAAGCGTTTACCACCAGGTAGCGAGGCGAAAATATCCTCAATTCGTGGAAGCGGATATTGCACCGTGTGAAGGACTGGGTTCACTGTCACCTTAAAATCCCCACAGATGCGGACCTTCTTTGGTTCCCCAGGCGTATTACTCAACGACCTCTTCATTACAGAAATGATGGGTGTAGCCCACTCGTTCCAGTCCACTTTGGACAGTATTCCTGAACGTTCCAACCCTTCCAGCTCTGCTTCAACCGCTGGTCTGATCGCATAAGGCACTGGTCTGGCCTTCAGAAACTTTGGGCTTGCATTATCCTCTATTTTAATTGTTGCTGTTATTCCTTTTAGTGTTCCTAGTCCCTCCTGGAACACTTCTTTTGCGTCAGTTAGCATTTTTGACAGTCATCCAGGTGTGACGTCGTCATCCTTTTTGGCCTCCACCTTCAGTGCCTGTATGGAATGCCAATCTAAATGTATCTTCCGGATCCATTCACGTCCTAGCAGTGGTGGTCCTCCATTTGGCAATACATATATATCCATTTTAAGTATTTCCTGACCTTTATATGTCACTTTCACCCTTATTTTTCCTTTGGGGTAGACTTTTTGCCCCGTATACGTCTTCAAGACAATCTCTGTAGCTTTCAAGGTTATGTGTGAAAATAGCCGCTTGTAGTCTCTTTGATTTATGACTGTTAGAGCTGACCCTGTGTCCAATTCCATTTCCACTTGGACTCCGTCTATCTTGTGTGTAACCCAGATAGTCTGGTGATCCTCCATTTCGGTTACATTATGTAGTTTCAGACAACCCAGCTCCTTGCTTCCGGAGTCTGTTTCACTTTTCTGTTCGTCTGAACCACTGTCCATCACCTGGTGTACCTTTTTGTACTTCTCCTGTGGAGTTTTCTTACTGTTGGTTTTCTTCCCAGACCTGCAGACTCTTGCTATGTGTCCTGCTTTCACAAACTGTCTGCACACTTGGTCCTTGAACCAACAATCTTTCTGGTCATGTGTTGTTCTGCCACAGCGATAGCACTTCCCTGTTCCATAGGTCATTTCGTTGGTGCCATATTCTTGCGGTCTCCGTTGTATCTCTGCAGCGCCCCTTGCGGCTGCTTTGTGTGATACTGCCATATTGAAAGCTTTGTCCAGCGTAAGGTCCTTTTCTGATAGAAGCCGTTTCTGGGTTCCTTCACTTTGTAGCCCACACACAAACTTGTCCCTTAACGGGTCTGCTAGTCCCGCTCCAAACTGGCAGTATTTCGATAGCTTGCGTAGTTCCGTTAGGTACTCAGCATTGCTTTCGCCTTTGTGTTGGTTCCTTTTATGGAACTTAAATTGTTTTGCTATCAGCAGCGGTGTGGGGTTTAAGTGGTCCTGTAGGATTTCCACTATGCTTTCAAAATTCTTGTTTACCGGCTTCTCTGGGGTTATTAGATTTCGCAGTAACCCATAAGTTTTTGCACCCATGGAATTTAACAGAACCAGTGCTTTATTAGCATCTGGCACTTCATTCGCCCTGCAGTACACCTCAATACGTTCCACATATGTCGCCCAATCTTCGACTTCATTGTCGAATGTAGAGATACTGCCACTCTTCAGCATCCTTGGTTGTGCGTTAACTATCCCCAATGGCACCTCCTGCGCTTCCCCTTCTTCTCCGCTGGCACAAAATGGTGTCTCCCGCACTTTCCTTCCTTCCTGCGCTCGCCCATCTTCTCCGCTGCGGCTTCGCAAAATGGCATCTCCCGTGCTCTTCCTTCTTCTCCGCGGCTCAATGGCGCCTCCCCTTGCTTTGCCCTGCGGACCCTGATCAGCCCGTGATTCCTGGCTGTGCTCTGCGCATTCTTCTCTTGATATTTGTCGACGCCGCTCAGTCTAGAACCCGGCTGTTTCTTACCCTCTCTCTCTCCGGTTTGCAGTATTTTTCCTCGACGCCGCTCGGTGATCAACCCCTGGCTGCGCCCTGCTCTCTTCACCCTCTTTCTTACCCTGTCGACGCTGCCCAACTCTCTCTCTCTGCCGTCGGTCGGCTCCAGCCGCCGCTGCTCGGGAAGGGTCTGCTCTGGACCTGTCGTCGGTCTCTTACTGCTCGTTGTGGCTGGGGAACCAAGCCCAGCTCTCCACAGCCTCCCCAGCGAAGTTGGATCTCTGCCTGACTGCTGGGCATTTGCTCGCGGTCGACGCCCGTGTTCCTGGACTCGACTATTGTTTTTTTTTATGTGCAGGTAGATTCGCATCAACACTCATCGCCACTGTTAGATCCCTGGTTCAGTGGATAAATAATTACACGGATGCTGTACAAAAACAGATAACAGGTCTTTACTGGAGGAGGGTCATCTCTAGACTGGGGTACAGAGGCATGCGCACAGCTTATATACCGGTGTGGTCACTGCCGGTACTACAGTGTACAGGAGCTGTAAAAAGTAGTTCTGACTTAAAGCACATACTGTGAGGGTGCCAGTCAGTTCCTTCTGTAACCTCTAGATGGCACCTTCGCTTGTTTGTTTAGCCCCTTGTTAATTGTTCCTAGCCTCCTGTGTTAATCCTTAACGGCCTGTTAGCTGTTCATGGGTTTCACCTGGTTTTCTTGGTATATAAGTTCTGTGGTTGCTTTCCTCTGTGCTCAGTCCTAACCAGGGACTAGCCTTCGCTCTGTGGCTGCCGGCTTTGACTAGCTGGCTGCCATGGTTCTCGAGCTCTGTATTTAAGATGTATCTAAGTCTGTGTTCTTGTTGTTCTTAGTCTTGATAAGGTGCTGGGCTGGACTAGCATGTTGCCATGTTGGAGCTTGTCCTGAGCTTTGTATTGATAAGCTGATTACCCCTGTGGTAGCTTGTCTCGAGTCTCGTCTCGGCAAGCCAGTTGCCCTTGTGGTAGCTTGTCTCAAGCTCAGTATGGACAAGTGGATTGCCTCATGGAAGCTGTCCTGAGTTCCTATCTTGACTAGCCGTTTGGTAGCTTGTCTTAAGTTCTTATGTTTGTTGCTGTGTTTCTTGTGTGAATCTAGTTATGTGTGAATCTAGTAAAGTTCAAACAAAGTACTGTATAATTGCCTCTTGCCTCGTTTCTGCACTTGGGTCCAGAACCTACATTACCCGGAGAGCACGGCCCCGTGTCTACACGGCCCCGTGGCTCCCACACCCGTCACACATACACTACAAGACCTATGCTTGACTTCTCTTTATAGCTCTGTCCAAATGTCCAGAGGATTGATGCAGATTCGCATTTTCCACGGTTTAAGAAAGGAAAAGAACTTGCATTTCCATAGTGCCTTTCACAACCTCAGGATGTCCCAAAGTGCTTTACAACCAATAAAGTACTTTTTGAAGTGTCATCACTGTTGTAATGTAGCAAATGCAACAGACAATTTTTACACAGCAACCTCCCACAAACCACAATGAATTATTGACCAGATAATCTGTTTTAATGATGTTGGTTGAGGGATAAATATTTGCCAGGGCACTAGGGAAAACTCCCCTGCTCTTCTTTGAATAATGCTGTAGGATCTTTTACATCCACCTGAGAGGGCTGATGGGACCTCAGTTTAATTTCTCATCCAAAAGCTGGCACCTCAGACAGTGCAGCACTCCCTCAGTAATCTCAGAGCAGCACTGCCAGCCTAAGTTATGTGCTCAAGTCTCTAGAGTGGAACTTGAAACCACAACCTTCTGATTCAGAGACGAGAGTGCTACCACTGAGCCACGGCTGACACCTTTATTTATTGTTGACTAGCAGGCTCGATACCCAGGGGCACTGGCCTGGTTCCTGCATCTGTCGTCTTCAGCTTAATCAGCTGCTCCAATTCTTCTTTGAGCTGGCCTTTCAAGTCGCAGGTTTCACCTCCAAATTAGATTGAGCTTATATTTGCCCTTTAGCTGCCCTGCTCACTGAAAGACATCTGGTACTATTCAGGTTGCCTGATTTGCTCAGTCCTGCTCCTGGCATTGCTGTGCTCTCAGTTGTGGTCGAGAGAATATTATCATACTACAATCATCCCACTTGCACTGCATAGCTGCCTGCTGTACAAGTACTGGAGACTGTACCACCTTACTGTGCACTGTGTACAGGTACTGGAGACTACCATCTTACTGTGCACTGTGTATAGGTACTGGAGATTGTACCACTTTACTGTGCACTGTGTAAAGTTACTGGAGATGGAACCATCTTACTGTGCACTGTATACAGGTACTGCAGACTGAACCATCTTACTGTGCACTGTGTACAGGTACTGCAGACTGAACCATCTTACTGTGCACTGTGTACAGGTACTGGAGATTGTACCACTTTACTGTGCACTGCGTACAGGTATTGGCGACTGTATCATCTTACTGTGCACTATGTACAGGTACTGCAGACTGTACCATCTTACTGTGCACTGTGTACAGGTACTGCAGACTGTACCATCTTACTGTGCACTGTGTACAGGTACTGGATATTGTACCACTTTACTGTGCACTGTGTAATGTAAGAAAACTACTAGGCACTTGGTCTAAGCGTTAAACAAGGCTTTAATCAACTGTTTTTCAACATGGAGATCTAGTTGTGTCCTTCACTAGTCCCTGTTAAGGAATGTCCTGAGCAAGCTGGGCCCATGCCTGAGTATTTATACTCTCCCTGGACAGCGCCACCAGCAGGCCGCCCAGTATTATTTCATAGGTCATTTCCACATGAATGACAAGACTCATGTCACTGTGTACAGGTATTGGCGACTGTACCATCTTACTGCGCACTATGTACTGGTACCGAAGACTGTACCATTTACTCTGCATTGTATACAGGTACTTCTGACTGTACCATCTTGGTGTGCACTGCCGTACAGGTACTGGAGACTGTACCATCTTATACTGTGCACTATGTACAGGTACTGGAGATTGTACCATCTTACGGTGCACTGTATACAGGTACTGGAGGCTGTACCATCTTACTGTGCACTGTGTACAGGTACTGGAGACTGTACCATCTTGCTCTGCACTGTGTACAGGTACTGGAGACTGTACCATCTTACTGTGCACTGTGTACAGGTAATGGAGACTGTACCATCTTACGGTGCACTAATTACAGGTACTGGTGATTGTACCATCTTACTGTGCACTATGTACAGGTACTGGAGACTGTTCCATCTTACTGTGCACTGTGTACAGGGACTGTATGAATAGATCTGCGTTTATGTGTTCAACCATAAATGTTTTTCGATGCTTTGGCAACATAAGATGTACCTTATCATACCAATAAAGCGATTTGAATTGAATTGACTTGAATTGACTGGAGACTGTAATCTTACTGTGCACTGTATACAGGTACTGGAGATTGTACCATCTAACTGTGCACTGTGTACAGGTACTGGAGACTGCACAATGTTACTCTGCGCTGCTGTACAGGTACTGGAGGCTGTAACATCTTACTGTGCCCTGTGTACAGGTAATGGAGACTGTACAATCGTACTGTGCACTGCTGCACAGGTACTGGAGACTGTAATCTTACTGTGCACTGTGTACAGGTACTGGGGACCATAATCTTACTGTGCACTGTGTACAGGTACTGGAGACTGTACCATATTTTTCTGCACTGTGTAAAGTTACTGGAGACAGCAATCTTAACGTGCACTGTGTACAGGTACTGGAGACTGTAATCTTACTGTGCGCTGTGAACAGGTACTGGAGACTGTACCAACTTACAGTGCACTGTGTACAAGTACTGGAGACTGAATTTTACTGTGCACTGTGTAAAGGTACTGGAGACTGTAGTCTTACAGTGCACTATGTACGGTTACTGGAGATTGTACCATCTTACTGTGCACTGTGTACAGGTACTGGAGACTGTACCATCTTACTGTGCACTGCTGTACAGGTACCGGAGGCTGTACCATCTTACTGTGCTCTCTGTACAGGTACTGGGTACTGTACCATCTTACTCTGCACTGTGTACAGGTACTGGAGACTGTAATGTAACTGTGCACTGCTGCACAGGTACTGGAGACTGTACCATCTTGCACTGCACTGTGTGCAGGTACTGAAGACTGTACCATCTTACTGTGCACTGTGTACAGTTAATGGAGACTGTACCATCTTACTGTGCACTACTGTACAGGTACTGTAGACTGTAATCTTACTGTACACTGCTGTACAGGTATTGGAGATGGCTCCATCTTGCTGTGCACTGTGTCAAAGTACTGGAGACTTTACCATCTTACTGTGCATTGTGTACAGGTACTGGAGAGGGTTCCATCTTACTGTGCACTGTGTACAGGTAGTGGTGACTGTACCATCTTATTCTGTAGGGCAGAGAGTAAGGGCAGAGAGTAGGGCAGAGAGTGGGGCAGAGAGTACGGCAGAGAGTGGGGCAGAGAGTAAGGGCAGAGAGTAGGGCAGAGAGTAGGGGCAGAGAGTAGGGCAGAGAGTAGGGCAGAGAGTAAGGGCAGAGAGTAGGGCAGAGAGTAGGGCAGAGAGTAGGGCAGAGAGTAAGGGCAGAGAGTAGGGCAGAGAGTAGGGCAGAGAGTAGGGCAGAGAGTAGGGGCAGAGAGTAGGGGCAGAGAGTGGGGCAGAGAGTAAGGGCAGAGAGTAGGGCAGAGAGTAGGGGCAGAGAGTAGGGCAGAGAGTAGGGCAGAGAGTAGGGGCAGAGAGTAGGGCAGAGAGTAGGGCAGAGATTAGGGCAGAGGCTAAGGGCAGAGAGTAGGGCAGAGAGTAGGGCAGAGAGTAGGGCAGAGAGTAGGGGCAGAGAGTAGGGGCAGAGAGTGGGGCAGAGAGTAAGGGCAGAGAGTAGGGCAGAGAGTAGGGGCAGAGAGTAGGGCAGAGAGTAGGGCAGAGAGTAAGGCAGAAAGAAGGGCAGAGAGTAGGGCAGAGAGTAGGGCAGAGAGTAAGGGCAGAGAGTAGGGCAGAGAGTAAGGGCAGAGATTAGGGCAGAGAGTAGGGCAGAGAGTAAGGGCAGAGAGTAAGGGCAGAGAGTAGGGGCAGAGAGTAAGAGCAGAGAGTAAGGCAGAGAGTAGGGCAGAGAGTAGGGCAGAGAGTAGGGCAGAGAGTAGGGCAGAGAGTAGGGGCAGAGAGTAGGGGCAGAGAGTGGGGCAGAGAGTAAGGGCAGAGAGTAGGGCAGAGAGTAGGGGCAGAGAGTAGGGCAGAGAGTAGGGCAGAGAGTAAGGCAGAAAGAAGGGCAGAGAGTAGGGCAGAGAGTAGGGCAGAGAGTAAGGGCAGAGAGTAGGGCAGAGAGTAAGGGCAGAGAGTAGGGCAGAGAGTAGGGCAGAGAGTAAGGGCAGAGAGTAAGGGCAGAGAGTAGGGGCAGAGAGTAAGAGCAGAGAGTAAGGCAGAGAGTAGGGCAGAGAGTAGGGCAGAGATTAGGGCAGAGAGTAGGGCAGAGAGTAAGGGCAGAGAGTAAGGGCAGAGAGTAGGGCAGAGAGTACGGGCAGAGAGTAGGGCAGAGAGTAGGGCAGAGAGTAGGGGCAGAAAGAAGGGCAGAGAGTAGGGCAGAGAGTAGGGCAGAGAGTAAGGGCAGAGAGTAGGGCAGAGAGTAAGGGCAGAGAGTAAGGGCAGAGAGTAGGGGCAGAGAGTAAGAGCAGAGAGTAAGGCAGAGAATAGGGCAGAGAGTAGGGCAGAGAGTAGGGCAGAGAGTAAGGGCAGAGAGTAAGGGCAGAGAGTAGGGCAGAGAGTAAGGGCAGAAAGTAGGGCAGAGAGTAGGGCAGAGAGTAGGGCAGAGAGTAGGGGCAGAGAGTAGGGGCAGAGAGTAGGGCAGAGAGTAGGGCAGAGAGTAAGGGCAGAGAGTAAGGGCAGAGAGTAGGGGCAGAGAGTAAGGGCAGAGAGTAGGGGCAGAGAGTAGGGCAGAGAGTAGGGCAGCGAGAAGGGCAGAGAGTAAGGGCGAGAGTAGGGCAGAGAGTAAGGGCAGAGAGTAGGGCAGAGAGTAGGGCAGAGAGTAGGGCAGAGAGTAGGGCAGCGAGAAGGGCAGAGAGTAAGGGCGAGAGTGGGGCAGAGAGTAGGGGCAGAGAGTGGGGCAGAGAGTAAGGGCAGAGAGTAGGGCAGAGAGTAGGGGCAGAGAGTAGGGCAGAGAGTAGGGCAGAGAGTAAGGCAGAAAGAAGGGCAGAGAGTAGGGCAGAGAGTAGGGCAGAGAGTAAGGGCAGAGAGTAGGGCAGAGAGTAAGGGCAGAGAGTAGGGCAGAGAGTAGGGCAGAGAGTAAGGGCAGAGAGTAAGGGCAGAGAGTAGGGGCAGAGAGGAAGAGCAGAGAGTAAGGCAGAGAGTAGGGCAGAGAGTAGGGCAGAGAGTAGGGCAGAGAGTAGGGGCAGAGAGTAGGGGCAGAGAGTGGGGCAGAGAGTAAGGGCAGAGAGTAGGGCAGAGAGTAGGGGCAGAGAGTAGGGCAGAGAGTAGGGCAGAGAGTAAGGCAGAAAGAAGGGCAGAGAGTAGGGCAGAGAGTAGGGCAGAGAGTAAGGGCAGAGAGTAGGGCAGAGAGTAAGGGCAGAGAGTAGGGCAGAGAGTAGGGCAGAGAGTAAGGGCAGAGAGTAAGGGCAGAGAGTAGGGGCAGAGAGTAAGAGCAGAGAGTAGGGCAGAGAGTAGGGCAGAGAGTAGGGCAGAGAGTAGGGCAGAGAGTAAGGGCAGAGAGTAAGGGCAGAGAGTAGGGCAGAGAGTACGGGCAGAGAGTAGGGCAGAGAGTAGGGCAGAGAGTAGGGGCAGAAAGAAGGGCAGAGAGTAGGGCAGAGAGTAAGGGCAGAGAGTAAGGGCAGAGAGTAGGGCAGAGAGTACGGGCAGAGAGTAGGGCAGAGAGTAGGGCAGAGAGTAAGGGCAGAGAGTAAGGGCAGAGAGTAGGGCAGAGAGTAGGGCAGAGAGTAAGGGCAGAGAGTAAGGGCAGAGAGTAGGGCAGAGAGTAGGGCAGAGAGTAAGGGCAGAGAGTAGGGCAGAGAGTAGGGGCAGAGAGTAGGGGCAGAGAGTAGGGCAGAGAGTAGGGCAGAGAGTAAGGGCAGAGAGTAAGGGCAGAGAGTAGGGGCAGAGAGTAAGGGCAGAGAGTAGGGGCAGAGAGTGGGGCAGAGAGTAGGGTAGAGAGTAGGGCAGAGAGTAGGGCAGAGAGTAGGGGCAGAGAGTAGGGCAGAGTGTAGGGGCAGAGAGTAGGGCAGAGAATAAGGCAGAGAGTAGGGCAGAGAGTAGGGCAGAGAGTAGGGCAGAGAGTAAGGGCAGAGAGTAAGGGCAGAGAGTAGGGGCAGAGAGTAAGGGCAGAGAGTAGGGCAGAGAGTAAGGGCAGTGAGTAGGGCAGAGAGTAAGGGCAGAGAGTAAGGGCAGAGAGTAAGGGCAGAGAGTAGGGCAGAGAGTAGGGCAGAGAGTAAGGGCAGAGAGTAAGGGCAGAGAGTAGGGCAGAGAGTAAGGGCAGAGAGTAAGGGCAGAGAGTAGGGCAGAGAGTAAGGGCGAGAGTAGGGGCAGAGAGTAGGGCAGAGAGTAAGGGCAGAGAGTAGGGGCAGAGAGTGGGGCAGAGAGTAGGGCAGAGAGTAGGGCAGAGAGTAGGGCAGAGAGTAAGGGCGAGAGTAGGGCAGAGAGTAGGGCAGAGAGTAAGGGCAGAGAGTAAGGGCAGAGAGTAGGGCAGAGAGTAGGGCAGAGAGTAGGGCAGAGTGTAGGGGCAGAGAGTAGGGCAGAGTGTAGGGGCAGAGAGTAGGGCAGAGAGTAGGGCAGAGTGTAGGGGCAGAGAGTAGGGCAGAGAGTAGGGCAGAGTGTAGGGGCAGAGAGTAGGGCAGAGAGTAAGGGCAGAGAGTAAGGGCAGAGAGTAGGGCAGAGAGTAGGGCAGAGAGTAAGGGCGAGAGTAGGGCAGAGAGTAAGGCAGAGAGTAAGGGCAGAGAGTAGGGCAGAGAGTAGGGCAGAGAGTAAGGGCGAGAGTAGGGCAGAGAGTAAGGCAGAGAGTAGGGCAGAGAGTAGGGCAGAGAGTAGGGGCAGAGAGTAGGGCAGAGAGTAGGGCAGAGAGTAAGGGCAGAGAGTAGGGCAGAGAGTAGGGCAGAGAGTAAGGGCAGAGAGTAGGGCAGAGAGTAAGGGCGAGAGTAGGGCAGAGAGTAGGACAGAGAGTAAGGGCAGAGAGCAGGGCAGAGAGTAGGGAGAGAGTAAGGGCAGAGAGTAAGGGCAGAGAGTAGGGCAGAGAGTAGGGCAGAGAGTAGGGCAGAGAGTAAGGGCAGAGAGTAAGGGCAGAGAGTAGGGCAGAGAGTAGGGGCAGAGAGTAAGGGCAGAGAGTAGGGCAGAGAGTAAGGGCAGAGAGTAAGGGCAGAGAGTAGGGCAGAGAGTAGGGGCAGAGAGTAGGGGCAGAGAGTGAGGGCAGAGAGTAGGGCAGAGAGTAATGGCAGAGAGTAAGGGCAGAGAGTGAGGGCAGAGAGTAGGGCAGAGAGTAATGGCAGAGAGTAGGGCAGGGAGTAGGGGCAGAGAGTAGGGGCAGAGAGTAAGGGCAGAGAGAAGGGCAGAGAGTAAGGGCAGAGAGTAAGGGCAGAGAGTAGGGCAGAGAGTAGGGGCAGAGAGTGAGGGCGGAGAGTAGGGCAGAGAGTAATGGCAGAGAGTAGGGCAGGGAGTAGGGGCAGAGAGTAGGGGCAGAGAGTAAGGGCAGAGAGTAGGGCAGAGAGCAAGGGCAGAGAGTAAGGGCAGAGAGTAGGGCAGAGAGTAAGGGCAGAGAGTAGGGCAGAGAGTAAGGGCAGAGAGTAAGGGCAGAGAGTAGGGCAGAGAGTAGGGGCAGAGAGTGAGGGCAGAGAGTAGGGCAGGGAGTAGGGGCAGAGAGTAGGGGCAGAGAGTAGGGCAGAGAGTAAGGGCAGAGAGTAAGGGCAGAGAGTAGGGCAGAGAGTAAGGGCAGAGAGTAGGGCAGAGAGTAATGGCAGAGAGTAAGGGCAGAGAGTAGGGCAGGGAGTAGGGGCAGAGAGTAGGGGCAGAGAGTAGGGCAGAGAGTAAGGGCAGAGAGTAAGGGCAGAGAGTAGGGCAGAGAGTAAGGGCAGAGAGTAGGGCAGAGAGTAAGGGCAGAGAGTAAGGGCAGAGAGTAGGGCAGAGAGTAGGTCATAGAGTAAGGGCAGAGAGTAAGGGCAGAGAGTAGGGCAGAGAGTAGGGGCAGAGAGTAGGGGCAGAAAGTAAGGGCAGAGAGTAAGGGCAGAGAGTAGGGCAGAGAGTAGGGCAGAGAGTAGGGCAGAGAGTAAGGGCAGAGAGTAAGGGCAGAGAGTAGGGCAGAGAGTAAGGGCAGAGAGTAAGGGCAGAGAGTAGGGCAGTGAGTAGGGCAGAGAGTAGGGCAGAGAGTAAGGGCAGAGAGTAAGGGCAGAGAGTAAGGGCAGAGAGTAGGGCAGTGAGTAGGGCAGAGAGTAGGGCAGAGAGTAAGGGCAGAGAGTAAGGGCAGAGAGTAGGGCAGAGAGTAAGGGCAGAGAGTAAGGGCAGAGAGTAGAGGCAGAGAGTAAGGGCGAGAGTAGGGGCAGAGAGTAGGGCAGGGAGTAGGGCAGAGAGTAAGGGCAGTGAGTAGGGCAGAGAGTAGGGGCAGAGAGTAGGGCAGAGAGTAGGGCAGAGAGTAAGGGCAGTGAGTAGGGCAGAGAGTAAGGGCAGTGAGTAGGGCAGAGAGTAGGGCAGAGAGTAAGGGCAGAGAGTAGGGCAGAGAGTAGGGCAGAGAGTAGGGCAGAGAGTAAGGGCAGTGAGTAGGGCAGAGAGTAGGGCAGAGAGTAAGGGCAGTGAGTAGGGCAGAGAGTAAGGGCAGAGAGTAAGGGCAGAGAGTAAGGGCAGAGAGTAGGGCAGAGAGTAGGGCAGAGAGTAAGGGCAGAGAGTAAGGGCAGAGAGTAGGGCAGAGAGTAAGGGCAGAGAGTAAGGGCAGAGAGTAGGGCAGAGAGTAAGGGCGAGAGTAGGGGCAGAGAGTAGGGCAGAGAGTAAGGGCAGAGAGTAGGGGCAGAGAGTGGGGCAGAGAGTAGGGCAGAGAGTAGGGCAGAGAGTAGGGCAGAGAGTAAGGGCGAGAGTAGGGCAGAGAGTAGGGCAGAGAGTAAGGGCAGAGAGTAAGGGCAGAGAGTAGGGCAGAGAGTAGGGCAGAGAGTAGGGCAGAGTGTAGGGGCAGAGAGTAGGGCAGAGTGTAGGGGCAGAGAGTAGGGCAGAGAGTAGGGCAGAGTGTAGGGGCAGAGAGTAGGGCAGAGAGTAGGGCAGAGTGTAGGGGCAGAGAGTAGGGCAGAGAGTAAGGGCAGAGAGTAAGGGCAGAGAGTAGGGCAGAGAGTAGGGCAGAGAGTAAGGGCGAGAGTAGGGCAGAGAGTAAGGCAGAGAGTAAGGGCAGAGAGTAGGGCAGAGAGTAGGGCAGAGAGTAAGGGCGAGAGTAGGGCAGAGAGTAAGGCAGAGAGTAGGGCAGAGAGTAGGGCAGAGAGTAGGGGCAGAGAGTAGGGCAGAGAGTAGGGCAGAGAGTAAGGGCAGAGAGTAGGGCAGAGAGTAGGGCAGAGAGTAAGGGCAGAGAGTAGGGCAGAGAGTAAGGGCGAGAGTAGGGCAGAGAGTAGGACAGAGAGTAAGGGCAGAGAGCAGGGCAGAGAGTAGGGAGAGAGTAAGGGCAGAGAGTAAGGGCAGAGAGTAGGGCAGAGAGTAGGGCAGAGAGTAAGGGCAGAGAGCAGGGCAGAGAGTAGGGCAGAGAGTAAGGGCAGAGAGTAACGGCAGAGAGTAGGGCAGAGAGTAGGGCAGAGAGTAAGGGCGAGAGTAGGGCAGAGTGTAAGGCAGAGAGTAAGGGCAGAGAGTAGGGCAGAGAGTAGGGCAGAGAGTAGGGGCAGAGAGTAGGGCAGAGAGTAGGGCAGAGAGTAAGGGCAGAGAGTAGGGCAGAGAGTAGGGCAGAGAGTAGGGCAGAGAGTAAGGGCAGAGAGTAGGGCAGAGAGTAGGGCAGAGAGTAAGGGCAGAGAGAAGGGCAGAGAGTTGGGCAGAGAGTAGGGCAGAGAGAAGGGCAGAGAGTTGGGCAGAGAGTAGGGCAGAGAGTAGGGCAGAGAGTAGGGGCAGAGAGAAGGGGCAGAGAGTAGGGCAGAGAGTAAGGGCAGAGAGTAGGGGCAGAGAGTGGGGCAGAGAGTAGGGCAGAGAGTAAGGGCAGAGAGTAAGGGCAAGAGTAGGGCAGAGAGTAGGGCAGAGAGTAGGGCAGAGAGCAGGGCAGAGAGTAGGGCAGAGAGTAAGGGCAGAGAGTAAGGGCAGAGAGTAGGGCAGAGAGTAGGGGCAGAGAGTAAGGGCAGAGAGTAGGGCAGAGAGTAGGGGCAGAGAGTAAGGGCAGAGAGTAAGGGCAGAGAGTAAGGGCAAGAGTAGGGCAGAGAGTAAGGGCGAGAGAAGTGCAGAGAGTAAGGCAGAGAGTAAGGGCAGAGAGTAGGGCAGAGAGTAAGTGCAGAGAGTAGGGCAGAGAGTAGGGCAGAGAGTAAGGGCGAGAGTAGTGCAGAGAGTAAGGCAGAGAGTAAGGGCAGAGAGTAGGGCAGAGAGTAAGTGCAGAGAGTAGGGCAGAGAGTAGGGCAGAGAGTAGGGCAGAGAGTAAGGGCAGAGAGTAAGGGCAGAGAGTAGGGCAGAGAGTAGGGCAGAGAGTAGGGACAGAGAGTAGGGCAGAGAGTAAGGGCAGAGAGTAGGGCAGAGAGTAGGGCAGAGAGTAAGGGCAGAGAGTAGGGCAGAGAGTAAGGGCAGAGAGTAGGGCAGAGAGTAGGGCAGAGAGTAGGGGCAGAGAGTAGGGCAGAGAGTAGGGCAGAGAGTAAGGGCAGAGAGTAAGGGCAGAGAGTAGGGCAGAGAGTAGGGGCAGAGAGTAAGGGCAGAGAGTAGGGCAGAGAGTAAGGGCAGAGAGTAAGGGCAGAGAGTAGGGCAGAGAGTAGGGCAGAGAGGAAGGGCAGAGAGTAGGGCAGAGAGTAGGGCAGAGAGTAAGGGCAGAGAGTAGGGCAGAGAGTAGGGCAGAGAGTAGGGCAGAGAGTAGGGCAGAGAGTAGGGGCAGAGTGTAAGGGCAGAGAGTAAGGGCAGAGAGTAGGGCAGAGAGTAGGGCAGAGAGTAGGGCAGAGAGTAGGGGCAGAGAGTAAGGGCAGAGAGTAGGGCAGAGAGTAGGGCAGAGAGTAGGGGCAGAGAGTAAGGGCAGAGAGTAAGGGCAGAGAGTAGGGGCAGAGAGTAGGGCAGAGAGTTGGGCAGAGAGTAAGGCAGAGAGTAGGGCAGAGAGTAAGGGCAGAGAGTAAGGGCAGAGAGTAAGGGCAGAGAGTAGGGGCAGAGAGTAAGGGCAGAGAGTAGGGCAGAGAGTAAGGGCGAGAGTAGGGCAGAGAGTAGGGCAGAGAGTAGGGCAGAGAGTAGGGCAGAGAGTAGGGCAGAGAGTAGGGCAGAGAGTAAGGGCAGAGAGTAAGGGCAGAGAGTAGGGGCAGAGAGTAGGGCAGAGAGTAAGGGCAGAGAGTAGGGCAGAGAGTGGGGCAGAGAGTAGGGCAGAGAGTAAGGGCAGAGAGTAGGGCAGAGAGTAGGGCAGAGAGTAGGGGCGAGAGTAGGGCAGAGAGTAGGGCAGAGAGTAGGGCAGAGAGTAGGGGCGAGAGTAGGGCAGAGAGTAGGGGCAGAGAGTAAGGGCAGAGAGTAAGGGCAGAGAGTAGGGCAGAGATTAGGGGCGAGAGTCGGGCAGAGAGTAGGGCAGAGAGAAGGGGCAGAGAGTAGGGCAGAGAGTAGGGCAGAGAGAAGGGGCAGAGAGTAGAGCAGAGAGTAGGGCAGAGAGTAAGTGCAGAGAGTAGGGCAGAGAGAAGGGGCAGAGAGTAGAGCAGAGAGTAGGGCAGAGAGTAGGGCAGAGATTAAGTGCAGAGAGTAAGGGCAGAGAGTAGGGCAGAGAGTAAGTGCAGAGAGTAGGGCAGAGAGTAGGGCAGAGAGTAGAGGCAGAGAGTAGGGCAGAGAGTGGGGCAGAGAGTAGGGCAGAGAGTGGGGCAGAGAGTAGAGCAGAGAGTGGGGCAGAGAGTAAGGGCAGAGCGTGGGGCAGAGAGTAGGGTAGAGAGTAGGGCAGAGAGTAGGGCAGAGAGTAGGGGCAGAGAGTAGGGCAGAGTGTAGGGGCAGAGAGTAGGGCAGAGAATAAGGCAGAGAGTAGGGCAGAGAGTAGGGCAGAGAGTAGGGCAGAGAGTAAGGGCAGAGAGTAAGGGCAGAGAGTAGGGGCAGAGAGTAAGGGCAGAGAGTAGGGCAGAGAGTAAGGGCAGTGAGTAGGGCAGAGAGTAAGGGCAGAGAGTAAGGGCAGAGAGTAAGGGCAGAGAGTAGGGCAGAGAGTAGGGCAGAGAGTAAGGGCAGAGAGTAAGGGCAGAGAGTAGGGCAGAGAGTAAGGGCAGAGAGTAAGGGCAGAGAGTAGGGCAGAGAGTAAGGGCGAGAGTAGGGGCAGAGAGTAGGGCAGAGAGTAAGGGCAGAGAGTAGGGGCAGAGAGTGGGGCAGAGAGTAGGGCAGAGAGTAGGGCAGAGAGTAAGGGCGAGAGTAGGGCAGAGAGTAGGGCAGAGAGTAAGGGCAGAGAGTAAGGGCAGAGAGTAGGGCAGAGAGTAGGGCAGAGAGTAGGGCAGAGTGTAGGGGCAGAGAGTAGGGCAGAGTGTAGGGGCAGAGAGTAGGGCAGAGTGTAGGGGCAGAGAGTAGGGCAGAGAGTAGGGCAGAGTGTAGGGGCAGAGAGTAGGGCAGAGAGTAGGGCAGAGTGTAGGGGCAGAGAGTAGGGCAGAGAGTAAGGGCAGAGAGTAAGGGCAGAGAGTAGGGCAGAGAGTAGGGCAGAGAGTAAGGGCGAGAGTAGGGCAGAGAGTAAGGCAGAGAGTAAGGGCAGAGAGTAGGGCAGAGAGTAGGGCAGAGAGTAAGGGCGAGAGTAGGGCAGAGAGTAAGGCAGAGAGTAGGGCAGAGAGTAGGGCAGAGAGTAGGGGCAGAGAGTAGGGCAGAGAGTAGGGCAGAGAGTAAGGGCAGAGAGTAGGGCAGAGAGTAGGGCAGAGAGTAAGGGCAGAGAGTAGGGCAGAGAGTAAGGGCGAGAGTAGGGCAGAGAGTAGGACAGAGAGTAAGGGCAGAGAGCAGGGCAGAGAGTAGGGAGAGAGTAAGGGCAGAGAGTAAGGGCAGAGAGTAGGGCAGAGAGTAGGGCAGAGAGTAAGGGCAGAGAGCAGGGCAGAGAGTAGGGCAGAGAGTAAGGGCAGAGAGTAACGGCAGAGAGTAGGGCAGAGAGTAGGGCAGAGAGTAAGGGCGAGAGTAGGGCAGAGTGTAAGGCAGAGAGTAAGGGCAGAGAGTAGGGCAGAGAGTAGGGCAGAGAGTAGGGCAGAGAGTAGGGGCAGAGAGTAGGGCAGAGAGTAGGGCAGAGAGTAGGGCAGAGAGTAGGGCAGAGAGTAAGGGCAGAGAGTAGGGCAGAGAGTAGGGCAGAGAGTAAGGGCAGAGAGAAGGGCAGAGAGTTGGGCAGAGAGTAGGGCAGAGAGAAGGGCAGAGAGTTGGGCAGAGAGTAGGGCAGAGAGTAGGGCAGAGAGTAGGGGCAGAGAGAAGGGGCAGAGAGTAGGGCAGAGAGTAAGGGCAGAGAGTAGGGGCAGAGAGTGGGGCAGAGAGTAGGGCAGAGAGTAAGGGCAGAGAGTAAGGGCAAGAGTAGGGCAGAGAGTAGGGCAGAGAGTAGGGCAGAGAGTAGGGCAGAGAGTAGGTCAGAGAGTAAGGGCAGAGAGTAAGGGCAGAGAGTAGGGGCAGAGAGTAAGGGCAGAGAGTAGGGCAGAGAGTAGGGGCAGAGAGTAAGGGCAGAGAGTAAGGGCAGAGAGTAAGGGCAAGAGTAGGGCAGAGAGTAAGGGCGAGAGAAGTGCAGAGAGTAAGGCAGAGAGTAAGGGCAGAGAGTAGGGCAGAGAGTAAGTGCAGAGAGTAGGGCAGAGAGTAGGGCAGAGAGTAAGGGCGAGAGTAGTGCAGAGAGTAAGGCAGAGAGTAAGGGCAGAGAGTAGGGCAGAGAGTAAGTGCAGAGAGTAGGGCAGAGAGTAGGGCAGAGAGTAGGGCAGAGAGTAAGGGCAGAGAGTAAGGGCAGAGAGTAGGGCAGAGAGTAGGGCAGAGAGTAGGGAGAGAGAGTAGGGCAGAGAGTAAGGGCAGAGAGTAGGGCAGAGAGTAGGGCAGAGAGTAAGGGCAGAGAGTAGGGCAGAGAGTAAGGGCAGAGAGTAGGGCAGAGAGTAGGGCAGAGAGTAGGGGCAGAGAGTAGGGCAGAGAGTAGGGCAGAGAGTAAGGGCAGAGAGTAAGGGCAGAGAGTAGGGCAGAGAGTAGGGGCAGAGAGTAAGGGCAGAGAGTAGGGCAGAGAGTAAGGGCAGAGAGTAAGGGCAGAGAGTAGGGCAGAGAGTAGGGCAGAGAGGAAGGGCAGAGAGTAGGGCAGAGAGTAGGGCAGAGAGTAAGGGCAGAGAGTAGGGCAGAGAGTAGGGCAGAGAGTAGGGCAGAGAGTAGGGGCAGAGAGTAAGGGCAGAGAGTAAGGGCAGAGAGTAGGGCAGAGAGTAGGGCAGAGAGTAGGGCAGAGAGTAGGGGCAGAGAGTAAGGGCAGAGAGTAGGGCAGAGAGTAGGGCAGAGAGTAGGGGCAGAGAGTAAGGGCAGAGAGTAAGGGCAGAGAGTAGGGGCAGAGAGTAGGGCAGAGAGTTGGGCAGAGAGTAAGGCAGAGAGTAGGGCAGAGAGTAAGGGCAGAGAGTAAGGGCAGAGAGTAAGGGCAGAGAGTAGGGGCAGAGAGTAAGGGCAGAGAGTAGGGCAGAGAGTAAGGGCGAGAGTAGGGCAGAGAGTAGGGCAGAGAGTAGGGCAGAGAGTAGGGCAGAGAGTAGGGCAGAGAGTAGGGCAGAGAGTAAGGGCAGAGAGTAAGGGCAGAGAGTAGGGGCAGAGAGTAGGGCAGAGAGTAAGGGCAGAGAGTAGGGCAGAGAGTGGGGCAGAGAGTAGGGCAGAGAGTAAGGGCAGAGAGTAGGGCAGAGAGTAGGGCAGAGAGTAGGGGCGAGAGTAGGGCAGAGAGTAGGGCAGAGAGTAGGGCAGAGAGTAGGGGCGAGAGTAGGGCAGAGAGTAGGGGCAGAGAGTAAGGGCAGAGAGTAAGGGCAGAGAGTAGGGCAGAGATTAGGGGCGAGAGTCGGGCAGAGAGTAGGGCAGAGAGAAGGGGCAGAGAGTAGGGCAGAGAGTAGGGCAGAGAGAAGGGGCAGAGAGTAGAGCAGAGAGTAGGGCAGAGAGAAGGGGCAGAGAGTAGAGCAGAGAGTAGGGCAGAGAGTAAGTGCAGAGAGTAGAGCAGAGAGTAGGGCAGAGAGTAGGGCAGAGATTAAGTGCAGAGAGTAAGGGCAGAGAGTAGGGCAGAGAGTAAGTGCAGAGAGTAGGGCAGAGAGTAGGGCAGAGAGTAGAGGCAGAGAGTAGGGCAGAGAGTGGGGCAGAGAGTAGGGCAGAGAGTGGGGCAGAGAGTAGAGCAGAGAGTGGGGCAGAGAGTAAGGGCAGAGCGTGGGGCAGAGAGTAGGGTAGAGAGTAGGGCAGAGAGTAGGGCAGAGAGTAGGGGCAGAGAGTAGGGCAGAGTGTAGGGGCAGAGAGTAGGGCAGAGAATAAGGCAGAGAGTAGGGCAGAGAGTAGGGCAGAGAGTAGGGCAGAGAGTAAGGGCAGAGAGTAAGGGCAGAGAGTAGGGGCAGAGAGTAAGGGCAGAGAGTAGGGCAGAGAGTAGGGCAGAGAGTAAGGGCGAGTGTAGGGCAGAGAGTAGGGCAGAGAGTAGGGGCAGAGAGTAGGGCAGAGAGTAAGGGCAGAGAGTAGGTCATAGAGTAAGGGCGAGTGTAGGGCAGAGAGTAGGGCAGAGAATAAGGGCGAGTGTAGGGCAGAGAGTAGGGCAGAGAGTAGGGGCAGAGAGTAGGGCAGAGAGTAAGGGCAGAGAGTAGGGCAGAGAGTAGGGCAGAGAGTAGGGGCAGAGAGTAGGGCAGAGAATAAGGCAGAGAGTAGGGCAGAGAGTAGGGCAGAGAGTAGGGCAGAGAGTAAGTGCAGAGAGTAGGGCAGAGAGTAAGGGCAGAGAGTAAGGGCAGAGAGTAAGGGCAGAGAGTAGGGGCAGAGAGTAAGGGCAGAGAGTAGGGCAGAGAGTAGGGCAGAGAGTAGGGCAGAGAGTAAGGGCGAGTGTAGGGCAGAGAGTAGGGCAGAGAGTAAGGGCAGAGAGTAGGGCAGAGAGTAAGGGCAGAGAGTAGGGCAGAGAGTAAGGCAGAGAGTAGGGCAGAGAGTAAGGGCAGAGAGTAAGGGCAGAGAGTAAGGGCAGAGAGTAAGGGCAGAGAGTAGGGCAGAGAGTAAGGCAGAGAGTAGGTCAGAGAGTAAGGGCAGAGAGTAAGGGCAGAGAGTAAGGGCAGAGAGTAGGGCAGAGAGTAAGGGCGAGAGTAGGGCAGAGAGTAAGGCAGAGAGTAAGGGCAGAGAGTAGGGCAGAGAGTAGGGCAGAGAGTAGGGCAGAGAGTAGGGGCAGAGAGTAAGGGCAGAGAGTAGGGCAGAGAGTAGGGCAGAGAGTAAGGGCAGAGAGTAGGGCAGAGAGTAAGGGCGAGAGTAGGGCAGAGAGTAAGGCAGAGAGTAGGGCAGAGAGTAAGGGCGGAGAGTAAGGGCAGAGAGTAAGGGCAGAGAGTAGGGCAGAGAGTAGGGCAGAGAGTAAGTGCGAGAGTAGGGCAGAGAGTAAGGCAGAGAGTAAGGGCATAGAGTAGGGCAGAGAATAGGGCAGAGAGTAGCGCAGAGAGTAGGGGCAGAGAGTAGGGCAGAGAGTAGGGCAGAGAGTAGGGCAGAGAGTAGGGCAGAGAGTAGGGCAGAGAGTAAGGGCAGAGAGTAAGGGCGAGAGTAGGGCAGAGAGTAGGACAGAGAGTAAGGGCAGAGAGCAGGGCAGAGAGTAGGGAGAGAGTAAGGGCAGAGAGTAAGGGCAGAGAGTAGGGCAGAGAGTAGGGCAGAGAGTAAGGGCAGAGAGCAGGGCAGAGAGTAGGGCAGAGAGTAAGGGCAGAGAGTAACGGCAGAGAGTAGGGCAGAGAGTAGGGCAGAGAGTAAGGGCGAGAGTAGGGCAGAGTGTAAGGCAGAGAGTAAGGGCAGAGAGTAGGGCAGAGAGTAGGGCAGAGAGTAGGGCAGAGAGTAGGGGCAGAGAGTAGGGCAGAGTGTAGGGGCAGAGAGTAGGGCAGAGAGTAAGGGCAGAGAGTAAGGGCAGAGAGTAGGGCAGAGAGTAGGGCAGAGAGTAAGGGCGAGAGTAGGGCAGAGAGTAAGGCAGAGAGTAAGGGCAGAGAGTAGGGCAGAGAGTAGGGCAGAGAGTAAGGGCGAGAGTAGGGCAGAGAGTAAGGCAGAGAGTAGGGCAGAGAGTAGGGCAGAGAGTAGGGGCAGAGAGTAGGGCAGAGAGTAGGGCAGAGAGTAAGGGCAGAGAGTAGGGCAGAGAGTAGGGCAGAGAGTAAGGGCAGAGAGTAGGGCAGAGAGTAAGGGCGAGAGTAGGGCAGAGAGTAGGACAGAGAGTAAGGGCAGAGAGCAGGGCAGAGAGTAGGGAGAGAGTAAGGGCAGAGAGTAAGGGCAGAGAGTAGGGCAGAGAGTAGGGCAGAGAGTAAGGGCAGAGAGCAGGGCAGAGAGTAGGGCAGAGAGTAAGGGCAGAGAGTAACGGCAGAGAGTAGGGCAGAGAGTAGGGCAGAGAGTAAGGGCGAGAGTAGGGCAGAGTGTAAGGCAGAGAGTAAGGGCAGAGAGTAGGGCAGAGAGTAGGGCAGAGAGTAGGGCAGAGAGTAGGGGCAGAGAGTAGGGCAGAGAGTAGGGCAGAGAGTAAGGGCAGAGAGTAGGGCAGAGAGTAGGGCAGAGAGTAGGGCAGAGAGTAAGGGCAGAGAGTAGGGCAGAGAGTAGGGCAGAGAGTAAGGGCAGAGAGAAGGGCAGAGAGTTGGGCAGAGAGTAGGGCAGAGAGAAGGGCAGAGAGTTGGGCAGAGAGTAGGGCAGAGAGTAGGGCAGAGAGTAGGGGCAGAGAGAAGGGGCAGAGAGTAGGGCAGAGAGTAAGGGCAGAGAGTAGGGGCAGAGAGTGGGGCAGAGAGTAGGGCAGAGAGTAAGGGCAGAGAGTAAGGGCAAGAGTAGGGCAGAGAGTAGGGCAGAGAGTAGGGCAGAGAGTAGGGCAGAGAGTAGGGCAGAGAGTAAGGGCAGAGAGTAAGGGCAGAGAGTAGGGCAGAGAGTAGGGGCAGAGAGTAAGGGCAGAGAGTAGGGCAGAGAGTAGGGGCAGAGAGTAAGGGCAGAGAGTAAGGGCAGAGAGTAAGGGCAAGAGTAGGGCAGAGAGTAAGGGCGAGAGAAGTGCAGAGAGTAAGGCAGAGAGTAAGGGCAGAGAGTAGGGCAGAGAGTAAGTGCAGAGAGTAGGGCAGAGAGTAGGGCAGAGAGTAAGGGCGAGAGTAGTGCAGAGAGTAAGGCAGAGAGTAAGGGCAGAGAGTAGGGCAGAGAGTAAGTGCAGAGAGTAGGGCAGAGAGTAGGGCAGAGAGTAGGGCAGAGAGTAAGGGCAGAGAGTAAGGGCAGAGAGTAGGGCAGAGAGTAGGGCAGAGAGTAGGGACAGAGAGTAGGGCAGAGAGTAAGGGCAGAGAGTAGGGCAGAGAGTAGGGCAGAGAGTAAGGGCAGAGAGTAGGGCAGAGAGTAAGGGCAGAGAGTAGGGCAGAGAGTAGGGCAGAGAGTAGGGGCAGAGAGTAGGGCAGAGAGTAGGGCAGAGAGTAAGGGCAGAGAGTAAGGGCAGAGAGTAGGGCAGAGAGTAGGGGCAGAGAGTAAGGGCAGAGAGTAGGGCAGAGAGTAAGGGCAGAGAGTAAGGGCAGAGAGTAGGGCAGAGAGTAGGGCAGAGAGGAAGGGCAGAGAGTAGGGCAGAGAGTAGGGCAGAGAGTAAGGGCAGAGAGTAGGGCAGAGAGTAGGGCAGAGAGTAGGGCAGAGAGTAGGGCAGAGAGTAGGGGCAGAGAGTAAGGGCAGAGAGTAAGGGCAGAGAGTAGGGCAGAGAGTAGGGCAGAGAGTAGGGCAGAGAGTAGGGGCAGAGAGTAAGGGCAGAGAGTAGGGCAGAGAGTAGGGCAGAGAGTAGGGGCAGAGAGTAAGGGCAGAGAGTAAGGGCAGAGAGTAGGGGCAGAGAGTAGGGCAGAGAGTTGGGCAGAGAGTAAGGCAGAGAGTAGGGCAGAGAGTAAGGGCAGAGAGTAAGGGCAGAGAGTAAGGGCAGAGAGTAGGGGCAGAGAGTAAGGGCAGAGAGTAGGGCAGAGAGTAAGGGCGAGAGTAGGGCAGAGAGTAGGGCAGAGAGTAGGGCAGAGAGTAGGGCAGAGAGTAGGGCAGAGAGTAGGGCAGAGAGTAAGGGCAGAGAGTAAGGGCAGAGAGTAGGGGCAGAGAGTAGGGCAGAGAGTAAGGGCAGAGAGTAGGGCAGAGAGTGGGGCAGAGAGTAGGGCAGAGAGTAAGGGCAGAGAGTAGGGCAGAGAGTAGGGCAGAGAGTAGGGGCGAGAGTAGGGCAGAGAGTAGGGCAGAGAGTAGGGCAGAGAGTAGGGGCGAGAGTAGGGCAGAGAGTAGGGGCAGAGAGTAAGGGCAGAGAGTAAGGGCAGAGAGTAGGGCAGAGATTAGGGGCGAGAGTCGGGCAGAGAGTAGGGCAGAGAGAAGGGGCAGAGAGTAGGGCAGAGAGTAGGGCAGAGAGAAGGGGCAGAGAGTAGAGCAGAGAGTAGGGCAGAGAGTAAGTGCAGAGAGTAGGGCAGAGAGTAGGGCAGAGAGAAGGGGCAGAGAGTAGAGCAGAGAGTAGGGCAGAGAGTAGGGCAGAGATTAAGTGCAGAGAGTAAGGGCAGAGAGTAGGGCAGAGAGTAAGTGCAGAGAGTAGGGCAGAGAGTAGGGCAGAGAGTAGAGGCAGAGAGTAGGGCAGAGAGTGGGGCAGAGAGTAGGGCAGAGAGTGGGGCAGAGAGTAGAGCAGAGAGTGGGGCAGAGAGTAAGGGCAGAGCGTGGGGCAGAGAGTAGGGTAGAGAGTAGGGCAGAGAGTAGGGCAGAGAGTAGGGGCAGAGAGTAGGGCAGAGTGTAGGGGCAGAGAGTAGGGCAGAGAATAAGGCAGAGAGTAGGGCAGAGAGTAGGGCAGAGAGTAGGGCAGAGAGTAAGGGCAGAGAGTAAGGGCAGAGAGTAGGTCATAGAGTAAGGGCGAGTGTAGGGCAGAGAGTAGGGCAGAGAATAAGGGCGAGTGTAGGGCAGAGAGTAGGGCAGAGAGTAGGGGCAGAGAGTAGGGCAGAGAGTAAGGGCAGAGAGTAGGGCAGAGAGTAGGGCAGAGAGTAGGGGCAGAGAGTAGGGCAGAGAATAAGGCAGAGAGTAGGGCAGAGAGTAGGGCAGAGAGTAGGGCAGAGAGTAAGTGCAGAGAGTAGGGCAGAGAGTAAGGGCAGAGAGTAAGGGCAGAGAGTAAGGGCAGAGAGTAGGGGCAGAGAGTAAGGGCAGAGAGTAGGGCAGAGAGTAGGGCAGAGAGTAGGGCAGAGAGTAAGGGCGAGTGTAGGGCAGAGAGTAGGGCAGAGAGTAAGGGCAGAGAGTAGGGCAGAGAGTAAGGGCAGAGAGTAGGGCAGAGAGTAAGGCAGAGAGTAGGGCAGAGAGTAAGGGCAGAGAGTAAGGGCAGAGAGTAAGGGCAGAGAGTAAGGGCAGAGAGTAGGGCAGAGAGTAAGGCAGAGAGTAGGTCAGAGAGTAAGGGCAGAGAGTAAGGGCAGAGAGTAAGGGCAGAGAGTAGGGCAGAGAGTAAGGGCGAGAGTAGGGCAGAGAGTAAGGCAGAGAGTAAGGGCAGAGAGTAGGGCAGAGAGTAGGGCAGAGAGTAGGGCAGAGAGTAGGGGCAGAGAGTAAGGGCAGAGAGTAGGGCAGAGAGTAGGGCAGAGAGTAAGGGCAGAGAGTAGGGCAGAGAGTAAGGGCGAGAGTAGGGCAGAGAGTAAGGCAGAGAGTAAGGGCGGAGAGTAAGGGCAGAGAGTAAGGGCAGAGAGTAGGGCAGAGAGTAGGGCAGAGAGTAAGTGCGAGAGTAGGGCAGAGAGTAAGGCAGAGAGTAAGGGCATAGAGTAGGGCAGAGAATAGGGCAGAGAGTAGCGCAGAGAGTAGGGGCAGAGAGTAGGGCAGAGAGTAGGGCAGAGAGTAGGGCAGAGAGTAGGGCAGAGAGTAGGGCAGAGAGTAAGGGCAGAGAGTAGGGCAGAGAGTAAGGGCGAGAGTAGGGCAGAGAGTAGGACAGAGAGTAAGGGCAGAGAGCAGGGCAGAGAGTAGGGAGAGAGTAAGGGCAGAGAGTAAGGGCAGAGAGTAGGGCAGAGAGTAGGGCAGAGAGTAAGGGCAGAGAGCAGGGCAGAGAGTAGGGCAGAGAGTAAGGGCAGAGAGTAACGGCAGAGAGTAGGGCAGAGAGTAGGGCAGAGAGTAAGGGCGAGAGTAGGGCAGAGTGTAAGGCAGAGAGTAAGGGCAGAGAGTAGGGCAGAGAGTAGGGCAGAGAGTAGGGCAGAGAGTAGGGGCAGAGAGTAGGGCAGAGAGTAGGGCAGAGAGTAGGGCAGAGAGTAAGGGCAGAGAGTAGGGCAGAGAGTAGGGCAGAGAGTAAGGGCAGAGAGAAGGGCAGAGAGTTGGGCAGAGAGTAGGGCAGAGAGAAGGGCAGAGAGTTGGGCAGAGAGTAGGGCAGAGAGTAGGGCAGAGAGTAGGGGCAGAGAGAAGGGGCAGAGAGTAGGGCAGAGAGTAAGGGCAGAGAGTAGGGGCAGAGAGTGGGGCAGAGAGTAGGGCAGAGAGTAAGGGCAGAGAGTAAGGGCAAGAGTAGGGCAGAGAGTAGGGCAGAGAGTAGGGCAGAGAGTAGGGCAGAGAGTAAGGGCAGAGAGTAAGGGCAGAGAGTAGGGCAGAGAGTAGGGGAAGAGAGTAAGGGCAGAGAGTAGGGCAGAGAGTAGGGGCAGAGAGTAAGGGCAGAGAGTAAGGGCAGAGAGTAAGGGCAAGAGTAGGGCAGAGAGTAAGGGCGAGAGTAGTGCAGAGAGTAAGGCAGAGAGTAAGGGCAGAGAGTAGGGCAGAGAGTAAGTGCAGAGAGTAGGGCAGAGAGTAGGGCAGAGAGTAAGGGCGAGAGTAGTGCAGAGAGTAAGGCAGAGAGTAAGGGCAGAGAGTAGGGCAGAGAGTAAGTGCAGAGAGTAGGGCAGAGAGTAGGGCAGAGAGTAGGGCAGAGAGTAAGGGCAGAGAGTAAGGGCAGAGAGTAGGGCAGAGAGTAGGGCAGAGAGTAGGGACAGAGAGTAGGGCAGAGAGTAAGGGCAGAGAGTAGGGCAGAGAGTAAGGGCAGAGAGTAGGGCAGAGAGTAAGGGCAGAGAGTAGGGCAGAGAGTAGGGCAGAGAGTAGGGGCAGAGAGTAGGGCAGAGAGTAGGGCAGAGAGTAAGGGCAGAGAGTAAGGGCAGAGAGTAGGGCAGAGAGTAGGGGCAGAGAGTAAGGGCAGAGAGTAGGGCAGAGAGTAAGGGCAGAGAGTAAGGGCAGAGAGTAGGGCAGAGAGTAGGGCAGAGAGGAAGGGCAGAGAGTAGGGCAGAGAGTAGGGCAGAGAGTAAGGGCAGAGAGTAGGGCAGAGAGTAGGGCAGAGAGTAGGGCAGAGAGTAGGGGCAGAGAGTAAGGGCAGAGAGTAAGGGCAGAGAGTAGGGCAGAGAGTAGGGCAGAGAGTAGGGCAGAGAGTAGGGGCAGAGAGTAAGGGCAGAGAGTAGGGCAGAGAGTAGGGCAGAGAGTAGGGGCAGAGAGTAAGGGCAGAGAGTAAGGGCAGAGAGTAGGGGCAGAGAGTAGGGCAGAGAGTTGGGCAGAGAGTAAGGCAGAGAGTAGGGCAGAGAGTAAGGGCAGAGAGTAAGGGCAGAGAGTAAGGGCAGAGAGTAGGGGCAGAGAGTAAGGGCAGAGAGTAGGGCAGAGAGTGAGGGCGAGAGTAGGGCAGAGAGTAGGGCAGAGAGTAGGGCAGAGAGTAGGGCAGAGAGTAGGGCAGAGAGTAAGGGCAGAGAGTAGGGGCAGAGAGTAGGGCAGAGAGTAAGGGCAGAGAGTAGGGCAGAGAGTGGGGCAGAGAGTAGGGCAGAGAGTAAGGGCAGAGAGTAGGGCAGAGAGTAGGGCAGAGAGTAGGGGCGAGAGTAGGGCAGAGAGTAGGGCAGAGAGTAGGGCAGAGAGTAGGGGCGAGAGTAGGGCAGAGAGTAGGGGCAGAGAGTAAGGGCAGAGAGTAAGGGCAGAGAGTAGGGCAGAGATTAGGGGCGAGAGTCGGGCAGAGAGTAGGGCAGAGAGAAGGGGCAGAGAGTAGGGCAGAGAGTAGGGCAGAGAGAAGGGGCAGAGAGTAGAGCAGAGAGTAGGGCAGAGAGTAAGTGCAGAGAGTAGGGCAGAGAGTAGGGCAGAGAGAAGGGGCAGAGAGTAGAGCAGAGAGTAGGGCAGAGAGTAGGGCAGAGATTAAGTGCAGAGAGTAAGGGCAGAGAGTAGGGCAGAGAGTAAGTGCAGAGAGTAGGGCAGAGAGTAGGGCAGAGAGTAGAGGCAGAGAGTAGGGCAGAGAGTGGGGCAGAGAGTAGGGCAGAGAGTGGGGCAGAGAGTAGAGCAGAGAGTGGGGCAGAGAGTAAGGGCAGAGCGTGGGGCAGAGAGTAGGGTAGAGAGTAGGGCAGAGAGTAGGGCAGAGAGTAGGGGCAGAGAGTAGGGCAGAGTGTAGGGGCAGAGAGTAGGGCAGAGAATAAGGCAGAGAGTAGGGCAGAGAGTAGGGCAGAGAGTAGGGCAGAGAGTAAGGGCAGAGAGTAAGGGCAGAGAGTAAGGGCAGAGAGTAGGGGCAGAGAGTAAGGGCAGAGAGTAGGGCAGAGAGTAGGGCAGAGAGTAAGGGCGAGTGTAGGGCAGAGAGTAGGGCAGAGAGTAGGGGCAGAGAGTAGGGCAGAGAGTAAGGGCAGAGAGTAGGTCATAGAGTAAGGGCGAGTGTAGGGCAGAGAGTAGGGCAGAGAATAAGGGCGAGTGTAGGGCAGAGAGTAGGGCAGAGAGTAGGGGCAGAGAGTAGGGCAGAGAGTAAGGGCAGAGAGTAGGGCAGAGAGTAGGGCAGAGAGTAGGGGCAGAGAGTAGGGCAGAGAATAAGGCAGAGAGTAGGGCAGAGAGTAGGGCAGAGAGTACGGCAGAGAGTAAGTGCAGAGAGTAGGGCAGAGAGTAAGGGCAGAGAGTAAGGGCAGAGAGTAGGGGCAGAGAGTAAGGGCAGAGAGTAGGGCAGAGAGTAGGGCAGAGAGTAGGGCAGAGAGTAAGGGCGAGTGTAGGGCAGAGAGTAGGGCAGAGAGTAAGGGCAGAGAGTAGGGCAGAGAGTAAGGGCAGAGAGTAGGGCAGAGAGTAAGGCAGAGAGTAGGGCAGAGAGTAAGGGCAGAGAGTAAGGGCAGAGAGTAAGGGCAGAGAGTAGGGCAGAGAGTAAGGCAGAGAGTAGGTCAGAGAGTAAGGGCAGAGAGTAAGGGCAGAGAGTAAGGGCAGAGAGTAGGGCAGAGAGTAAGGGCGAGAGTAGGGCAGAGAGTAGGGCAGAGAGTAAGGCAGAGAGTAAGGGCAGAGAGTAGGGCAGAGAGTAGGGCAGAGAGTAGGGCAGAGAGTAGGGGCAGAGAGTAAGGGCAGAGAGTAGGGCAGAGAGTAGGGCAGAGAGTAAGGGCAGAGAGTAGGGCAGAGAGTAAGGGCGAGAGTAGGGCAGAGAGTAAGGCAGAGAGTAGGGCAGAGAGTAAGGGCGGAGAGTAAGGGCAGAGAGTAAGGGCAGAGAGTAGGGCAGAGAGTAGGGCAGAGAGTAAGTGCGAGAGTAGGGCAGAGAGTAAGGCAGAGAGTAAGGGCATAGAGTAGGGCAGAGAATAGGGCAGAGAGTAGCGCAGAGAGTAGGGGCAGAGAGTAGGGCAGAGAGTAGGGCAGAGAGTAGGGCAGAGAGTAAGGGCAGAGAGTAGGGCAGAGAGTAAGGGCAGAGAGAAGGGCAGAGAGTTGGGCAGAGCGTAGGGCAGAGAGTAGGGCAGAGAGTAGGGCAGAGAGTAGGGGCATAGAGAAGGGGCAGAGAGTAGGGCAGAGAGTAAGGGCAAGAGTAGGGCAGAGAGTAGGGCAGAGAGTCGGGGCAGAGAGTGGGGCAGAGAGTAGGGCAGAGAGTAAGGCAGAGAGTAAGGGCAGAGAGTAAGGGCAAGAGTAGGGCAGAGAGTAGGGCAGAGAGTAAGGGGCAGAGAGTGGGGCAGAGAGTAAGGGCAGAGAGTGGGGCAGAGAGTAGGGCAGAGAGTAAGGGCAGAGAGTAAGGGCAAGAGTAGGGCAGAGAGTAGGGCAGAGAGTGGGGCAGAGAGTAAGGGCAGAGAGTACGGGCAGAGAGTAGGGCAGAGAGTAGGGCAGAGAGTAGGGCAGAGAGTGGGGCAGAGAGTAAGGGCAGAGAGTACGGGCAGAGAGTAGGGCAGAGAGTAAGGGCAGAGAGTAGGTCAGAGAGTAAGGGCAGAGAGTAAGGCAGAGAGTAGGGCAGAGAGTCAGGGCAGAGAGTAGGGCAGAGAGTACGGCAGAGAGTAGGGGCAGAGAGTAGGGCAGAGAGTAGGGGCAGAGAGTAAGGCAGAGAGTAAGGGGAGAGAGTAGGGCAGAGAGTAAGGGCAGAGAGTAGGGCAGAGAGTAAGGGCAGAGAGTAAGGGCGAGAGTAGGGCAGAGAGTAAGGGTGAGAGTAGGGCAGAGAGTAAGGCAGAGAGTAGGGCAGAGAGTAAGGGCAGAGAGTAAGGGCAGAGAGTAGGGCAGAGAGTAAGGCAGAGAGTAGGGCAGAGAGAAAGGGCAGAGAGTAGGGCAGAGAGTAAGGGCAGAGAGTACGGGCAGAGAGTAGGGCAGAGAGTAAGGGCAGAGAGTAGGGCAGAGAGTAAGGGCAGAGAGTAGGTCAGAGAGTAAGGGCAGAGAGTAAGGCAGAGAGTAAGGGCAGAGAGTAAGGCAGAGAGTAGGGCAGAGAGTAGGGCAGAGAGTACGGCAGAGAGTAAGGGCAGAGAGTAAGGCAGAGAGTAGGGCAGAGAGTAGGGGCGAGAGTAGGGCAGAGAGTAGGGGCAGAGAGTAAGGGCAGAGAGTAAGGGCAGAGAGTAGGGCAGAGATTAGGGGCGAGAGTCGGGCAGAGAGTAGGGCAGAGAGAAGGGGCAGAGAGTAGGGCAGAGAGTAGGGCAGAGAGAAGGGGCAGAGAGTAGAGCAGAGAGTAGGGCAGAGAGTAAGTGCAGAGAGTAGGGCAGAGAGAAGGGGCAGAGAGTAGAGCAGAGAGTAGGGCAGAGAGTAGGGCAGAGATTAAGTGCAGAGAGTAAGGGCAGAGAGTAGGGCAGAGAGTAAGTGCAGAGAGTAGGGCAGAGAGTAGGGCAGAGAGTAGAGGCAGAGAGTAGGGCAGAGAGTGGGGCAGAGAGTAGGGCAGAGAGTAGGGCAGAGAGTGGGGCAGAGAGTAGAGCAGAGAGTGGGGCAGAGAGTAAGGGCAGAGCGTGGGGCAGAGAGTAGGGTAGAGAGTAGGGCAGAGAGTAGGGCAGAGAGTAGGGGCAGAGAGTAGGGCAGAGTGTAGGGGCAGAGAGTAGGGCAGAGAATAAGGCAGAGAGTAGGGCAGAGAGTAGGGCAGAGAGTAGGGCAGAGAGTAAGGGCAGAGAGTAAGGGCAGAGAGTAAGGGCAGAGAGTAGGGGCAGAGAGTAAGGGCAGAGAGTAGGGCAGAGAGTAGGGCAGAGAATAAGGGCGAGTGTAGGGCAGAGAGTAGGGCAGAGAGTAGGGGCAGAGAGTAGGGCAGAGAGTAAGGGCAGAGAGTAGGTCATAGAGTAAGGGCGAGTGTAGGGCAGAGAGTAGGGCAGAGAGTAAGGGCGAGTGTAGGGCAGAGAGTAGGGCAGAGAGTAGGGGCAGAGAGTAGGGCAGAGAGTAAGGGCAGAGAGTAGGGCAGAGAGTAGGGCAGAGAGTAGGGCAGAGAGTAGGGGCAGAGAGTAGGGCAGAGAATAAGGCAGAGAGTAGGGCAGAGAGTAGGGCAGAGAGTAAGTGCAGAGAGTAGGGCAGAGAGTAAGGGCAGAGAGTAAGGGCAGAGAGTAAGGGCAGAGAGTAGGGGCAGAGAGTAAGGGCAGAGAGTAGGGCAGAGAGTAGGGCAGAGAGTAGGGCAGAGAGTAAGGGCGAGTGTAGGGCAGAGAGTAAGGGCAGAGAGTAGGGCAGAGAGTAAGGGCAGAGAGTAGGGCAGAGAGTAAGGCAGAGAGTAGGGCAGAGAGTAAGGGCAGAGAGTAAGGGCAGAGAGTAAGGGCAGAGAGTAAGGGCAGAGAGTAGGGCAGAGAGTAAGGCAGAGAGTAGGTCAGAGAGTAAGGGCAGAGAGTAAGGGCAGAGAGTAAGGGCAGAGAGTAGGGCAGAGAGTAAGGGCGAGAGTAGGGCAGAGAGTAGGGCAGAGAGTAAGGCAGAGAGTAAGGGCAGAGAGTAGGGCAGAGAGTAGGGCAGAGAGTAGGGCAGAGAGTAGGGGCAGAGAGTAAGGGCAGAGAGTAGGGCAGAGAGTAGGGCAGAGAGTAAGGGCAGAGAGTAGGGCAGAGAGTAAGGGCGAGAGTAGGGCAGAGAGTAAGGCAGAGAGTAGGGCAGAGAGTAAGGGCGGAGAGTAAGGGCAGAGAGTAAGGGCAGAGAGTAGGGCAGAGAGTAGGGCAGAGAGTAAGTGCGAGAGTAGGGCAGAGAGTAAGGCAGAGAGTAAGGGCATAGAGTAGGGCAGAGAATAGGGCAGAGAGTAGCGCAGAGAGTAGGGGCAGAGAGTAGGGCAGAGAGTAGGGCAGAGAGTAGGGCAGAGAGTAGGGCAGAGAGTAGGGGCAGAGAGTAGGGGCAGAGAGTAGGGGCAGAGAGTAGGTGCAGAGAGTAGGTCAGAGAGTAAGGGCAGAGAGTAAGGGCAGAGAGTAGGGGCAGAGAGTAAGGGCAGAGAGTAGGGCAGAGAGTAGGGGCAGAGAGTTGGGGCAGAGAGTAGGGCAGAGAGTAGGGCAGAGAGTAAGGGCAGAGAGTACGGGCAGAGAGTAAGGGCAGAGAGTAGGGCAGAGAGTAAGGGCAGAGAGTAAGGGCAGAGAGTAGGGCAGAGAGTAAGGGCAGAGAGTACGGGCAGAGAGTAGGGCAGAGAGTAGGGGCAGAGAGTAGGGCAGAGAGTAGGGCAGAGAGTAAGGGCGGAGAGTACGGGCAGAGAGTAGGGCAGAGAGTAGGGCAGAGAGTAAGGGCAGAGAGTAGGGCAGAGAGTAAGGGCAGAGAGTAAGGGCAGAGAGTACGGGCAGAGAGTAGGGCAGAGAGTAAGGGCAGAGAGTAGGGCAGAGAGTAAGGGCAGAGAGTAGGGCAGAGAGTAGGGCAGAGAGTAGGGCAGAGAGTAGGGGCAGAGAGTACGGGCAGAGAGTAGGGCAGAGAATACGGGCAGAGAGTAGGGCAGAGAGTACGGGCAGAGAGTAGGGCAGAGAGTAAGGGCAGAGAGTAGGGCAGAGAGTAAGGGCAGAGAGTAGGGCAGAGAGTAGGGCAGAGAGTAGGGCAGAGAGTAGGGGCAGAGAGTAAGGGCAGAGAGTAAGGGCAGAGAGTAGGGGCAGAGAGTAAGGGCAGAGAGTAGGGCAGAGAGTAAGGGCAGAGAGTAGGGCAGAGAGTAAGGGCAGAGAGTACGGGCAGAGAGTAGGGCAGAGAGTAAGGGCAGAGAGTAGGGCAGAGAGTAAGGGCAGAGAGTAGGGCAGAGAGTAGGGCAGAGAGTAGGGCAGAGAGTAGGGGCAGAGAGTAAGGGCAGAGAGTAAGGGCAGAGAGTAGGGGCAGAGAGTAAGGGCAGAGAGTAGGGCAGAGTGTAGGGGCAGAGAGTAGGGCAGAGAGTAGGGCAGAGAGTAGGGCAGAGAGTAAGGGCAGAGAGTAAGGGCAGAGAGTAGGGCAGAGAGTAGGGCAGAGAGTAAGGGCAGAGAGTAAGGGCAGAGAGTAGGGCAGAGAGTACGGGCAGAGAGTAGGGCAGAGAGTAAGGGCAGAGAGTAGGGCAGAGAGTAAGGGTGAGAGTAGGGCAGAGAGTAGGGCAGAGAGTAGGGCAGAGAGTAAGGGCAGAGAGTAAGGGCAGAGAGTAGGGCAGAGAGTAAGGCAGAGAGTAGGGCAGAGAGTAGGGCAGAGAGTAGGGGCAGAGAGTAGGGCAGAGAGTATGGCAGAGAGTAGGGCAGAGAGTAGGGCAGAGAGTAAGGGCAGAGCGTGGGGCAGAGAGTAGGGCAGAGAGTAAGTGCAGAGAGTAAGGGCAGAGAGTAAGTGCAGAGAGTAAGTGCAGAGAGTAGGGCAGAGAGTAGGGCAGAGAGTGGGGCAGAGAGTAGGGCAGAGAGTAGGGCAGAGAGTAGGGCAGAGAGTGGGGCAGAGAGTAGAGCAGAGAGTAGGGCAGAGAGTAGGGCAGAGAGTACAGGCAGAGAGTAAGGGCAGAGAGTAGGGCAGAGAGTAAGGCAGAGAGTAGGGCAGAGAGTAGGGCAGAGAGTAAGGGCAGAGAGTAAGGGCAGAGAGTAAGGGCAGAGAGTAGGGCAGAGAGTAAGGGCAGAGAGTAGGGCAGAGAGTAGGGCAGAGAGTAGGGCAGAGAGTAAGGGCGAGAGTAGGGCAGAGAGTAGGGGCAGAGAGTAGGGCAGAGAGTAAGGGCAGAGAGTAGGGCAGCGAGTAAGGGCAGAGAGTAGGGCAGAGAGTAAGGGCAGAGAGTAGGGCAGAGAAAGGCAGAGAGTAGGGCAGAGAGTAGGGCAGAGAGTAAGGGCAGAGAGTAGGGCAGAGAGTACAGGCAGAGAGTAAGGGCAGAGAGTAGGGCAGAGAGTACAGGCAGAGAGTAAGGGCAGAGAGTAGGGCAGAGAGTAAGGCAGAGAGTAGGGCAGAGAGTAGGGCAGAGAGTAAGGGCAGAGAGTAAGGGCAGAGAGTAAGGGCAGAGAGTAGGGCAGAGAGTAGGGCAGAGAGTAAGGGCAGAGAGTAGGGCCGAGAGTAGGGCAGAGAGTAGGGGCAGAGAGTAGGGCAGAGAGTAGGGCAGAGAGTAAGGGCAGAGAGTAAGGCAGAGAGTAGGGCAGAGAGTAAGGCAGAGAGTAGGGCAGAGAGTAGGGCAGAGAGTAAGGGCAGAGAGTAGGGCAGAGAGTAAGGGCAGAGAGTAGGGCAGAGAGTAAGGCAGAGAGTAGGGCAGAGAGTAAGGGCGGAGAGTAAGGGCAGACAGTAAGGGCAGAGAGTAGGGCAGAGAGTAGGGCAGAGAGTAAGTGCGAGAGTAGGGCAGAGAGTAAGGCAGAGAGTAAGGGCATAGAGTAGGGCAGAGAATAGGGCAGAGAGTAGCGCAGAGAGTAGGGGCAGAGAGTAGGGCAGAGAGTAGGGCAGAGAGTAGGGCAGAGAGTAGGGCAGAGAGGAAGGCAGAGAGTAGGGCAGAGAGTAAGGGCAGAGAGAAGGGCAGAGAGTTGGGCAGAGAGTAGGGCAGAGAGTAGGGCAGAGAGTAGGGCAGAGAGTAGGGGCATAGAGAAGGGGCAGAGAGTAGGGCAGAGAGTAAGGGCAGAGAGTAAGGGCAAGAGTATGGCAGAGAGTAGGGCAGAGAGTAGGGCAGAGAGTAGGGCAGAGAGAAAGGGCAAGAGTAGGGCAGAGAGTAGGGCAGAGAGTAGGGGCAGAGAGTGGGGCAGAGAGTAGGGCAGAGAGTAAGGCAGAGAGTAAGGGCAGAGAGTAAGGGCAAGAGTAGGGCAGAGAGTAGGGCAGAGAGTAGGGCAGAGAGTAAGGGGCAGAGAGTGGGGCAGAGAGTAAGGGCAGAGAGTGGGGCAGAGAGTAGGGCAGAGAGTAAGGGCAGAGAGTAATGGCAAGAGTAGGGCAGAGAGTAGGGCAGAGAGTAAGGGCAGAGAGTAAGGGCAAGAGTAGGGAAAGAGAGTAGGGCAGAGAGTAGGGCAGAGAGTAAGGGCAGCGAGTAAGGGCGAGAGTAGGGCAGAGAGTAAGGGTGAGAGTAGGGCAGAGAGTAAGGCAGAGAGTAGGGCAGAGAGTAAGGGCAGAGAGTAATGGCAGAGAGTAGGGCAGAGAGTAGGGCAGAGAGTAAGGCAGAGAGTAGGGCAGAGAGTAAGGGCAGAGAGTAAGGGCAAGAGTAGGGCAGAGAGTAGGGCAGAGAGTAGGGCAGAGAGTAAGGGCAGAGAGTAAGGGCAAGAGTAGGGCAGAGAGTAGGGCAGAGAGTAGGGCAGAGAGTAAGGGCAGCGAGTAAGGGCGAGAGTAGGGCAGAGAGTAAGGGTGAGAGTAGGCAGAGAGTAAGGCAGAGAGTAGGGCAGAGAGTAAGGGCAGAGAGTAATGGCAGAGAGTAGGGCAGAGAGTAAGGCAGAGAGTAGGGCAGAGAGAAAGGGCAGAGAGTAAGGGCAGAGAGTAAGGCAGAGAGTAGGGCAGAGAGTAAGGGCAGAGAGAGTAGGGCAGAGAGTAAGGCAGAGAGTAGGGCAGAGAGTAAGGGCAGAGAGTAGGGCAGAGAGTAAGGGCAGAGAGTACGGGCAGAGAGTAGGGCAGAGAGTAAGGTCAGAGAGTAGGGCAGAGAGTAAGGGCAGAGAGTAGGGCAGAGGAGTAAGGGGCAGAGAGTAAGGCAGAGAGTAGGGCAGAGAGTAAGGGCAGAGAGTAAGGGCAGAGAGTAAGGGCAGAGAGTAGGGGCAGAGAGTAAGGGCAGAGAGTAGGGCAGAGAGTAAGGACGAGAGTAGGGCAGAGAGTAGGGCAGAGAGTAAGGGCAGAGAGTAGGGCAGAGAGTAGGGCAGAGAGTAGGGCAGAGAATAAGGGCAGAGAGTAGGGCAGAGAGTAGGGCAGAGAGTAGGGGCGAGAGTAGGGCAGAGAGTAGGGCAGAGAGTAGGGCAGAGAGTAAGGCAGAGAGTAGGGCAGAGAGTGGGGCAGAGAGTAGGGCAGAGAGTAAGGGCAGAGAGTAGGGCAGAGAGTAAGGGCAGAGAGTAGGGCAGAGAGTAGGGCAGAGAGTGGGGCAGAGAGTAGGGCAGAGAGTAAGGGCAGAGACAGAGAGTAGGGCAGAGAGTAAGGCAGAGAGTAGGGCAGAGAGTAGGGCAGAGAGTAGGGCAGAGAGTAAGGCAGAGAGTAGGGCAGAGAGTAGGGCAGAGAGTAAGGCAGAGAGTAGGGCAGAGAGTAAGGCAGAGAGTAGGGCAGAGAGTAGGGCAGAGAGTAGGGCAGAGAGTAAGGGCAGAGAGTAGGGCAGAGAGTAGGGCAGAGAGTAGGGGCAGAGAGTAAGGGCAGAGAATAGGGCAGAGAGTAGGGCAGAGAGTAGGGCAGAGAGTAGGGGCAGAGAGTAGGGCAGAGAATAAGGCAGAGAGTAGGGCAGAGAGTAAGTGCAGAGAGTAGGGCAGAGAGTAGGGCAGAGAGAAGGGGCAGAGAGTAGAGCAGAGAGTAGGGCAGAGAGTAGGGCAGAGATTAAGTGCAGAGAGTAAGGGCAGAGAGTAGGGCAGAGAGTAAGTGCAGAGAGTAGGGCAGAGAGTAGGGCAGACAGTAGAGGCAGAGAGTAGGGCAGAGAGTGGGGCAGAGAGTAGGGCAGAGAGTAGGGCAGAGAGTGGGGCAGAGAGTAGAGCAGAGAGTAGGGCAGAGAGTAAGGGCAGAGAGTGGGGCAGAGAGTAAGGGCAGAGCGTGGGGCAGAGAGTAGGGCAGAGAGTAGGGCAGAGAGTAGGGGCAGAGAGTAGGGCAGAGAATAAGGCAGAGAGTAGGGCAGAGAGTAGGGCAGAGAGTAGGGCAGAGAGTAAGGGCAGAGAGTAAGGGCAGAGAGTAAGGGCAGAGAGTAGGGGCAGAGAGTAAGGGCAGAGAGTAGGGCAGAGAGTAGGGCAGAGAGTAAGGGCGAGTGTAGGGCAGAGAGTAGGGCAGAGAGTAGGGGCAGAGAGTAAGGGCAGAGAGTAGGGCAGAGAGTAAGGGCAGAGAGTAGGGCAGAGAGTAGGGCAGAGAGTAAGGGCAGAGAGTAGGGCAGAGAGTAAGGGCAGAGAGTAGGGCAGAGAGTAGGGCAGAGAGTAGGGCAGAGAGTAGGGCAGAGAGTACAGGCAGAGAGTAAGGGCAGAGAGTAGGGCAGAGAGTAAGGCAGAGAGTAGGGCAGAGAGTAAGGGCAGAAAGTAAGGGCAGAGAGTAAGGGCAGGGAGTAGGGCAGAGAGTAAGGGCGAGAGTAGGGCAGAGAGTAAGGCAGAGAGTAAGGGCAGAGAGTAGGGCAGAGAGTAGGGCAGAGAGTAGGGGCAGAGAGTAGGGCAGAGAGTAGGGCAGAGAGTAAGGGCAGAGAGTAGGGCAGAGAGTAGGGCAGAGAGTAAGGGCAGAGAGTAGGGCAGAGAGTAAGGGCGAGAGTAGGGCAGAGAGTAAGGCAGAGAGTAGGGCAGAGAGTAAGGGCGGAGAGTAAGGGCAGAGAGTAAGGGCAGTGAGTAGGGCAGAGAGTAGGGCAGAGAGTAAGTGCGAGAGTAGGGCAGAGAGTAAGGCAGAGAGTAAGGGCATAGAGTAGGGCAGAGAATAGGGCAGAGAGTAGGGCAGAGAGTAGGGCAGAGAGTAGGGCAGAGAGTAGGGCAGAGAGTAGGGCAGAGAGTAAGGGCAGAGAGTAGGGCAGAGAGTAAGAGCAGAGAGAAGGGCAGAGAGTTGGGCAGAGCGTAGGGCAGAGTGTAGGGCAGAGAGTAGGGGCATAGAGAAGGGGCAGAGAGTAGGGCAGAGAGTAAGGGCAAGAGTAGGGCAGAGAGTAGGGCAGAGAGTCGGGGCAGAGAGTGGGGCAGAGAGTAAGGCAGAGAGTAAGGGCAGAGAGTAAGGGCAAGAGTAGGGCAGAGAGTAGGGCAGAGAGTAGGGCAGAGAGTAGGGCAGAGAGTAAGGGGCAGAGAGTGGGGCAGAGAGTAGGGCAGAGAGTAGGGCAGAGAGTAAGGGCAGAGAGTAAGGGCAAGAGTAGGGCAGAGAGTAGGACAGAGAGTGGGGCAGAGAGTAAGGGCAGAGAGTACGGGCAGAGAGTAGGGCAGAGAGTAAGGGCAGAGAGTAGGGCAGAGAGTACGGGCAGAGAGTAGGGCAGAGAGTAAGGGCAGAGAGTAGGGCAGAGAGTAGGGGCAGAGAGTAAGGGCAGAGAGTAAGGGCAGAGAGTAAGGGCAGAGAGTACGGCAGAGAGTAGGGCAGAGAGTAGGGCAGAGAGTTGGGCAGAGAGTAAGGGCAGAGAGTAAGGGCAGAGAGTAAGGGCAGAGAGTAGGGGCAGAGAGTAAGGGCAGAGAGTAGGGCAGAGAGTAGGGGCAGAGAGTGGGGGCAGAGAGTAAGGGCAGAGAGTAGGGGCAGAGAGTAAGGGCAGAGAATAGGGCAGAGAGTAAGGGCAGAGAGTAGGGCAGAGAGTAAGGGCAGAGAGTACGGGCAGAGAGTAGGGCAGAGAGTGGGGCAGAGAGTAGGGCAGAGAGTAAGGGCAGAGAGTAGGTCAGAGAGTAAGGGCAGAGAGTAAGGCAGAGAGTAAGGGCAGAGAGTAGGGCAGAGAGTACGGCAGAGAGTAGGGGCAGAGAGTAGGGCAGAGAGTAAGGGCAGAGAGTAGGGCAGAGAGTAGGGGCAGAGAGTAAGGGCAGAGAGTAAGGGCAGAGAGTAAGGGCAGAGAGTACGGCAGAGAGTAGGGCAGAGAGTAGGGCAGAGAGTAGGGCAGAGAGTAAGGGCAGAGAGTAAGGGCAGAGAGTAAGGGCAGAGAGTAGGGGCAGAGAGTAAGGGCAGAGAGTAGGGCAGAGAGTAGGGGCAGAGAGTAGGGGCAGAGAGTAAGGGCAGAGAGTAGGGGCAGAGAGTAAGGGCAGAGAGTAGGGCAGAGAGTAGGGGCAGAGAGTAGGGGCAGAGAGTAGGGCAGAGAGTAAGGGCAGAGAGTAAGGGCAGAGAGTAAGGGCAGAGAGTAGGGCAGAGAGTAGGGGCAGAGAGTAGGGGCAGAGAGTAAGGGCAGAGAGTAAGTGCGAGAGTAGGGCAGAGAGTAAGGCAGAGAGTAAGGGCATAGAGTAGGGCAGAGAATAGGGCAGAGAGTAGGGCAGAGAGTAGGGCAGAGAGTAGGGCAGAGAGTAGGGCAGAGAGTAGGGCAGAGAGTAAGGGCAGAGAGTAGGGCAGAGAGTAAGAGCAGAGAGAAGGGCAGAGAGTTGGGCAGAGCGTAGGGCAGAGTGTAGGGCAGAGAGTAGGGGCATAGAGAAGGGGCAGAGAGTAGGGCAGAGAGTAAGGGCAAGAGTAGGGCAGAGAGTAGGGCAGAGAGTCGGGGCAGAGAGTGGGGCAGAGAGTAAGGCAGAGAGTAAGGGCAGAGAGTAAGGGCAAGAGTAGGGCAGAGAGTAGGGCAGAGAGTAGGGCAGAGAGTAGGGCAGAGAGTAAGGGGCAGAGAGTGGGGCAGAGAGTAGGGCAGAGAGTAGGGCAGAGAGTAAGGGCAGAGAGTAAGGGCAAGAGTAGGGCAGAGAGTAGGACAGAGAGTGGGGCAGAGAGTAAGGGCAGAGAGTACGGGCAGAGAGTAGGGCAGAGAGTAAGGGCAGAGAGTAGGGCAGAGAGTACGGGCAGAGAGTAGGGCAGAGAGTAAGGGCAGAGAGTAGGGCAGAGAGTAGGGGCAGAGAGTAAGGGCAGAGAGTAAGGGCAGAGAGTAAGGGCAGAGAGTACGGCAGAGAGTAGGGCAGAGAGTAGGGCAGAGAGTAGGGCAGAGAGTAAGGGCAGAGAGTAAGGGCAGAGAGTAAGGGCAGAGAGTAGGGGCAGAGAGTAAGGGCAGAGAGTAGGGCAGAGAGTAGGGGCAGAGAGTGGGGGCAGAGAGTAAGGGCAGAGAGTAGGGGCAGAGAGTAAGGGCAGAGAATAGGGCAGAGAGTAAGGGCAGAGAGTAGGGCAGAGAGTAAGGGCAGAGAGTACGGGCAGAGAGTAGGGCAGAGAGTGGGGCAGAGAGTAGGGCAGAGAGTAAGGGCAGAGAGTAGGTCAGAGAGTAAGGGCAGAGAGTAAGGCAGAGAGTAAGGGCAGAGAGTAGGGCAGAGAGTACGGCAGAGAGTAGGGGCAGAGAGTAGGGCAGAGAGTAAGGGCAGAGAGTAGGGCAGAGAGTAGGGGCAGAGAGTAAGGGCAGAGAGTAAGGGCAGAGAGTAAGGGCAGAGAGTACGGCAGAGAGTAGGGCAGAGAGTAGGGCAGAGAGTAGGGCAGAGAGTAAGGGCAGAGAGTAAGGGCAGAGAGTAAGGGCAGAGAGTAGGGGCAGAGAGTAAGGGCAGAGAGTAGGGCAGAGAGTAGGGGCAGAGAGTAGGGGCAGAGAGTAAGGGCAGAGAGTAGGGGCAGAGAGTAAGGGCAGAGAGTAGGGCAGAGAGTAGGGGCAGAGAGTAGGGGCAGAGAGTAGGGCAGAGAGTAAGGGCAGAGAGTAAGGGCAGAGAGTAAGGGCAGAGAGTAGGGCAGAGAGTAGGGGCAGAGAGTAGGGGCAGAGAGTAAGGGCAGAGAGTAAGGGCAGAGAGTAAGGGCAGAGAGTAGGGGCAGAGAGTAGGGCAGAGAGTAAGGGCAGAGAGTAAGGGCAGAGAGTAAGGGCAGAGAGTAGGGGCAGAGAGTAAGGGCAGAGAGTAGGGCAGAGAGTAGGGGCAGAGAGTAGGGGCAGAGAGTAAGGGCAGAGAGTAAGGGCAGAGAGTAAGGGCAGAGAGTACGGGCAGAGAGTAGGGGCAGAGAGTAGGGGCAGAGAGTAGGGCAGAGAGTAAGGGCAGAGAGTAAGGGCAGAGAGTAAGGGCAGAGAGTAGGGCAGAGAGTAGGGGCAGAGAGTAGGGGCAGAGAGTAAGGGCAGAGAGTAAGGGCAGAGAGTAAGGGCAGAGAGTAGGGGCAGAGAGTAGGGCAGAGAGTAAGGGCAGAGAGTAAGGGCAGAGAGTAAGGGCAGAGAGTAGGGGCAGAGAGTAAGGGCAGAGAGTAGGGGCAGAGAGTAGGGGCAGAGAGTAGGGGCAGAGAGTAGGGCAGAGAGTAAGGGCAGAGAGTAAGGGCAGAGAGTAAGGGCAGAGAGTAGGGCAGAGAGTAGGGGCAGAGAGTAGGGGCAGAGAGTAAGGGCAGAGAGTAAGGGCAGAGAGTAGGGGCAGAGAGTAGGGCAGAGAGTAAGGGCAGAGAGTAAGGGCAGAGAGTAAGGGCAGAGAGTAGGGGCAGAGAGTAAGGGCAGAGAGTAGGGCAGAGAGTAGGGGCAGAGAGTAGGGGCAGAGAGTAAGGGCAGAGAGTAAGGGCAGAGAGTAAGGGCAGAGTGTACGGGCAGAGAGTAGGGCAGAGAGTAAGGGCAGAGAGTAAGGGCAGAGAGTAGGGCAGAGAGTAGGGCAGAGAGTAGGGCAGAGAGTAGGGGCAGAGAGTAAGGGCAAAGAGTAAGGGCAGAGAGTAGGGGCAGAGAGTAAGGGCAGAGAGTAGGGCAGAGAGTAGGGGCAGAGAGTAGGGCAGAGAGTAGGGCAGAGAGTAGGGCAGAGAGTAAGGGCAGAGAGTAAGGGCAGAGAGTAGGGCAGAGAGTAAGGGCAGAGAGTAGGGCAGAGAGTAGGGCAGAGAGTAAGGGCAGAGAGTAAGGGCAGAGAGTAGGGCAGAGAGTAAGGCAGAGAGTAGGGCAGAGAGTAGGGGCAGAGAGTAGGGCAGAGAGTATGGCAGAGAGTAGGGCAGAGAGTAGGGCAGAGAGTAGGGCAGAGAGTAAGGGCAGAGAGTAGGGCAGAGAGTAGGGCAGAGAGTAAGGGCAGAGAGTAGGGGCAGAGAGTAAGGGCAGAGAGTAGGGCAGAGAGTAAGGGCAGAGAGTAGGGCAGAGAGTAGGGCAGAGAGTAAGGGCAGAGAGTAGGGCAGAGAGTAGGGGCAGAGAGTAAGGGCAGAGAGTAAGGGCAGAGAGTAGGGGCGAGAGTAGGGCAGAGAGTAGGGCAGAGAGAAGGGGCAGAGAGTAAGGGCAGAGAGTAAGGGCAGAGAGTAGGGGCGAGAGTAGGGCAGAGAGTAGGGCAGAGAGTAGGGCAGAGAGTAGGGCAGAGAGTAAGGCAGAGAGTAGGGCAGAGAGTAAGGGCGAGAGTAGTAGCAGAGAGTAGGGCAGAGAGTAAGGCAGAGAGTAGGGCAGAGAGTAGGGCAGAGAGTAGGGCAGAGAGTAAGGCAGAGAGTAGGGCAGAGAGTAGGGCAGAGAGTAAGGCAGAGAGTAGGGCAGAGAGTAAGGCAGAGAGTAGGGCAGAGAGTAGGGCAGAGAGTAGGGCAGAGAGTAAGGGCAGAGAGTAGGGCAGAGAGTAGGGCAGAGAGTAGGGGCAGAGAGTAAGGGCAGAGAATAGGGCAGAGAGTAGGGCAGAGAGTAGGGCAGAGAGTAGGGGCAGAGAGTAGGGCAGAGAATAAGGCAGAGAGTAGGGCAGAGAGTAAGTGCAGAGAGTAGGGCAGAGAGTAGGGCAGAGAGAAGGGGCAGAGAGTAGAGCAGAGAGTAGGGCAGAGAGTAGGGCAGAGATTAAGTGCAGAGAGTAAGGGCAGAGAGTAGGGCAGAGAGTAAGTGCAGAGAGTAGGGCAGAGAGTAGGGCAGACAGTAGAGGCAGAGAGTAGGGCAGAGAGTGGGGCAGAGAGTAGGGCAGAGAGTAGGGCAGAGAGTGGGGCAGAGAGTAGAGCAGAGAGTAGGGCAGAGAGTAAGGGCAGAGAGTGGGGCAGAGAGTAAGGGCAGAGCGTGGGGCAGAGAGTAGGGCAGAGAGTAGGGCAGAGAGTAGGGGCAGAGAGTAGGGCAGAGAATAAGGCAGAGAGTAGGGCAGAGAGTAGGGCAGAGAGTAGGGCAGAGAGTAAGGGCAGAGAGTAAGGGCAGAGAGTAAGGGCAGAGAGTAGGGGCAGAGAGTAAGGGCAGAGAGTAGGGCAGAGAGTAGGGCAGAGAGTAAGGGCGAGTGTAGGGCAGAGAGTAGGGCAGAGAGTAGGGGCAGAGAGTAAGGGCAGAGAGTAGGGCAGAGAGTAAGGGCAGAGAGTAGGGCAGAGAGTAGGGCAGAGAGTAAGGGCAGAGAGTAGGGCAGAGAGTAAGGGCAGAGAGTAGGGCAGAGAGTAGGGCAGAGAGTAGGGCAGAGAGTAGGGCAGAGAGTACAGGCAGAGAGTAAGGGCAGAGAGTAGGGCAGAGAGTAAGGCAGAGAGTAGGGCAGAGAGTAAGGGCAGAAAGTAAGGGCAGAGAGTAAGGGCAGGGAGTAGGGCAGAGAGTAAGGGCGAGAGTAGGGCAGAGAGTAAGGCAGAGAGTAAGGGCAGAGAGTAGGGCAGAGAGTAGGGCAGAGAGTAGGGGCAGAGAGTAGGGCAGAGAGTAGGGCAGAGAGTAAGGGCAGAGAGTAGGGCAGAGAGTAGGGCAGAGAGTAAGGGCAGAGAGTAGGGCAGAGAGTAAGGGCGAGAGTAGGGCAGAGAGTAAGGCAGAGAGTAGGGCAGAGAGTAAGGGCGGAGAGTAAGGGCAGAGAGTAAGGGCAGTGAGTAGGGCAGAGAGTAGGGCAGAGAGTAAGTGCGAGAGTAGGGCAGAGAGTAAGGCAGAGAGTAAGGGCATAGAGTAGGGCAGAGAATAGGGCAGAGAGTAGGGCAGAGAGTAGGGCAGAGAGTAGGGCAGAGAGTAGGGCAGAGAGTAGGGCAGAGAGTAGGGCAGAGAGTAAGAGCAGAGAGAAGGGCAGAGAGTTGGGCAGAGCGTAGGGCAGAGTGTAGGGCAGAGAGTAGGGGCATAGAGAAGGGGCAGAGAGTAGGGCAGAGAGTAAGGGCAAGAGTAGGGCAGAGAGTAGGGCAGAGAGTCGGGGCAGAGAGTGGGGCAGAGAGTAAGGCAGAGAGTAAGGGCAGAGAGTAAGGGCAAGAGTAGGGCAGAGAGTAGGGCAGAGAGTAGGGCAGAGAGTAGGGCAGAGAGTAAGGGGCAGAGAGTGGGGCAGAGAGTAGGGCAGAGAGTAGGGCAGAGAGTAAGGGCAGAGAGTAAGGGCAAGAGTAGGGCAGAGAGTAGGACAGAGAGTGGGGCAGAGAGTAAGGGCAGAGAGTACGGGCAGAGAGTAGGGCAGAGAGTAAGGGCAGAGAGTAGGGCAGAGAGTACGGGCAGAGAGTAGGGCAGAGAGTAAGGGCAGAGAGTAGGGCAGAGAGTAGGGGCAGAGAGTAAGGGCAGAGAGTAAGGGCAGAGAGTAAGGGCAGAGAGTACGGCAGAGAGTAGGGCAGAGAGTAGGGCAGAGAGTAGGGCAGAGAGTAAGGGCAGAGAGTAAGGGCAGAGAGTAAGGGCAGAGAGTAGGGGCAGAGAGTAAGGGCAGAGAGTAGGGCAGAGAGTAGGGGCAGAGAGTGGGGGCAGAGAGTAAGGGCAGAGAGTAGGGGCAGAGAGTAAGGGCAGAGAATAGGGCAGAGAGTAAGGGCAGAGAGTAGGGCAGAGAGTAAGGGCAGAGAGTACGGGCAGAGAGTAGGGCAGAGAGTGGGGCAGAGAGTAGGGCAGAGAGTAAGGGCAGAGAGTAGGTCAGAGAGTAAGGGCAGAGAGTAAGGCAGAGAGTAAGGGCAGAGAGTAGGGCAGAGAGTACGGCAGAGAGTAGGGGCAGAGAGTAGGGCAGAGAGTAAGGGCAGAGAGTAGGGCAGAGAGTAGGGGCAGAGAGTAAGGGCAGAGAGTAAGGGCAGAGAGTAAGGGCAGAGAGTACGGCAGAGAGTAGGGCAGAGAGTAGGGCAGAGAGTAGGGCAGAGAGTAAGGGCAGAGAGTAAGGGCAGAGAGTAAGGGCAGAGAGTAGGGGCAGAGAGTAAGGGCAGAGAGTAGGGCAGAGAGTAGGGGCAGAGAGTAGGGGCAGAGAGTAAGGGCAGAGAGTAGGGGCAGAGAGTAAGGGCAGAGAGTAGGGCAGAGAGTAGGGGCAGAGAGTAGGGGCAGAGAGTAGGGCAGAGAGTAAGGGCAGAGAGTAAGGGCAGAGAGTAAGGGCAGAGAGTAGGGCAGAGAGTAGGGGCAGAGAGTAGGGGCAGAGAGTAAGGGCAGAGAGTAAGGGCAGAGAGTAAGGGCAGAGAGTAGGGGCAGAGAGTAGGGCAGAGAGTAAGGGCAGAGAGTAAGGGCAGAGAGTAAGGGCAGAGAGTAGGGGCAGAGAGTAAGGGCAGAGAGTAGGGCAGAGAGTAGGGGCAGAGAGTAGGGGCAGAGAGTAAGGGCAGAGAGTAAGGGCAGAGAGTAAGGGCAGAGAGTACGGGCAGAGAGTAGGGCAGAGAGTAAGGGCAGAGAGTAGGGCAGAGAGTAGGGCAGAGAGTAGGGGCAGAGAGTAAGGGCAGAGAGTAAGGGCAGAGAGTAGGGGCAGAGAGTAGGGCAGAGAGTAGGGGCAGAGAGTAGGGCAGAGAGTAGGGCAGAGAGTAAGGGCAGAGAGTAAGGGCAGAGAGTAGGGCAGAGAGTAAGGGCAGAGAGTAGGGCAGAGAGTAGGGCAGAGAGTAAGGGCAGAGAGTAAGGGCAGAGAGTAGGGCAGAGAATAAGGCAGAGAGTAGGGCAGAGAGTAGGGCAGAGAGTAGGGGCAGAGAGTAGGGCAGAGAGTATGGCAGAGAGTAGGGCAGAGAGTAGGGCAGAGAGTAAGGGCAGAGAGTAGGGCAGAGAGTAGGGCAGAGAGTAAGGGCAGAGAGTAGGGGCAGAGAGTAAGGGCAGAGAGTAGGGCAGAGAGTAGGGCAGAGAGTAAGGGCAGAGAGTAGGGGCAGAGAGTAAGGGCAGAGAGTAGGGCAGAGAGTAGGGCAGAGAGTAGGGCAGAGAGTAAGGGCAGAGAGTAGGGCAGAGAGTAGGGGCAGAGAGTAAGGGCAGAGAGTAAGGGCAGAGAGTAGGGGCGAGAGTAGGGCAGAGAGTAGGGCAGAGAGTAAGGCAGAGAGTAAGGGCAGAGAGTAGGGCAGAGAGTAGGGCAGAGAGTAAGGCAGAGAGTAGGGCAGAGAGAAAGGGCAGAGAGTAGGGCAGAGAGTAAGGGCAGAGAGTAGGGCAGAGAGTAAGGGCAGAGAGTACGGGCAGAGAGTAGGGCAGAGAGTGGGGCAGAGAGTAGGGGCAGAGAGTAGGGCAGAGAGTAAGGGCAGAGAGTAGGTCAGAGAGTAAGGGCAGAGAGTAAGGCAGAGAGTAAGGGCAGAGAGTAGGGCAGAGAGTACGGCAGAGAGTAGGGGCAGAGAGTAGGGCAGAGAGTAAGGGCAGAGAGTAGGGCAGAGAGTAGGGGCTGAGAGTAAGGGCAGAGAGTAAGGGCAGAGAGTAAGGGCAGAGAGTAAGGGCAGAGAGTACGGCAGAGAGTAGGGCAGAGAGTAGGGCAGAGAGTAGGGCAGAGAGCAAGGGCAGAGAGTAAGGGCAGAGAGTAAGGGCAGAGAGTAGGGGCAGAGAGTAACGGCAGAGAGTAGGGCAGAGAGTAGGGGCAGAGAGTAGGGGCAGAGAGTAAGGGCAGAGAGTAGGGGCAGAGAGTAAGGGCAGAGAGTAGGGCAGAGAGTAAGGGCAGAGAGTAGGGCAGAGAGTAAGGGCAGAGAGTACGGGCAGAGAGTAGGGCAGAGAGTGGGGCAGAGAGTAGGGCAGAGAGTAAGGGCAGAGAGTAGGTCAGAGAGTAAGGGCAGAGAGTAAGGCAGAGAGTAAGGGCAGAGAGTAGGGCAGAGAGTACGGCAGAGAGTAGGGGCAGAGAGTAGGGCAGAGAGTAAGGGCAGAGAGTAGGGCAGAGAGTAGGGGCAGAGAGTAAGGGCAGAGAGTAAGGGCAGAGAGTAAGGGCAGAGAGTACGGCAGAGAGTAGGGCAGAGAGTAGGGCAGAGAGTAGGGCAGAGAGTAAGGGCAGAGAGTAAGGGCAGAGAGTAAGGGCAGAGAGTAGGGGCAGAGAGTAAGGGCAGAGAGTAGGGCAGAGAGTAGGGGCAGAGAGTAGGGGCAGAGAGTAAGGGCAGAGAGTAGGGGCAGAGAGTAAGGGCAGAGAGTAGGGCAGAGAGTAGGGGCAGAGAGTAGGGGCAGAGAGTAGGGGCAGAGAGTAGGGCAGAGAGTAAGGGCAGAGAGTAAGGGCAGAGAGTAAGGGCAGAGAGTAGGGCAGAGAGTAGGGGCAGAGAGTAGGGGCAGAGAGTAAGGGCAGAGAGTAAGGGCAGAGAGTAGGGGCAGAGAGTAGGGCAGAGAGTAAGGGCAGAGAGTAAGGGCAGAGAGTAAGGGCAGAGAGTAGGGGCAGAGAGTAAGGGCAGAGAGTAGGGCAGAGAGTAGGGGCAGAGAGTAGGGGCAGAGAGTAAGGGCAGAGAATAGGGAAGAGAGTAAGGGCAGAGAGTAGGGCAGAGAGTAAGGGCAGAGAGTACGGGCAGAGAGTAGGGCAGAGAGTGGGGCAGAGAGTAGGGCAGAGAGTAAGGGCAGAGAGTAGGTCAGAGAGTAAGGGCAGAGAGTAAGGCAGAGAGTAAGGGCAGAGAGTAGGGCAGAGAGTACGGCAGAGAGTAGGGGCAGAGAGTAGGGCAGAGAGTAAGGGCAGAGAGTAGGGCAGAGAGTAGGGGCAGAGAGTAAGGGCAGAGAGTAAGGGCAGAGAGTAAGGGCAGAGAGTACGGCAGAGAGTAGGGCAGAGAGTAGGGCAGAGAGTAGGGCAGAGAGTAAGGGCAGAGAGTAAGGGCAGAGAGTAAGGGCAGAGAGTAGGGGCAGAGAGTAAGGGCAGAGAGTAGGGCAGAGAGTAGGGGCAGAGAGTAGGGGCAGAGAGTAAGGGCAGAGAGTAGGGGCAGAGAGTAAGGGCAGAGAGTAGGGCAGAGAGTAGGGGCAGAGAGTAGGGGCAGAGAGTAGGGGCAGAGAGTAGGGCAGAGAGTAAGGGCAGAGAGTAAGGGCAGAGAGTAAGGGCAGAGAGTAGGGCAGAGAGTAGGGGCAGAGAGTAGGGGCAGAGAGTAAGGGCAGAGAGTAAGGGCAGAGAGTAAGGGCAGAGAGTAGGGGCAGAGAGTAGGGCAGAGAGTAAGGGCAGAGAGTAAGGGCAGAGAGTAAGGGCAGAGAGTAGGGGCAGAGAGTAAGGGCAGAGAGTAGGGGCAGAGAGTAAGGGCAGAGAGTAGGGCAGAGAGTAGGGGCAGAGAGTAGGGGCAGAGAGTAGGGGCAGAGAGTAGGGGCAGAGAGTAGGGCAGAGAGTAAGGGCAGAGAGTAAGGGCAGAGAGTAAGGGCAGAGAGTAGGGCAGAGAGTAGGGGCAGAGAGTAGGGGCAGAGAGTAAGGGCAGAGAGTAAGGGCAGAGAGTAGGGGCAGAGAGTAGGGCAGAGAGTAAGGGCAGAGAGTAAGGGCAGAGAGTAAGGGCAGAGAGTAGGGGCAGAGAGTAAGGGCAGAGAGTAGGGCAGAGAGTAGGGGCAGAGAGTAGGGGCAGAGAGTAAGGGCAGAGAGTAAGGGCAGAGAGTAAGGGCAGAGTGTACGGGCAGAGAGTAGGGCAGAGAGTAAGGGCAGAGAGTAAGGGCAGAGAGTAGGGCAGAGAGTAGGGCAGAGAGTAGGGCAGAGAGTAGGGGCAGAGAGTAAGGGCAAAGAGTAAGGGCAGAGAGTAGGGGCAGAGAGTAAGGGCAGAGAGTAGGGCAGAGAGTAGGGGCAGAGAGTAGGGCAGAGAGTAGGGCAGAGAGTAGGGCAGAGAGTAAGGGCAGAGAGTAAGGGCAGAGAGTAGGGCAGAGAGTAAGGGCAGAGAGTAGGGCAGAGAGTAGGGCAGAGAGTAAGGGCAGAGAGTAAGGGCAGAGAGTAGGGCAGAGAGTAAGGCAGAGAGTAGGGCAGAGAGTAGGGGCAGAGAGTAGGGCAGAGAGTATGGCAGAGAGTAGGGCAGAGAGTAGGGCAGAGAGTAGGGCAGAGAGTAAGGGCAGAGAGTAGGGCAGAGAGTAGGGCAGAGAGTAAGGGCAGAGAGTAGGGGCAGAGAGTAAGGGCAGAGAGTAGGGCAGAGAGTAAGGGCAGAGAGTAGGGCAGAGAGTAGGGCAGAGAGTAAGGGCAGAGAGTAGGGCAGAGAGTAGGGGCAGAGAGTAAGGGCAGAGAGTAAGGGCAGAGAGTAGGGGCGAGAGTAGGGCAGAGAGTAGGGCAGAGAGAAGGGGCAGAGAGTAAGGGCAGAGAGTAGGGGCGAGAGTAGGGCAGAGAGTAGGGCAGAGAGTAGGGCAGAGAGTAGGGCAGAGAGTAAGGCAGAGAGTAGGGCAGAGAGTAAGGGCGAGAGTAGTAGCAGAGAGTAGGGCAGAGAGTAAGGCAGAGAGTAGGGCAGAGAGTAGGGCAGAGAGTAGGGCAGAGAGTAAGGCAGAGAGTAGGGCAGAGAGTAGGGCAGAGAGTAAGGCAGAGAGTAGGGCAGAGAGTAAGGCAGAGAGTAGGGCAGAGAGTAGGGCAGAGAGTAGGGCAGAGAGTAAGGGCAGAGAGTAGGGCAGAGAGTAGGGCAGAGAGTAGGGGCAGAGAGTAAGGGCAGAGAATAGGGCAGAGAGTAGGGCAGAGAGTAGGGCAGAGAGTAGGGCAGAGAGTAGGGCAGAGAGTAAGGCAGAGAGTAGGGCAGAGAGTAGGGCAGAGAGTAGGGCAGAGAGTAAGGGCAGAGAGTAAGGGCAGAGAGTAGGGCAGAGAGTAGGGCAGAGAGTAGGGCAGAGAGTAGGGCAGAGAGTAAGGCAGAGAGTAGGGCAGAGAGTAGGGCAGAGAGTAAGGGCAGAGAGTAAGGGCAGAGAGTAGGGCAGAGAGTGGGGCAGAGAGTAGGGCAGAGAGTAGGGCAGAGAGTAGGGGCAGAGAGTAGGGCAGAGAGTAGGGCAGAGAGTAAGGCAGAGAGTAGGGCAGAGAGTAGGGCAGAGAGTAAGGGCAGAGAGTAAGGGCAGAGAGTAGGGCAGAGAGTGGGGCAGAGAGTAGGGCAGAGAGTAAGGGCAGAGAGTAGGGCAGAGAGTAGGGCAGAGAGTGGGGCAGAGAGTAGGGCAGAGAGTAGGGCAGAGAGTAGGGCAGAGAGTAAGGGCAGAGAGTAAGGGCAGAGAGTAGGGCAGAGAGTAGGGCAGAGAGTAGGGGCAGAGAGTAAGGGCAGAGAGTAGGGCAGAGAATAGGGCAGAGAGTAGGGCAGAGAGTAGGGCAGAGAGTAGGGCAGAGAGTAGGGCAGAGAGTAAGGGCAGAGAATAGGGCAGAGAGTAGGGCAGAGAGTAGGGCAGAGAGTAGGGCAGAGAATAGGGCAGAGAGTAGGGCAGAGAGTAGGGCAGAGAGTAGGGCAGAGAGTAGGGGCGAGAGTAAGGGCGAGAGTAGGGCAGAGAGTAGGGCAGAGAGTAGGGCAGAGAGTAAGGGCAGAGAGTAGGGCAGAGAGTAGGGCAGAGAGTAAGGGCAGAGAATAGGGCAGAGAGTAGGGCAGAGAGTAGGGCAGAGAGTAGGGCAGAGAATAGGGCAGAGAGTAGGGCAGAGAGTAGGGCAGAGAGTAGGGGCAGAGAGTAGGGCAGAGAGTATGGCAGAGAGTAGGGCAGAGAGTAGGGCAGAGAGTAGGGCAGAGAGTAAGGGCAGAGAGTAGGGCAGAGAGTAGGGCAGAGAGTAAGGGCAGAGAGTAGGGGCAGAGAGTAAGGGCAGAGAGTAGGGCAGAGAGTAAGGGCAGAGAGTAGGGCAGAGAGTAGGGCAGAGAGTAAGGGCAGAGAGTAGGGCAGAGAGTAGGGGCAGAGAGTAAGGGCAGAGAGTAAGGGCAGAGAGTAGGGGCGAGAGTAGGGCAGAGAGTAGGGCAGAGAGAAGGGGCAGAGAGTAAGGGCAGAGAGTAAGGGCAGAGAGTAGGGGCGAGAGTAGGGCAGAGAGTAGGGCAGAGAGTAGGGCAGAGAGTAGGGCAGAGAGTAAGGCAGAGAGTAGGGCAGAGAGTAAGGGCGAGAGTAGTAGCAGAGAGTAGGGCAGAGAGTAAGGCAGAGAGTAGGGCAGAGAGTAGGGCAGAGAGTAGGGCAGAGAGTAAGGCAGAGAGTAGGGCAGAGAGTAGGGCAGAGAGTAAGGCAGAGAGTAGGGCAGAGAGTAGGGCAGAGAGTAAGGCAGAGAGTAGGGCAGAGAGTAGGGCAGAGAGTAGGGCAGAGAGTAAGGGCAGAGAGTAGGGCAGAGAGTAGGGCAGAGAGTAGGGCAGAGAGTAGGGCAGAGAGTAAGGGCAGAGAGTAAGGGCAGAGAGTAGGGCAGAGAGTAGGGCAGAGAGTAGGTCAGAGAGTAGGGCAGAGAGTAAGGCAGAGAGTAGGGCAGAGAGTAGGGCAGAGAGTAAGGGCAGAGAGTAAGGGCAGAGAGTAGGGCAGAGAGTGGGGCAGAGAGTAGGGCAGAGAGTAGGGCAGAGAGTAGGGGCAGAGAGTAGGGCAGAGAGTAGGGCAGAGAGTAAGGCAGAGAGTAGGGCAGAGAGTAGGGCAGAGAGTAAGGGCAGAGAGTAAGGGCAGAGAGTAGGGCAGAGAGTGGGGCAGAGAGTAGGGCAGAGAGTAAGGGCAGAGAGTAGGGCAGAGAGTAGGGCAGAGAGTGGGGCAGAGAGTAGGGCAGAGAGTAGGGCAGAGAGTAGGGCAGAGAGTAAGGGCAGAGAGTAAGGGCAGAGAGTAGGGCAGAGAGTAGGGCAGAGAGTAGGGGCAGAGAGTAAGGGCAGAGAGTAGGGCAGAGAATAGGGCAGAGAGTAGGGCAGAGAGTAGGGCAGAGAGTAGGGCAGAGAGTAGGGCAGAGAGTAAGGGCAGAGAATAGGGCAGAGAGTAGGGCAGAGAGTAGGGCAGAGAGTAGGGCAGAGAATAGGGCAGAGAGTAGGGCAGAGAGTAGGGCAGAGAGTAGGGCAGAGAGTAGGGGCGAGTGTAAGGGCGAGAGTAGGGCAGAGAGTAGGGCAGAGAGTAGGGCAGAGAGTAAGGGCAGAGAGTAGGGCAGAGAGTAGGGCAGAGAGTAAGGGCAGAGAATAGGGCAGAGAGTAGGGCAGAGAGTAGGGCAGAGAGTAGGGCAGAGAATAGGGCAGGGAGTAGGGCAGAGAGTAGGGCAGAGAGTAGGGGCGAGAGTAAGGGCGAGAGTAGGGTAGAGAGTAAGTGCAGAGAGTAGGGGGAGAGAGTAGGGCAGAGAGTAGGGCAGAGAGTAGGGGCGAGAGTAGGGCAGAGAGTAGGGCAGAGAGAAGGGGCAGAGAGTAGGGCAGAGAGTAGGGCAGAGAGAAGGGGCAGAGAGTAGAGCAGAGAGTAGGGTAGAGAGTAGGGCAGAGAGTAGGGCAGAGAGTAAGGGCAGAGAGTAGGGCAGTGAGTAGGGCAGAGAGTAGGGCAGAGAGTAAGGGCAGAGAGTAGGGCAGTGAGTAGGGCAGAGAGTAGGGCAGAGAGTAGGGCAGAGAGTAGGGCAGAGAGTAGGGCAGAGAGTAAGGGCAGAGAGTAGGGCAGTGAGTAGGGCAGAGAGTAGGGCAGAGAGTAGGGGAGAGAGTACAATCCAAGTACACCCTCGTGTTGTACAATTCTAATGTTGTCTCAATGGTATAGTTGAGCTATATGCCTGAGGTTGATGGATTCGTGCTCTGTAACCAATGGCTCCCAGCCTTTGAACAGACCAATTCTGGATACTGTGTCCCTCTTGAGATTGCTTTGAACATAACTTAGAGAATAAATTAGAGATTGGATGCATTTAACTGATAACAGGAAAGCAGCACTGCCCTGACTGCATAATGTGTGAGTGTGGGTTTCAGACAGACATCTGAACCACTTATATTTTCAGCATTTACAATTTATCCACGTGTTAACTCAGCCGTACATACACCAGCCGCTCTTGTACAGGATAATAATGAGGTTGGCACAGCTTATGTAGCAAGAACTTTGCAATTAGGAGTACAATATATTCTCTAAATGTGCACGATATCGAATTCGAGCAAACGGAATTCTAATTAAACAGTCAGACCGCAATGAAAGGGTGTAAAATATATAGAGAGTGATAATCCATTCAGTCAACAGATGGACTGTACAATATAAACAGTACATTGAGGAGCCAACCACGACAGACACTAACTGACGGCTGTAAATATAAACAGCACAGTGACGATGAGGACAAGACAGGCTGCGCAATATTAACAGTTTACTGACACTGGGCTAAAACTCTGTGCTAAGTGGAAAAGCAATGCTCCAATTCAGTTCTCCAAATGTTTCACATTATCAAAACCCTTGACTGTTAAAGCAGTGAGTAGCCAAGGCACACAGACCAGGAGAGTCACACGTTGGATCACTGAGCCTGTTCCTCAATGGGCATGTGCGGCCCAGTTAGAGAGTTCCTGCTCCTAATTGCTGGCACTGCCCCTGGGTTTGGGAGGGCTAAAATAAACCCAGGTTCCCAATCTGATCACTGCTGAGTGCCTCGACTACAAGTGCATGTGTGCAGACAGATCAGCCTTGGCTGCTGTGCCTTCCACAAATAGACACATGGCCAGATAGGTGAGGGGTAAAATTAGCCAAACAAGAGGGGAAAAGAATCCCCTTTGATGATGTAGCAGCCACATACAACAGTCCCAGAGAGACAGCATTCTCAATGTAGTTGAGGAATTATAAAAGTAATACAGTGGGCTAGAAATTCAGTAAGGCCCCGCCAGCTTTGCGCCCAGTTACCGCCCAAAGAGGGCTTCTGCGCCACTAGAGGAGCTTGCGCTGATATTCAGCGCAGCGGTAATGGCGGTGGTAGCCGGTAGCGCTGCGCCGGCACCGATGACGTCATCGGTGTGCGCAGTGCCCCGGTTCCGCCCCGATACCGGCCCGACCCCCATATTTAGTTGCGGCCGCCTCTTCCGCAGCGGCCGCAAACAACGTTCTGCAACCGTGGCCGTCCTGCAGCCTTAGTGGCGCTAGTTAAGGCGGAGGTGCGGCCGGCCGCTTTTTCGGCGGCCGCCTGCCCGCACCTCCTTCCCCGGCCTCCTCCACCCCGCCCCCCCCGCGGCATTGCCGGCTGCTTTCCGCGAGCCCGGCACTTCTCCGTGGTGCCGGGCTCATTTGCCGGCACTATAAAGCGGCGATCTCCCCATTGCAGGCACCTCCCCCTTAAGAGGAGGAGGCCTGCAGTACCGCAGCCTGCCGCTCTGCAGCGGGTGGCGCAGCGGCACCTACAGCGCTGAAATTCAGTTTCAGCGCCCCAAGCGGGGGCGGGCACACCCTGGAATAGCGCCCGGTTCTGACTTGGGGCGCAAAAACTGAATTTCTGACGGTCGCAACTGGCTCCGCGCGCAGCGCTAACTTTTGGGCGCAAGCGAGCTGGTGGGGCCTTACTGAATTTCTAGGTCAGTGTGTTTAGAGTGCATAAATTAATTAGCTGTAATGATGCACTCCATATGCATGTCTAACGCCAGACTCTTTACTTGAAATAGCTCACTATACATTACACACTCATTTAGCAGCATAACTCTCGTCATTAACACAACCCGGTATGAGCACCAACACATGAAGGAGGTCAACTGTCACAGTGGAGATTGATGGCAGCTCCTCCATCTCATCAACATATGAATAGCGCACACACTGGCCACTCCACAACAAGACTAATCCATCGATTTACTTGTACTTCTTACAATTTAATATACTGTATTCGCGGTTCATGATGCGGTCTCCTCTACATTGGGGAGACCAAACGCAGATTGGGTGACCGCTTTGTGGAACACTTCAGTTAAGTCCGCAAGCCTGACCCCGAGCTTCCGGTCGAATGACACTTTAATCGTCCCCTCCACTTCCGCTCTGACCTCTCCGTCTTCAGCCTCTTACACTGTTCCAATGAAGCTCAACGTAAGCTCGATGAACAGCACCTCATCTTTCGATTAGGCACTTTACAGCCTGCTGGACTCAACATTGAGTTCAACAATTTAAGACTATAACTTCAACCCCTGTATTTCATTCTATTTTTTTCTCTTGTTTTCTCACATGATAGGCTGCTAACCTGTCCCATTACCTCTCCTTTTGCTTTGCACCATCATCCCCATTGTCAGTCAATCTCTCCTGCCTTCCATCCTATCACAGATTGCCCTTTGTTATTTCCTCCCCTCCTTAAAGATTCTCTAACCTTTTCCAGTTCTGACGAAGGGGCCCCGAATCCAAACATTGACTCTGTTTCTCTCTCCTTGATGCTGCTTGATCTGCTGAGTGTTTCCAGCATTTTCTGTGGTTATTTAAACTGGAATAGGGCTAACTTCAATGGGCCTAAGATAGACTACGAAAAATTCAAAAATGGGTTTAGAATGCATGTACATAAATGCACAAAGTTTGGTGAATAAGGTTGGTGAGCTACAAGCACAATTAGCCATGTGGCAATAACGGAAACGTGGCTTAAAAACGGTGAGGATTGGGCACTTAATATTCAAGGGTACAAGGAGTTCAGAAAAGATAGGGAAGGAAAAAAGGAAGGTGTGGTGGCAGTGCTGATTAAGGAAGATATTGTAGTGTTGGAAAGGGAGGACAAGGACAGAATCCATTTGGTTAGAGTTGAGGAGTAAAAAGGGTATGACCACGCTATTGGGGGTATTGTACAGGCCTCCAAATAGTGAGAGGGAGGTAGAGGAGCAAATCAGCAGGGAAATCGCAGAGATATGCAAGAGCTATAGAGTGGTGATATTGGGGGAACTTTAATTATCCAAATATCGATTGGACTAATGCTAGGGTAAAGGGAAAGGAGGGGGAGGAATTTCTGAAATGTGTTCAGGAGAATTTCCTTGACCAGTATGTTCTTGGCCCAACTAGGAAGGAGGCATGGCTCTGGATCTGGTGCTGGGGAATGAGGTGGGCCAGGTTGACCAAGTGTCTGTGGGAGAACACTTGGGTACGAGTGATCATCGTATCATAAGATTTAGATTAGCCATGGAGAGGAGAAAGGAACAATCTAGAGTGGAACTTCTAAACTGGAACAGGGCTAATTTCAATGGGATGCGAAAGGATCTAGCCAGGGTAAAATGGAAACAAAGACTGACAGGGAAAACTAATGGAACAATGGGTGATCTTTAAGGAGGAGATGTTCCAAGCACAGGCTAGGTACATTCCAACAAGAGGGAAGGATAAGGTAACTAAAGCAAGGGCTCCTTGGATCAGGAGTAGTGGCGTCGTTCAGGCATCGGTAGTCGCCGCAAGGCCGCCATCCGCCGCCAGGTTTCGGAACAATGGGGAGAGGCAAAGACCAGGGACTATTCGACCGGCGAATAATCCCTAGCTGCTCCATCGTGTCGAACTCCGCTTTCGCAGCCGCGAGCTTGCCAGGTTCGAGGCGCCGGGCCCGTGCATAGACCGGGGAGCCAGTAGTGGTGATGTGATGTTCGACACCATGTTTCGTGGCCGTGGAAGAGAAAGTGGGTCTGGTCAGGTCTGGGAAATCTCTGAGGAGGCGAGTGAAGTCATCCGGAGGTGGGAACGCACAGGAGACAGTGCGAGACACGGTGTTACCGCGGTGGCACGGGATGGAGTGAAAAGTGGCCGCATTGATCAACCGGTGGTGCCGTACATCCACCAGGAGGCCGTTGGCACACAAAAAATCCACCCCGAGGATGGCTTGAGAGACTTTGGCCGTGATGAAATCCCAGTAAAACCGCTGGCCGCCGAAGCACACCTGGACCCGCCGTCTTCCGAAGGTCCGAATGGCCCCGCCATTAGCCGCCTCGAGGGAGGGGCCGTGCCCCCCGGCTTGTAGATCAAGATTTGACGTGGGTAGGATGCTACACTGCACCCCGGTGTCGCAAAGGAAACGTCGACCAGATAGGGAGTCGGTGATGAAGAGGAGTTTTCCTGAATTACCGACTGCCATCGCAGCCGCGGGGCGCTCGTTATAACCGGTCCTCTTTTGACAGGGTTGCTGCTGGGTTTTTTTTGAGTGAAAAGCTGCAGGGAGGGCGGCAGCATCTTGCTTTCGCGCCAAAACGGGTGTGGTAGAAGCACAACCCCGCAGGTTGAGGGGCTGGAGCAGTGTCCATGGGGGATGAGCGCCTCGTGGCAGTGCAGCACTGCTGTGTCACCGCGAAGATCTTGTCCGCTCGGGCAGCCAGCTCTGCGCAGTCTGTGACTTCCGAGCTGGCTAGGGCAGCCTGAACTTGCTCCAGTAGCTGGCTGAGGAATAGCTCCCTGAAGCGGAAGCGTTCCGGTTCAGAGCCCAGGAGCGTGAGCATTTGGCTCATGAGCTCGGACGGCTTGGAGTCCCCGAGGCCGGGCATAGCGAGCAGCCAGCGGGCGCGCTCCGACTTCATGAGCCCGAAGACCTGTAACAACCGCGCCTTTATCGTTTCATACTTGCGATCTTCTGGTGGATTACCAAGCAGGCTGACGATCCGCGAGGCTGTGGCGCTGTCGAGGGCGGAGACCACGTAATAGTAACAGGTCTGATCCGCAACGATGTTCCTGATTGCGAACTGGGCTTCAGCCTGGATGAACCACGCGGCTGGCTGTTGCTCCCAGAACTGTGGTAGCTTCAAAGCAACGGCGTTCGATTCCATGTTCAGTAACTTCTGCGAAAACCGTTCGCAAAAGTCGGGGTCACCAATGTAGGAATGTCTAGTTCCTATCCAAAAGACTGAGGTCCACTCAGGCGATCAAATAAACGAGGTTTAATGAAAACTAACAGAGTTTAACGAATAACTACAGGAGAACATCGAATATAGGTCTAGTCAGTTTGGAGGTTCCACGAGGACTGCTTGGGCGGTCCCGTGGCTGACGTCATGATGTCATCACGTTTTTCCCGCCAGTGGGGGATCATGTGATGAACGGCGTGACATCATTGCGTTTACCCGCGCTATTAAAGTGATCGCGCTCTGTACATGTAAACAGTGAAAACAAAGATACAGACTCAGGCTGTAGCTAACATATTATTAAAGGGAATTATATACAATTGATCGGAGTCCCTTAGTGGCTCTGCCACAAGCTAACCCTTTGATACAATCCCTACTCCTCACCCTTTCTATTGTGTGTGCCAGGGAGTGAGAAGATGGAGCAATCAGAACCAGCTTTTCTTTTCCACGTAGCTAGCCAGAGTTCAACATGGTCCAATCAGCACAGAACCTGTTTCAAATTGCAGTCTGGGTTTGAAGCTTTACTTAAGTAGCCGAGCAGAACAGGCTCCACTCTGAAGCACATCAGCATTCGCCTGCTGATTACTTTCAGAAGAGGCAGTGAATGACGGTAAATGAAGACTGCTCTGACTGATGAGCAATGAAGAGGAAAAGGCAGGAGGATTGACAGCTGCTAATTAATACTCACAGATACAACAGGGCCCTGGCTGGGGCTGTTGGCAATCCTCTCTGCCTGATGTATTAGCAACGACAATGGTGGAGAGCGTTTATAACTCAATAAATGTGGCAGCGGAACTGGGAACGAGTCACCAAACTACCTTCAAGGCACAGCCGCCAGGAAATGGTACTGCCATATAATTGCCCTCCCCTCACTGAAAGCAGTGGGCGGGGGCCCTGTATCTGGTTAAAGGGATACCAAAGTGAAAGGGTACATCTGCAGTTAATGGCAGGGAAAGTTTTTTATATTTAAAAAGGAGATAGCCATGCATCTGAGGCAGTGCGCTAAGAGCTGTGAGATTTATTTATAGAAGTCAGACACCGTGAAGCTGTGGTGTTACTCCAGTAAACAGGCAGGATATACTTACAGAGCTGAGATACCGCTTTGCTGCTGTGCTCATCATTAATTTATGCAAATAACACTTTGCTAAAAAAAAGTATCAGAATGTGCACCCTGACTATCCCACTGGCTGGCCAGTGTATTATTCCACAGTCCCATTCTGTACCTGTGTTATATCCAGTGTATTATTCCACAGTCCCATTCTGTACCTGTGTTATATCCAGTGTATTATTCCACAGTCCCATTCTGTACCTGTGTTTTCTCCAGTGTATTATTCCACAGCCCCATTCTGTACCTGTGTTATATCCAGTGTATTATTCCACAGTCCCATTCTGTACCTGTGTTATATCCAGTGTATTATTCCACAGTCCCATTCTGTACCTGTGCTATATCCAGTGTATTATTCCACAGTCCCATTCTGTACCTGTGTTATATCTAGTGTACTATTCCACAGTCCCATTCTGTACCTGTGTTATATCCAGTGTATTATTCCACAGTCTCATTCTGTACCTGTGTTATATCCAGTGTATTATTCCACAGTCCCATTCTGTACCTGTGTTATATCTAGTGTACTATTCCACAGTCCCATTCTGTACCTGTGTTATATCCAGTGTATTATTCCACAGTCTCATTCTGTACCTGTGTTATATCCAGTGTATTATTCCACAGTCTCATTCTGTACCTGTGTTATATCCAGTGTATTATTCCACAGGTACAAAAGCAAAATACTGCGGACACTGGAAATTTGAAATAAAAACAGAAAATGCTGGAAATACTCAGCAGGTCAGGCAGCATCTGTGGAGAGAGAAACAGAGTTAACGTTTCAGGTCGATGGCCTTTCATCAGAACCGGAAAAAGTTAGAGATGGAACAGGTTTTGAGCGAGTGCAGGGGCAGGGAAAGGGGGGAGGGGAGGAAAGAACAAAAGGGAAGGTCTGTGATAGGGTGGCAGGCAGGAGAGATTAAAAGACACTAGTGTCGTGTATTGATTGCGAGTTTGACACCAGTCAATACGGTAATGTACTGTGCGAGTTTAACACCAGTTAATACGGTAATGTAATGTGCATTGCATTATGGGAATTACCCAAGAAAGCTGCAGTCAGCCATTTTAGGAATAAAGTAAAGATCACAGTTATAAGCCTGTCTGCCTGACTCATATTTAATTCGACGTATCTACATGCTTGATTGAACGCATTAAAGCATAGATACAACAACTAGGGATGATGGTGCAAGGCAAAAGGAGATGGTAATGGGACAAGTAAAGAAACAAAAGATGAGTCTAGAAGAGGTGTAAATCCTCGGTTCCAAGGGACTGCCTAAGAAGAAGAAATGGGAATGGCAGAATCAACAGCTGCCATGTGAAAAAATAGGGGCCAAGGTTATGATCTGAAATTGTTGAATTCCCTTCCTCCCTTCCCACTGTCTGGGGCCCCAAACACTCCTTCCAGGTGAAACAGCGATTTACTTGTACCTCTTTCAAATTAGTATACTGTATTCGCTGCTGCACATTGGGGAGACAAACGCAGATTGGGTGACCACTTTGCAGAACATCTCCATTCACTCTGCAAGCATGACCCTGAACTTCTGGTCGCCTGTCACTTTAATTCTCCGCCCCAGTCTCACTCTGACCTCCTACACTGTTCCAATGAAGCTCGAGGAACAGCACCTCATCCTTCGATTAGCCACTTTACAGTCTTCTGGACTCAACATCGAGTTCAATGATTTCAGACCATACCCTCGGCCCCTATTTTTTCACATGGCAGCTGTTGATGATTCTACCATTCCATTTTACACCTCTTCTAGACCCATATTTTGTTCCTTTACTTGTCCCATTACCAACTCCTTTTGCCTTGCACCATCATCCCTTTTGTCATTTAATCTCTCCTGCCTTCCACCCTATCACAGACCTTCCCTTTTGTTCTTTCCTCCCCTCCTCCCTTTCCCAGCCTTTGCACTTGCTTAAAATCTGTTACTTTTTCCAGTTCTGACAAAAGTTCACCGACCTGAAATATTAACTCTGTTTCTCTCTCTACAGATGCTGCCTTACCTGCTGACTTTTTCCAGCATTTTCTGTTTTTATTTTAGTATTATTCCACTGTCCCATTCTGTACCTGCGTTATATCCCAGTGTATTATTCCACAGTCCCATTCTGATTCATTAAACTTGGCACTCTCCTACTCTGCGCCCAGCCCCCCCGCCCCCCCACCTCCCTGCTCTTGCAGTTGCCCCTCCTGTCCTGACTCCTTACTCGGGTATGATCCCATGCCTGAGCCTAGACTGAGCGTGTTTGGCAGACTTTTCAATGGCGGGTAAGCGGGCACCCTGTAAGAATACATCATCGCTGTAAAGTAACTTGACTAAACTCAAAGTTGATCAAATTTAATGAACCGGCATACCTTGAGAGACTGAGGGCCGTGTTACTGGGCAAATTCCATAAAAACCACAGGTAAGGAAGTGGGCCTCGAGAGTAAAACAAACCTTCGAGCCATTGTTAGCAGGAACCTCTGCAGACAATGGCATAACCGGCCTTGAGGACAACTGACTAACAGATAAGGAGAGGAGAAATAAAAACTACTGGCACCAGGGGTGGCTCTGCTGCACAAGACAGGAGGAAAAAGAGCGGGAGAGCTATAGTAATAGGGGATTCTATTGTAAGGGGAATAGATAGGCGTTTCTGCGGCCGCAAACGAGACTCCAGGATGGTGTGTTGCCTCCCTGGTGCAAGGGTCAAGGATGTCTCAGAGCAGCTGCAGAACATTTTGGACGGGGAGGGTGAACAGCCAGTTGTCGTGGTGCATATAGGTACCAACGATATAGGTAAAAAACGGGATGAGGTCCTCAAAGCTGAATATAGGGAGTTAGGAGGTAAATTAAAAAATAGGACCTCAAAGGTAGTAATCTCAGGATTGCTACCAGTGCCACGTGCTAGTCAGAGTAGAAATAGAAGGATATTTCAGATGAATACGTGGCTAGAGGAATAGTGCAACGGGGAGGGATTCAAGTTCCTGGGACATTGGAACTGGTTCTGGGGGAGGTGGGACCAGTTCAAACCGGACGGTTTCCACCTGGGCAGGGCTGGAACCGATGTCCTAGGGGGAGTGTTTGCTAGTGCTCTGGGGGAGGGTTTAAATTAAGATGGCAGGGGGTTGGGAACCTGAGCAGGGGGACAGAGGAAAGGGAAACAAGGATAAAAGCAAAAGATAGGAAGGAGAAAAACAAAAGTGGCAGTCAGAGAAATCAACGGTTTAAATCAAACATGGCCACAGTAAATAATAATTCTAATAGGTCTAAGAGTGTTAAAAAAATAAGCCTGAAGGCTTTGTGTCTTAATGCGATGAGCATTCGTAATAGAGTCATAGAGTTATACAGCACAGAAAGAGGCCCTTCGGCCCATCGCGTCCGCACCAGCCATCAAGCCCTATCTAATCTAATCCCATTTTCCAGCATTTGGTCCATAGCCTTGTATGCTATGGCATTTCAAGTGCTCATCCAAATGCTTCTTGAATGTTGTGAGGGTTCCTGCCTCTACCACCCTTTCAGGCAGTGAGTTCCAGATTCCAACCACCCTCTGGGTGAAAAAGTTTTTCCTCAAATCCCCTCTAAACCTTCTGCCCCTTACCTTGAATCTATGCCCCCTTGTTATTGACCCCTCTACTAAAGGAAAAAGTTCCTTTCTATCCGCCCTATTTATGCCCCTCATAATTTTGTATACCTCAATCAGGTCCCCCCTCAGCCTTCTCTGCTCCAAGGAAAACAACCCTAGCCTGTCCAGTCTTTCTTCATAGCTGAAGCGCTCCAGCCCAGGTAACATCCTGGTAAATCTCCTCTGCACCCTCTCCAAAGCAATCACATCCTTCCTATAGTGTGGCGACCAGAACTGCACACAGTACTCCAGCTGTAGCCTTACCAGCGTTTTGCACAGCTCCATCATAACCTCCCTGCTCTTATATTCTATGCCTCGGCTAATGAAGGCAAGTATTCCATATGCCTTTTTAACCACCTTATCCACCTGTTGATATGATTTGGTTGGGATTATGGAAACGTGGCTCAAGGATGGCCAAGGCTGGGAACTCAACATCCAGGGGTATTCGATATTCAGGAAAGATAGGCAAAAAGGAAAGGGAGGTGGGGTAGCATTACTGGTTAAGGAAGGTGTAGTGTATGTAACCTGTACCACCTTAAGAGGAGACTACCTTAAGGTGATGAACTACTTTCTGATGGCTCCTGTATATTGTAGTACCGGTGGTGACCACACCGGTATATAAACTCTGTGGAGCAGTTTGTATTTCAGTTCAGCCCTGACCCTCAATTACTAAAGACCTGTTTAAGTATTCTGTTGTCTGTGTCCAGTTATTCAGCATAACTACATTTGGAAAACACAGACTCAACAGTGGCGACGAGTCTGATCGTACCTAGCGGCAGTTTTGCATCCAAGGAAGCTTTGTCCTCAGAACGGGCGTCGAAAAGGGGCATCCGCCCTCATCATCCTGCTGAGCACCGCATCGCACGGGAGGCATCGAGAACCCGGTTTGGATTTGCTGGCCACGAAGTCCACCATCAGCAACAGGCAGTGGTCATCCCTTCTACGACAGCGGCGGGTAAGCCCGATCTAGCGACACGGAGAGAAAGTCGGCCGAGTTGTCAGTGGGAGAAGGGGAGGGAAACCGAAGAAAAGGGCGGAGAACATGACCACAGCTGGTGAAAAGGGCCGGACTGCAATCGGGCAGAGACGCGCAGCAGCCAGAAAAGCGTTAATGTCCACGAGGACGGCGGGAGCGGCGGGGAACAAGAGCAGCAGCGTCGGGGGAAATAAGGACCGCTGGGAGGCGAGAACGGCAACAGCGCGGTAATCACCATTTTAGTCGGCAGGGGAAGAAGATAAGCGCGGGAAAAGCCGCCAAGCGCGGGAAGCCGCCATTTTGGAAAAATAAATAAAATAAAGGAAACTCAGCAAGATGCCAAAAACGGGTAACATCACTGCTTTTGATAGCGATGTAGAAGATTGGGCCACTTATGTGGAACTCGTTGAAGTTTACTGAACAGCAAATGAGGTACCGGCGGATAAGAAAGCACTAACCATATTAAACTCGATGGGTGCGAAGACGTACGGGTTATTAAGGCACCTTGTAACACCAGATAAACCGGTAGGAAAGAGTTTCGCTGAGATTGTTACTATCCTGCAAGAGCATTTAAACCCCACGCCGCTGCTGATAGCGGAACGATTTAAATTTTACAAAAGAATTCAGCTTAAAGAGGAAAGCAACGCTGAATTCTTAATCGAACTGCGCAAGTTATCAAAGTACTGTCAGTTCGGTACAGGACTAGCAGACGCTCTGAGAGATAAGTTCATGTGTGGGCTACTAAAGGAAGGAACCCAGAAGCGACTGCTAGAGGAAAAGGATCTTACGCTGGACAAAGCTTTCAGCATTGCAGCATCGCACGAGGCAGCAGCATGAGGCACTGCGGAAATGCAGCAAAGGCCATCGGAATTCAGCACCAATGAAATGGCATTGGGTGCAGCAAAGTGTTATCGTTGCGGAAGGACAACGCATGATCAGAACCAGTGCTGGTTCAAAGATAAAGAATGCAGGAAATGTGGCAGACTTGGTCACATAGCGAAAGTATGCCGGTCAGGAAAGAAGACCAGCAACAAAAAGTCGCCGCAGGAGAAGTACAAGAAAGTACACAAGGTGACAGAGAACAGTTCGGATGAACAAAAGACGGATTCAGACTCCAGCAGTAAGGAACTGGGTTGTCTAAAAATACATAATGTGGGTAACACAGCAGACCACCAAACTATCTGGGTCATGCTTCGGATAGCAGGAGCCCAAGTGAAGATGGAATTGGACACTGGATCGGCATTGACGGTCATGAATAAGCAAGAGTACAAAAGGTTATTCTCACACATTCCCCTGAGGGATACGGAGATTGTATTGAAAACATACACGGGGCAAAGAGTATACCCCATCGGAAAGATAAAGGTAAAGGTGGTCTATAATGGTAAAGAAAGTCAGGGAATGGACTTGTATGTGTTACCTGAGGGAGGTCCACCACTACTGGGACGGGAATGGATCCGGAGAATAAATATGGACTGGCATTCCTTACAAGCACTAACTGTAGATTCCTGTAAAGAGGACGATGTCAAACCTAAACAACTGTCCAAAATATTGAACGATGCTAAGGAGGTGTTCCAACAGGGACTGGGAACACTGAAAGGAATCACGGCAAACATCAAGGTTGAAGAACATGCAAACCCAAAATTTTTCAAAGCCAGACCGGTACCTTATGCGATACGACCTGCTGTGGAAGCAGAGCTGGAAGGGCTAGAACATTCAGGAGTACTGTCAAAGGTGGGCTGGAGCGAATGGGCCACGCCCATTGTTCCCGTCATGAAGCGTTCGTTGAGCAACAAGCCGGGGGAACCTGGGAAGGTTCGCATCTGTGGCGATTTCAAGATCACTGTTAATCCGGTTCTTCACATGGTGCAATATCCGCTTCCGCGGATTGAGGATATCTTCGCTTCGCTGTCTGGTGGGAAACACTTCACCAAGATAGACCTGGCGCAGGCGTACTTACAGATGGAAGTTGATGAAGCGTCACGCCAGTATCTCACGATCAACACACATAAGGGCTTATATCGGTATAATAGACTGGTTTTTGGAGTGGCATCGGCTCCAGCGATTTGGCAAAGGGCCATGGAGCAGGTATTACAGGGAATTCCAGGCACACAATGCTACCTGGATGACATTCTGATTACAGGAGATGATGATAAGGAACACCTCGCGAATTTGGAGCAGGTGCTCACCAGATTGAAAGAATATGGACTCAGAGTTAATCGCCAGAAATATGAGTTCTTTCAGAAGCGAATCTCGTACTGCGGTCACGTCATTGACCAGGAGGGGCTTCATAAGTCACCTGACAAGATCGAAGCTGTTGTGAAAGCTCCCGCTCCGGAAAATGTATCCCAGTTGAGGTCGTTCCTTGGGTTGATTAACTATTACCACAAGTTTCTTCCAAATTTATCCACGGTGTTACACCCGCTGAACACTCTTTTGCAAATGGGAGTACCATGGAAGTGGAGCGAGGACTCTAAGCGGGCTTTTCAAAAAAGCAAGGCACTGATCACCTCTAAGGAAGTGTTGGCTCACTTTAACCCAACGCTGCCTATTCGTTTAGCTTGTGATGCTTCTCCATATGATATCGGGGCAGTGCTCTCACATAAGTTGCCAAATGGCTTGGAAAGGCCAGTCGCGTTCGCATCCAGATCATTGACCTCCGCTGAGCGCAACTATGCTCAGATAGATAGGGAGGCTCTCAGCCTCGTGTGGGGAGTTAAGAAATTTAACCATTACCTGCAAGGCCAAAGGTTTACGCTGCTGACAGATCACCAGCCGTTGTTTTCCATCTTTAACCCTAAGAAGGGTGTTCTGGTTATGACGGCGCAGAGGCTTCAGAGATGGTCCCTTTTCCTAGGGGCACATCAATATGATATCGAATTCAAAGGTACAAAGCAACATGGTAATGCTGATGGGCTGTCACGCCTGCCACTACCTACAGCGGAAGAGGCACCGGCAGTTGACCCTGTCGAGATATTTCACTCGACCATCATCGAATGCTTACCAGTCACCAATGCGAGTATTGAGAGAGAGACCAGAAATGACCCGACAGTGTCTCGGGTCTACGATTTGACAGTGAAGGGATGGCCAACACATGGCGAACCATTGTTACCGGCATTCTCAGCCAGACGAGAGCAGCTGTCCGTCTGTCAAGGAACATTGATGTATGGAACAAGGGTGATTATTCCTCCTAAATTAAGGGAGAGAGTTCTGAAGGAACTGCATGAAGGTCATCTGGGGGGAGTCAAGATGAAAGGCCTTGCTAGGGCTTATGTGTGGTGGCCAGGTATCGACAAACAAATAGAGGATCTGACTAAAAGCTGCTCAGGGTGCCAAAAAGTTCAAAATGCACCTCCAATTGCACCGCTGCATCCGTGGGAATGGCCTTCAACCCCATGGCAACGTGTGCATATCGACTTTGCAGGTTCATTCATGGATTCCATGTTTTTGATAGCGGTAGACGCACATTCTAAATGGCCAGAAGTGATTAAGATGTCGACCACTACCTCTGAAAAGACGATCGCAGTTCTAAGAACCATATTTGCAAGGAATGGGCTGCCGGAACAAATATGTTCAGACAACGGACCACAGTTCGTGTCAGAAGAATTCCAGAAATTCATGAAGAAGAATGGGGTGAAACACTATACATCTGCCCCATATCATCCGGCTACAAATGGGTTGGCCGAGAGATTTGTACAAGCGTTCAAAAAGGCGATAAAGGCCATGAGCGAAGACCATATTCCACTACAACACATGGTGGACAATTTCCTGATGGCATATCGAAACGCCACGCATGCAGTGACAAATCAAAGCCCTGCCATAATGTTCTATAACAGGAGGTTGCAGTCCCGATTGGATTTGTTAAAACCCAATGTGCGTAGGGAAGTCGAAAACAAACAATTCCAGCACGTAAATAACAAAGGCACTCGGAGTTTCAAAATAGGACAACCAGTGTTGGCCAGGGACTATAGGAATGATAAATGGCAATCTGGAACAATTCGTGCCCGACAAGGACCCTTGATGTACACGGTAGACGTTGGTGAGAACGTAATACGACGTCATGCTGACCAACTTGTGGAATCGAGAACAAGGGTCAACCCCATGTCTACGGCAGAGACACCAGTTGAAGAAGTTATTGAGCCTGTAGCATCTACCTCAGACTCGAACGTACATGATGATGTTCAATCCATAAGAGATCAAATGGAGAAGTCACCCCAGCAACAAGAACCAGAGACCCCTGAAAGGCGTTATCCGGCCCAGATCAGGAGGCCTCCTCAGAGACTGAATCTTTGAACAGTTTTCACACACACACACACACACACACACAGACAGAAACCCCACAGTGCAGATAGAGGCCATTTCAGCCCATCGAGCCTGCACCGACACATATCCCACCCGATCCCCGTAACCCCTACACCAACACATATCCCACCCTATCCCCGTAACCCCACGTATTTAATCCCCCTAACACTAAGTGTCAATTTATCATAGCCAATCAACCTAACCCACACATCTTTGGACTGTGGGAGGAAACCGAAGCACCCGGAGAAAACCCACGCAAACACGGGGAGAATGTGCAAACTCCACACAGACAGTCGCCCGAGGCCGGATTCGAACCCGGGTCCCTGGCACTGTGAGGCAACAGTGCTAACCACTATGCCACCGTGCTGCTTTTGTATGAAAGTTGTATATATGTTATCCATGTTATGTTTAAATTGGGGTGTACACTGTTAAGCTAAAAGGGGAGGAATTGTAGTGTATGTAACCTGTACCACCTTAAGAGACTACCTTAAGGTGATGAACTACTTTCTGATGGCTCCTGTATATTGTAGTACCGGTGGTGACCACACCGGTATATAAACTCTGTGGAGCAGTTTGTATTTCAGTTCAGCCCTGACCCTCAATTACTAAAGACCTGTTTAAGTATTCTGTTGTCTGTGTCCAGTTATTCAGCATAACTACATTTGGAAAACACAGACTCAACAGAAGGGATTAACACAATTGTAATGAAGGATATTAGCTCTGATGATGTGGAATCTGTATGGGTAGAACTGAGAAATACCAAGGGGCAGAAAACATTAGTGGGAGTGGTATATAGACCTCCAAACAGTAAGGCGGAGGTTGGGGATGGCATTAAAAGGGAAATTAAAGAAGCGTGCAATAAGGGCACAGCAGTCATCATGGGTGACTTTAATCTACATATAGATTGGGCTAACCAAATTAGTAACAATACTGTGGAGGAGGAATTCCTGGAGTGTTTACGGGATGGTTTCCTGGACCAATATGTCGAGGAACCAACCAGAGATCAGGCCATCTTAGACTGGGTATTATGTAACGAGAAAGGATTAAGTCGCAATCTTGTTGTACGAGGCCCCTTGGGTCGGAGCGATCATAATATGATCGACTGCTTCATTAAGATGGAGAATGAAGTAGTTGACTCAGAGACTAGGGTCCTAAATTTAAATAAAGGAAACTACGATGGTCTGAGGTGCGAGTTGGGTAGGATTGATTGGGGAATGTCACTCAAAGGGTTGACGGTGGATAGGCAATGGCAAACATTCAAAGACTGCATGGACGAACTACAGAATTTATTCATCCCAATTTGGCATAAAAATAAAACAAAAATGGTGACTCAGCCATGGCTAACAAGGGAAATTAGGGATAGCATAAGATCCAAGGAGAGGACATATAAATTGGCCAGAAAATGCAATAATCCTGAGGGTTGGGAGCAGTTTAGGATTCAACAAATGAGGACAAAGGGATTAATTAAGAAGGGGAAAATAGAATATGAGAGTAAGCTTCCAGGGAACATAAAAACTGACTGTAAAAGCTTTTATCGATATGTGAAGAGAAAAAGATTGGTGAAGTCAAGCGTAGGTCCCTTGCAGTCAGAATCAGGGGAATTTATAATGGGGAACAAAGAAATGGCTGACCAACTAAATACATATTTTGGTTCTGTCTTCACAAAGGAGGACACAACTAACCTCCCAGAGATGCCGGGGAACATAGGGTCTGATGAAAGGAAGGAACTGAAAGAAATCAGTATTTGTAGGGAAATGGTGTTAGGGAAATTGATGGGATTGAAGGATGATAAATCCCCAGGGCCTGATAATCTACATCCTAGGGTACTTAAGGAAGTGGCCCTAGAAATAGTAGATGCATTGCTGATCATGTTTCAACATTTGATGGAATCTGGAACAGTTCCCATGGATTGGAGGGTAACTAATGTTACCCCACTATTCAAAAAAGGTGGTAGAGAGAAAACAGGGAATTACAGATTGACATCGGTAGTGGGGAAAATGCTAGAGTCCATTATAAAGGATGTAATAGCAGAGCACTTGCAAAACAGTGACAGGATCGGACCAAGTCAACATGGATTCACAAAAGGTAAATCGTGCTTGACTAATCTACTGGAATTTTTTGAGGATGTAACTAATAAAATAGATAAGGGAGAACCAGTGGATGTGGTGTATCTGGACTTTCAGAAGGCCTTCGATAAGGTCCCGCATAAGAGATTAGCATGTAAAGTTAAGGCACATGGGATTGGGGGTAAGGTATTGACTTGGATAGAGAACTGGTTGGCAGACAGAAAGCAAAGAGTTGGAATAAACGGGTCTTTTTCCGAGTGGCAGGCAGTGACTAGTGGGGTACCGCAGGGATCGGTCCTTGGACCCCAGCTATTCACAATATATATTAATGACCTAGACAAGGGAACTAGATGTAATATCTCCAAATTTGCAGACGACACAAAGCTGGGTGGGCGTGTGTGCTGTGAGGAGCATGTCGAGAAACTCCAGGATGATTTGGACATGTTGGGTGATTGGGCAGAAACATGGCAGATGCAATATAATGTGGAGAAATGTGAGGTTATCCACTTTGGTGGCAAAAACAGGAAGGCAGATTATTATCTAAATGGCAATAGATTGGGAGAAGGGGAAGTGCACCGAGACCTAGGTGTCCTTGTGCACCAGTCACTGAAGGTAAGCATGCAGGTGCAGCAGGCGGTTAAGAAGGCAAATGGTATGTTGGCCTTCGTAGCGAGAGGGTTTGAGTACAGGAACAAGGATGTCTTGCTGCAGTTGTACAGGGCCTTGGTGAGACCACATCTTGAGTATTGTGTGCAGTTTTGGTCGCCTTATCTGAGGAAGGATGTTCTTGCCATGGAAGGAGTTCAGCGAAGATTCACCAGGCTGATACCTGGGATGGCAGGAATGACATATGATGAGAGATTGAGTAGACTGGGCCTATATTTTCTACAGTTTTAAAGAATGAGAGGTGATCTCATTGAAACATACAAAATTCTTACAGGGCTTGACAGGGTAGATGTAGGGAGGATGTTTCCCCTGGCTAGAGAGTCTAGATAGAACCACGGGTCACAGTCTCAGAATAAGGGGTGGGCCATTTTGGACTGAGATGAGGAGAAATTTCTTCACTCAGAGGGTGGTGAATCTTTGGAATTCTTTACCCCAGAGGGCTGTGGATACTCAATTGTTGAGTATATTCAAGGCAGAGATCGATAGATTTTTAGAGATTAAGGGAATCAAGGGATATGGGGATAGTGCAGGAAAGTGGAGTTGAGGTAGTAGATTAGTTATGATGTTATTGAATGGTGGAGCAGGCTCGAAGGGCCGAATGGCCTACTCCTGCTCCTATTTTTTGTGTTCTTATGTTCGAACCTGCTACAGCTTTGACCATTGCTCTGTGTGGATCAGAGTATTTTAAGGGGATGAGTGACATACTGTAGTTGGTTAATATATAAGGACATAAGAAATAGGAGCAGGAGTATGCCAAATGGACCCTCGAGCCTGCTCCACCATTTAATAAGATCATGACTGATCTTTTACATCTACTCCACTTTCCCGCCCCACCTTCATATCCCTTGATTCCATTAGTGCCCAAAAATCTATTGATCTGAGTCTTGAATATACTCAACGACTGAGCATCCACAGTCCTCTGGGGTAGAGAATTCCAAAGATTCACCACCCTCTGAGTGAAGAAATTCCTCCTCATCTCAGTGCTAAATGGCTGACCCCTACCCTCAGACTATGCCCCCTAGTTCTAGACTCTCCAGACAGGGGAAACAGCCTCTCAGCATCTACCCTGTCAAGCCCTCTAAGAATTTTATACATTTCAATGAGATCACCTCTCATTCTTCTAAACTCCAGAGAATGTAGGCCCATACTACTCAATCTCTCCTCATAGGACAACCCTCTGATTCCAGGAATCAACCTAGTGAACGTTCATTGCAACCCCTCTAAGGCAAGTATATCCTTCCTTAGGTATGGAGACCAAAACTGTACAAAGCAAAAAATTTCCAAAAGCAGAGTCGTGGCGGTGCCATTTTCCTAAAGGTGAGACGAAGATTTCAGACAGAAGACAGGAAACTATGAACCCACTGTATTAGGCTTTGTCTCCTTGCCAACAGGATGATAGGAACATGTCGACATAGGAATTGCTAGATGAAAAAAGACCTAGTTTGGCAGAAATCGCGGGCTGAGCGGCTGTATAAAGGCTCCCGAGACCCAGGTAAGGCCTCAATGTGAGAATCGGTGGGAATCGCGGGCTGAGCGGCTGTATAAAGGCTCCCGAGACCCAGGTAAGGCCTCAGTGTGAGAATCGGTGGGAATCGCGGGCTGAGCGGCTGTATAAAGGCTCCCGAGACACAGGTAAGGCCTCAGTGCGAGAATCAGTGGGAATCGCGGACTGAGCGACTGTATAAAGGCTTCAGAGCCCAGGTAAGGCCTCAGTGCGAGAATCGGTGGGAATCACGGGCTGAGCGGCTGTATAAAGGCTCCAGAGCCCAGGTAAGGCCTCAGTGCGAGAATCGACGGGAATCGCGGGCTGAGCGGCTGTATAAAGGCTCCAGAGCCCAGGTAAGGCCTCAGTGCGAGAATCGACGGGAATCACTGGCTGAGCGGCTGTATAAAGGCTCCAGAGACCCAGGTAAGGCCTCAGTGCGAGAATCGACGGGAATCACTGGCTGAGCGGCTGTATAAAGGCTCCAGAGCCCAGGTAAGGCCTCAGTGCGAGAATCGACGGGAATTACTGGCTGAGCGGCTGTATAAAGGCTCCAGAGACCCAGGTAAGGCCTCAGTGCGAGAATCGGCGGGAATCGCGGGCTGAGCGGCTGTATAAAGGCTCCAGAGACCCAGGTAAGGCCTCAGTGTGAGAATCGGCGGGAATCGCAGGCTGAGCGGCTGTATAAAGGCTCCAGAGCCCAGGTAAGGCCTCAGTGCGAGAATCGGCGGGAATCGCGGGCTGAGCGGCTGTATAAAGGCTCCAGAGACCCAGGTAAGGCCTCAGTGTGAGAATCGGCGGGAATCGCGGGCTGAGCGGCTGTATAAAGGCTCCAGAGACCCACGTAAGGCCTCAGTGCGAGAATCGGCGGGAATCGCGGGCTGAGTGGCTGTATAAAGGCTCCTGAGACCCACGTAAGGCCTCAGTGCGAGAATCGGCGGGAATCGCGGGCTGAGCGGCTGTATAAAGGCTCCAGAGCCCAGGTAAGGCCTCAGTGTGAGAATCGACGGGAATCGCGGGCTGAGCGGCTGTATAAAGGCTCCTGAGACCCACGTAAGGCCTCAGTGCGAGAATCGGCGGGAATCGCGGGCTGAGCGGCTGTATAAAGGCTCCAGAGACCCAGGTAAGGCCTCAGTGCGAGAATCGACGGGATTCGCGGGCTGAGCGGCTGTATAAAGGCTCCAGAGCCCAGGTAAGGCCTCAGTGCGAGAATCGGCGGGAATCGCGGGCTGAGCGGCTGTATAAAGGCTCCAGAGCCCAGGTAAGGCCTCAGTGCGAGAATCGCCGGGAATCGCGGGCTGAGCGGCTGTATAAAGGCTCCAGAGACCCAGGTAAGGCCTCAGTGCGAGAATCGGCGGGAATCGCGGGCTGAGCGGCTGTATAAAGGCTCCAGAGACCCAGGTAAGGCCTCAGTGCGAGAATCGACGGGAATCGCGGGCTGAGCGGCTGTATAAAGGCTCCAGAGACCCAGGTAAGGCCTCAGTGCGAGAATCGGTGGGAATCGCGAGCTGAGCGGCTGTATAAAGGCTCCAGAGACCCAGGTAAGGCCTCAGTGCGAGAATCGACGGGAATCGCGGGCTGAGCGGCTGTATAAAGGCTCCTGAGACCCAGGTAAGGCCTCAGTGCGAGAATCGACGGGAATCGCGGGCTGAGCGGCTGTATAAAGGCTCCAGAGACCAGGTAAGGCCTCAGTGTGAGAATCGACAGGAATCACTGGCTGAGTGGCTGTATAAAGGCTCCAGGGACCCAGGTAAGGGCTCAGTGCGAGAATCGGCGGGAATCACTGGCTGAGCGGCTGTATAAAGGCTCCAGAGACCCAGGTAAGGCCTCAGTGCGAGAATCGACGGGAATCGCGGGCTGAGCGGCTGTATAAAGGCTCCTGAGACCCAGGTAAGGCCTCAGTGCGAGAATCGGCGGGAATCGCGGGCTGAGCGGCTGTATAAAAGTCCCAGAGACCCAGGTAAGGCCTCAGTGCGAGAATCGACGGGAATCGCGGGCTGAGCGGCTGTATAAAGGCTCCAGAGACCAGGTAAGGCCTCAGTGCGAGAATCGACGGGAATCACTGGCTGAGCGGCTGTATAAAGGCCCCAGAGACCAGGTAAGGCCTCAGTGCGAGAATCGGCGTGAATCACTGGCTGAGCGGCTGTATAAAGGCTCCAGAGACCCAGGTAAGGTTTACCAATCTCCAATCTTGGAACTCGGAGGGAAGGAGAGAGGTAAAAAGCAATCCAAGTGTGACATCACCAGAAAGCGGGTAAGTGATTGGTTGGTAAGTATTTCTCCCTTTTTAAGCTTAAATCTCTTTGGTTTATAGTTTCTAAGGTGTGATATTCACCATCTAGAATCAGGGCAGAGGGTATTTAAGAATAATATTAATAAATTTAATTAATTACATAGAATGGGAGATCAGGCGATGTGTTGCTGCTGCAATATTTGGGAGCTGGTGGACACCATTGATGCTCACGGTGATCACATTTGCAGTAAGTGTTGGCTGCTCGAGGAATTCCGGCTCCGTGTTGAAGAGCTGGAGTCCGAGCTTCAAACACTGAGACACATCAGGGAGGGGGAGAGTTACCTGGACTCTGTATCACGAGGTATTCACACCAATTAGATTAATTAATTCAGATGTAGTCCGTGGCCAGGGTCAGGATGGTGTGACTAGAAGTGAGGCAGGTACGGGGATCCAGGAGGTAGTGTTGGAGGAGCCGCAGCCCTTGCACTTGTCCAACAGGTTCGAGGCTCTTACTCCCTGTGAGGATGGGAACAGGGACTGCGGGGAGGATGAGCAACCTGGCCACAGCACCGTGGAGTGGGGGGCCATTCAAGTGGGGGGAGTTAAAAGAAATGTTGTAGTGGTAGGGGATAGTATCGTTAGGGGGATAGATAGAGTTCTTTGCAGCCGAGAGCGAGAGTCCCGAAGGCTGTGTTGCCTGCCAGGGTTAAGGACATCTCCTCTGGACTGGAGAGAAACTTGGAGTGGGAGGGGGAGGATCCAGTTGTCGTGGTCCATGTTGGTACCAACGACATAGATAGGACAAGGAAGGAGGTTCTGCTGAGGGAGTTTGAGCAGCTAGGGGCCAAATTAAAAAGTAGAACCACAAGGGTAATAATCTTTGGATTATTACCTGAGCCACGAGCGAATTTGGCTAGGACAAATAAAATTAGAGAGTTAAATGTGTGGCTCAAAGACTGGTGTGGGAGAAATGGGTTTTGCTTCCTGGGACACTGGCACCAGTACTGGGGCAGGAGGGAGCTGTTCCGTTGGGACGGGCTTCACTTGGCCAGTGCTGGGACTAGAGTCCTGGCGGATCATATAACTAGGGCTGTAGAGAGGGCTTTAAACTAACTAGTGGGGGGGAGGTTCCTAGAGAGCAAATAATAAAAATGACAACAGAGAAGGTCATAGACTTAGGTAGCAGTGGGGAAATTAAAAACCAGAGCATGTCAGGAAGGGGCAGAAGGTATGGAGTAAAAGGTAAAGTAATAAAAAGGGCAAAAGCAGGAACTAAGTGTCACAAAACATCTTTGAAAGTTCTCTATCTGAATGCATGTAGCATTCGTAACAAAATAGACGAGTTAATGGCACAAATAACTACATATGGGTATGATTACAGAAACATGGCTGCAGGGTGACAATGCCTGGGAATTAAACATACCAGGTTATTTAACGATCAGGAAGGACAGGCAGGAAGGAAGGGGAGGTGGGGTGGCTATGTTAATAAAGGAAGGAATCACTGTAATACAGAGAAATTATATTGGGTCAAAAGATCAGGATAATGAAACAGTTTGGGTGGAGGTAAGAAATAATAAGGGGAAAAAACACTAGTGGGCGTGGTCTATAGGCCTCCGAACAGTGGCAACTCTGTTGGACGGAGTATCAATCAGGAAATAGTTGAGTCTTGTAATAATGGAACATCTATAATTATGGGGGATTTTAACTATCATATTAATTGGACAAATCAAATTGGGCAGGGCTGCCTTGAGGATGAGTTCATTGAGTGTATTAGGGGTGGGTTTCTTGAGCAGTATGTAACTGAACCGACCAGGGGGCAAGCAACCTTAGATCTGGTCCTGTGTAACGAGACAGGATTAATTAAAAATCTCCTAGTAAAGGATCCCCTTGGAATGAGTGACTATAACATGGTTGAATTCCATATTCAATTAGAGGGTGAGAAGGTTGGATCTCAAACAAGCGTGCTAAGCTTGAATAAAGGAGACTATGAAGGTATGAGAGCGGAATTGAGTAGAGTGGATTGGGAAAATAGATTAAAGGGTAAGACGATACATGATCAGTGGTGTACATTTAAGGAGTTATTTTACAACTTCCAAAAAATATATATTCCACTGAGAAGAAAAGGGTGTCAAAGAAAAGACAGCCATCCGTGACTAAGTAAAGAAATTAAGGATAGTATTCGACTAAAAACAAGGGCATAGAAGGTAGCCAAATCTAGTGGGAGGATAGAGGATTGGAAAACTTTAAAAGACAGCAAAAAATAACAAAAAGATTGATTAAGAAAGGGAAGATAGATTATGAAAGTAAATTAGCAAAAAATATAAAAACAGATAGTAAGAGTTTTTATAGTTATATAAAAAGAAAAAGGGTGGCTAAAGTAAATGTTGGTCCCTTGGAGGATGAGACCGGGAAATTAATGGTGGGAAATATGGAGATGGCAAAAACACTGAATGAATATTTTATATCAGTCTTTACAGTAGAAGACACGAAGAATATCCCAACACTGGACAAACAGGGGGCTAAAGTGGGGGAGGAGCTAAACACGATCAAAATCACTAAGGAAGTGGTACTCGGTAAAATAATGGGACTCAAGGCGGATAAATCACCTGGACCTGATGGCTTACATCCTAGGGTCTTGAGGGAAGTGACGGTAGGGATTGTGGATGCATTGGTAATAATTTTCCAAAACTCCCTGGACTCGGCAAAGGTCCCGGCAGACTGGAAAACTGCTAATGTAACACCCTTATTTAAAAAGGGCAGTAGACAGAAGGCTGGAAACTATAGACCGGTTAGCCTAACATCTGTGGTAGGTAAAATTTTGGAGTCCATTATTAAGGAGACAGTAACAGGACATTTGAATAATCATAATTTAATAGGACAAAGTCAGCATGGTTTTATGAAGGGGAAGTCATGTTTGACAAATTTGCTGGAGTTCTTTGAGGAAGTAACATATAGGGTGGATAAAGGGGAACCAGTGGACGTAGTGTATTTAGACTTCCAAAAGGCATTTGACAAGGTGCCACACAAAAGATTATTGCTTAAGATAAAAAATCACGGGATTGGGGGCATAGTCTTAGAATAAGGGGCTGCTCTTTCAAAACTGAGATGAGGAGGAACTACTTCACTCAGAGGGTGGTAGGTCCATGGAATATGCTGCCCCAAAAAGCTGTAGAAGCTACATCATTACATGAATTTAAAACAGAAATAGACAGTTTCCTGGAAGTAAAGGGAATTAAGGGTTACGGGGAGCGGGCAGGAATTTGGACATGAGTCTAGGTTCGGATTGGTCATGGCCCTGTGGGTAGCGGAGCGTGCCCAGGGGCCGTGTAGCCTGATCCTGCTCTTATTTCGTGTGTCTAATTCTGTTAGATTCAGGAGATGGTTCTGTGATAGTGGATTGGCGGTTAAGATCAGATCAGCCATGATCTTATTGAATGGCGGAGCGGGCTCGAGGGGCCGATTGGCCTACTCCCGCTCCTATTTCTTATGTTCTTATGTTCTTGTGTTCTACCATCGTGGTAGTCACATGATACAATGATAATGGCGTTGTTGACTAATCACAGCAATCAATCGCTATCAATTAGTCGCCAACAGGCCCAGACATGAGATGAGGAAAACCCAATGGTGGAGAGCTTTGGGAACCATAGGTCCAAAGTCACCTGTTCCTGCCAAGCGGGCTACCTGGTACAACTGACTGTGAGGTGAACAGGAGGATTTGGATCCAGGATGACTGGACAAGGATGAGGTGATACTGTTTAAAGTTAAAGGCGTCAAAGGAAAATGGAAAATTTAGGCTTTTTTTTTACTATGAAGGTGACAGAATTGTGCAGCAGTTTACTGGGAGTTGCTGGAATAGAAAACCATGGCATGGTTCAAAAAATGATTGGATGAAGTCCTATTAGGAAAGGGGATGAAGTGATGCTCGTTGCAGTATCACTTAAGGAAACTGATGGGAGATTCGGAAGGGTAAGTTAAATGGGCCCTCCAGTCCTACTCTAGGTTACTGGAAGGTGCTGTGCATTGAAGGAAGAGTTGGCAAAGCGACATATTACAGTGGATTTATTCAGCAGTAACTGACAGAGCAGTTCAGGTTCCTTAGGTTAGTTTCTGGTCTGACAAATGTGCAGAGCTCTGGCTTGGCCCGTGGTGTTTGAGTTAGACCTGGATGTTGCTGCGACTTTAAATGTGGCGCTGAATGGTGGAGCCATTATGAACCTCTGAGGAGCGCTGGCCTCTTCACTTCGTGCAAGTGCTGAGGGCCGACGTCCAGTGTGTGCAAAGGAAAGGATCAAGGGCCAGAGGTCATATTTGGGAAACTCCAGCACGATTTGGACAGGTTGGGTGATTGGGCAGAAACATGGCAGATGCACTATAATGTGGATAAATGTGAGGTTATCCACTTTGGTGGCAAAAACAGGAAGGCAGATTATTATCTAAATGGCAATAGATTGGGAGAAGGGGAAGTGCAAAGAGACCTGGGTGTCCTTGTGCACCAGTCGCTGAAGGTAAGCATGCAGGTGCAGCAGGCGGTTAAGAAGGCAAATGGTATGTTGGCCTTCGTAGTGAGAGGGTTTGAGTACAGGAACAAGGATGTCTTGCTCCAGTTGTACAGGGCCTTGGTGAGACCACACCTTGAGTATTGTGTGCAGTTTTGACCGCCTTACCTGAGGAAGGATGTTCTTGCCATGGAAGGAGTGCAGCGAAGATTCACCAGGCTGATACCTGGGATGGCAGGAATGACGTATGAGGAGAGATTGGGTCGATTGGGCTTATACTCACTGGAGTCTAAAGATTGAGAGGGGATCTCATCGAAACCTATAAAATTCTGTCAGGCCTGGACAGACTAGATGCAGGAAGGATGTTCCCGATGGCCGGGGAGTCCAGAACCAGGGGTCATAGCCTAAGGATAAGGGGTAAGCCATTTAGGACTGAGATGAGGAGGAATTTCTTCACCCAGAGAGTGGTGAACCTGTGGAATTCTCTACCACAGAGGGCGGTGGTGGCCAGTTCATTAAATATATTCAAGAAGGAGTTGGATATATTTCTTAAGGCTAAAGGGATCAAGGGATATGAGGAGAAGGCAGGGACCGGGTACTGAATTTGGATGATCAGCCATGCTCTCATTGAATGGCGGAGCAGGCTCGAGGGGCCGAATGGCCTACTCCTGCTCCTATCTTCTATGTTAACGTGGTCTGTGACACGTACGCACTGGGCGGTCTGGGGTATAAAAAGTGCAGTTGAGCGACACTGGAGGCTGCTGCAGTGAGTTGGGCGACTTGATCGGTCGCACAGAGAAGAGAACCTACTATCACCGCCGAACTGATCACTCGCTGGTGTTAGTATGCCTGTACTTGCTTGTAATCGCTGTTGATTATAAGTAAAGAATAGTTACCCTGAAATCTTTGTCTCGAGTTGTCTGTTCCAATACGAGTCCGAACTGTTAGACTGGAGTAAAAATGTACACATCTTACAACCCCCAGCCAAGTCGGATTCTGTCCACTCATCTGGGCTTCTGCAGTCAGCACCGGATAACAATCAGGAGTGGGAGCCCTGCAGGACTTTCTCCTTGCAAACCCTCAGGCTACTTGTAATAGAAACATAGAAGCTAGGAGCAGGAGTAGGCCCCTCGAGCCTGCTCCGCCATTCAATGCGACCATGGCTGATCATCCAAATTCAGTACCCTGTCCCTGCTTTCTCCCCATACCCCTTGATCCCTTTAGCCTTAACAAATATATCCCACTCCTTCTTGAATATATTTAATGAATTGGCCTCTACTGCCTTCTGTGGTAGAGAATTCCACAGGTTCACCACTCTCTGGGTGAAGAAATTCCTCCTAATTTCTGTCCTAAATGGCTTACCCCTTATCCTTAGACTGTGACCCCTGGTTCTGGACGCCCCGACCATCGGGAACATCCTTCCTGCATCTAGCCTGTCCAGTCCTGTCAGAATTTTATAAGTTTCAATGAGATCCCCTCTCATTCTTCTAAACTCCAGCGAGTATAAGCCCAATCGACCCAATCTCTCCTCATACGTCATTCCTGCCATCCCAGGTATCAGCCTGGTGAATCTTCGCTGGACTCCTTCCATGGCAAGAACATCCTTCCTCAGATAAGGTGACCAAAACTGCACACAATACTCAAGATGTGGTCTCACCAAGGCCCTGTAGAACTGCAGCAAGACATCCTTGTTCCTATACTCAAACCCTCTCGCTACGAAGGCCAACATACCATTTGGCTTCTTAACCGCCTGCTGCACCTGCATGCTTACCTTCAGCGACTGGTGCACAAGGACACCCAGGTCTCGTTGTAATAACCCAACCACTGTCCCAGCTAAGAGCAGCTAACTCAGTGCGTTCGGCCCTTTAAGCGCTTGAGCAGGATTTTATCACAGCTCTCCATACATCACAACCGTACAACATACAATCAATAACCTTGAAAATGAACTGACTGTTTGTGAAGGTATTCATAAAATCCCACATCCTACATTATATAGGCCCACAGTATAGCTAAACAAAGTGCTACAAGGGCTAAAGAAACATATGGTACACAATTGTTCTTGGCGGCAGCTTCAACAGTGGAGTCAGATGTGGGTGTTTTATCTGAGATCAGAGGAGGTAGTTTGGCCAAGAATGACAATAGATACAGAAGAGGTAAGGGTGGAGTCATCTAAAGTAAAAGACGTTAGCATTGGCTGATTGATTTTAAAAGAGATGAAGAAGCGTTGTTGTAGTGTATGTACCTTTAAGAGAGAACTACTTTTACAGCTCCTGTATACTGTAGTACCGGCAGTGACCACACCTGTATATAAGCCTTGAGCATGCCTCTGTACCCCCAGTCTTGAGACTACCCTACTCCAGTAAACACCTGTTGATTGTTAAGTTACAGCATCCGTGTAGTTATTTGAAAACATCATACTCTCAGAATCACGGATCTAACAGTGGCGACGAGTGTCGATTCCAATCTACCTGCAACTCTGCATTTCCCTTCAAGGATTCGCTCTGGGAGGGCGGTGGAAGAAAGTCGAGGCCAGAAGCACGGGCGTCGACCACGAGCAACCGCCCAGTCGTCCGGCAGAGAGTGAACATCGCAGGGGAGGCTGTTGAGAGCCAGGCTTGGTTCCCCAGCCACGATGATCCAGCAACAGACTGACAACAGGTACAGCGCAGACCCTTCCCGGACAGCGGCGGCTGGAGCCGACCGACGGCAGAGAAAAAGCCGAGCAGCGTCGACGGGGTAAGAGAGAGGGTGAAGCGCACAGGGCGCAGCCGGGGGTTGAAAACCGAGCGGCGTCGAGGAAAAACAAAACGGAGATAAAGAGGTTAAAGCAGCAGCCGGGTTCAGGACCGAGCGGCGGAAACGGGGAAGGCGCACAAAAAAACAAAAAAAAAACGCGCAGAGCACAGCCAGGGCTCAGGGGCTGAACAGTGTCCGTGGGGAGAAGAAGGGAGAGCACGGGAGATGCCATTGAGCCGCGGAGAAGAAGGAAGAGCGCGGGAGACGCCATTTTTAGAAGCTGCAGCGGAGAAGAAGGGCGAGCGCAGGAAGAAAGGGAAGCGCGGGAGACACCATTTTGTGCCAGTGGAGAAGAAGGGAGAGCGCGGGAGACGCCATTGTTGACAGTTAAATCACACCTAGGGATGCCGAAGAGTGGCAGTATCTCTACGTTCGACAATGAAGTCGAAGATTGGGTGACATATGTGGAACGTATTGAGGTGTACTGCAGGGCGAATGAAATGCCAGATGCTAGGAAAGCACTGGTTTTGTTAAATTCCATGGGTGCAAAAACTTATGGCCTACTGCGAAATCTAATAACCCCAGAGAAGCCCGTGAATAAGAATTTCGAAAGCATAGTAGAAATCCTACAGGACCACTTAAACCCCACACCGCTGCTGATAGCAGAAAGATTTAAGTTCCACAAAAGGAACCAGCATTAAGACGAAAGTAATGCTGAGTACTTAACGGAACTGCGCAAGCTATCGAAACACTGCCAGCTTGGAGTGGGACTAGCAGATACGTTAAGGGACAAGTTTGTGTGTGGGCTTCAAAGTGAAGGAACCCAGAAACAGCTTCTATCAGAAAAGGATCTTACGCTGGACAAGGCTTTCAGCATGGCAGTATCACACGAAGCAGCCGCAAGGGGCACTGCAGAGATACAATGGAGACCACAAGAATATGGCACCAATGAAATGTCATATGGAACAGGGAAGTGTTATCGCTGCGGCAGAACAACACACGACCAGAAGGATTGTTGGTTCCAGGACCAAGTGTGCAGACAGTGTGGAAAAGCAGGACACATAGCAAGAGTCTGCAGGTCAGGGAAGAAAACCAACAGCAAGAAATCTCCACAGGAGAAGTACAAAAAGGTACATAAGGTGATGGATAGTAGTTCAGACGAACAGAAAAGTGATACAGACTCCGGAAGCAAGGAGCTGGGTTGTCTGAAACTACATAAGGTAACCAAAATGGACGATCACCAGACTACCTGGGTCACACTCAAGATAGATGGAGCCCAAGTGAAAATGGAATTGGACACAGGATCAGCCCTAACAGTCATGAACCAAAGGGAGTACAAGCGGCTATTTTCACACACACCCTTGAAAGCTACAGAGATTGTCTTGAAGACGTACACGGGGCAAAAAGTCTACCCCAAAGGAAAAATAAGGGTGAAAGTGATATACGAAGGCCAGGAAATACCTAAAATGGACCTATAAGTATTGCCAGATGGAGGACCACCACTACTAGGATGTGAATGGATCTGGAAGATACAATTAGATTGGCATTCCATACAGGCACTGAAGGTTGAGGCCAAAAAGGATGACGATGTCACACCTGGACGACTGTCAAAAATGCTAACTGATGCAAAAGAAGTGTTCCAGGAGGGACTCGGAACACTAAAAGGCATAACAGCAACGATTAAAATAGAGGAAAATGCAAGGCCAAAGTTTCTTAAGGCCAGACCAGTGCCTTATGCGATCAGACCAGCCGTCGAAGCAGAGCTGGAAGGGTTGGAACGTTCAGGAGTACTGTCCAAAGTAGACAGGAGCGAGTGGGCTACACCCATCGTTCCTGTAATGAAGAGGCCATTGAGTAATACGCCTGGGGAACCAAAGAAGGTCCGCATCTGTGGGGATTTTAAGGTGACAGTGAACCCAGTCCTTCACACGGTACGATATCCGCTTCCACGAATTGAGGATATTTTTGCCTCGCTATCTGGAGGTAAACGCTTCACCAAAATTGATCTAGCCCAGGCGTACTTGCAAATGGAGGTAGAAGAAGCCTCGAAACAATACCTCACGATCAACACTCATAAAGGTCTCTACCAATACAACCGGCTGGTGTTCGGGGTAGCATCGGCTCCGGCTATTTGGCAAAGGGCGGTGGATCAAGTCCTGCAAGGGATTCCAGGGACCCAGTGTTATTTGGACGACATCCTGGTCACGGGCGAAAATGACAGTGATCACCTCGCCAACCTGGAGAAGGTGCTCACTAGATTAAAGGAATATGGGCTACAAGTTAATCGCCACAAGTGCGAGTTTTTCCAGAAGCAGATCTCGTATTGTGGCCACGTTATCGATGAAGAGGGGTTACATAAGTCCCCTGAAAAGATTGAGGCAGTAGTCAAGGCTCCAGCACCGGAAAATGTGTCACAACTGAGGTCGTTCCTCGGGCTGGTAAACTACTACCATAAGTTCTTGCCAAATTTGTCTACGGTATTACACCCACTGAACACCCTACTGCAAACAGGGGTACCATGGAAGTGGAATGACGAACGTAAACGAGCTTTCCAGAAGAGCAAAGAATTGATCACATCAAAAGAGGTGTTGGCCCATTTCAACCCAGCACTACCAATTCGTTTGGCATGTGATGCATCACCCTACGGTATTGGAGCGGTGCTGTCGCACAAATTCCCAGACGGGTTGGAGAGGCCAGTAGCCTTTGCGTCTCAGTCACTAACCTCAGCCGAGCGCAACTACGCCCAGATTGACAGGGAGGCCCTCAGCCTAGTATGGGGAGTAAAAAAATTCAACCACTATCTGCATGAGCAGAAGTTCACCTTGCTGACTGACCACCAACCACTTGTCTCCATCTTTAATCCAAAGAAGGGCGTTCCGGTGATGACTGCACAACGGTTACAAAGATGGTCCCTTTTTCTAGGGGCGAACCAATATGAAATAGAATATAAAGGCACCAAACAGCATGGAAACGCTGATGGGCTATCACGCTTGCCACTGCCTACTGTGGAGGAAGCACCAGCAGTGGACCCTATCGAGATATTTTATTCGTCAATAATTGAACGATTGCCAGTAACTAACACGGATATAGAGAAGGAGACCCGCAATGATCCGACACTGTCTCGGGCATATGATTTGATGGTGAGGGGATGGCCAACACATGCGACTCACTGTTGCCAGCATTCTCATCCAGAAGAGAACAGCTGTCAGTATGCCAGGGGACAGTGATGTGTGCATCCCGAGTGGTGATTCCACCCAATTTAACGGAGAGAGTGCTAAATGAGCTTCATGAAGGTCATCTGGGAGGGGCGAAAATGAAAAGCCTTGCTAGGGATTATGTGTGGTGGCCGGGGATCGATCAACAAATCGAGGACCTAACCAAGAGCTGCTCAGGATGCCAGACGGTCCAAAATGCACCACCACATACCCCTCTACACCCATGGGAGTGGCCCTCCTCTCCATGGCAATGGGTGCATATTGATTTTGCTGGTCCATTCATGGACTCAATGTTCTTAATAGCAGTGGATGCTCACTCGAAATGGCCTGAGGTGATAAAAATGTCCTCACCCACTACAGAGAAAACGATTGCAGTCCTACGGACCATATTTGCCAGGAACGGCTTGCCAGAGCAGATTTGCTCTGACAATGGACCACAGTTCGTGTCCGAAGAGTTTCGGAAATTTATGAGAAAGAATGGGGTAAGGCATTACACATCCACCCCGTATCATCCAGCCACAAATGGATTGGCTGAGAGGTTCGTACAAACCTTTAAAAAGGCGATAAAGACCATGTGTGATGATGAAATTCCACTACAGCATAAGGTGGACAATTTCCTATTAGCCTACAGAAATGCGACACATGCAGTCACCAACCAGACCCCGGCCATGATGTTCTTTAACCGAAGGTTGAGATCTCGTCTGGATTTGCTCAGACCAAATCTGTGAAGAAATGTTGAGGATAAACAATTCCAGCACATCAATGAGAAGCCGACAAGGAGCTTCAATGTAGGACAACCAGTCTTGGCCCGTGACTACCGAACAGAGAAATGGCAACCCGGAACAATGTGCACATGGCAGGGGCCATTAATGTACACAGTGGATGTCGGGGAGAACATTGTGAGATGCCACGTCGATCAGATCTTAGCATCACAGGAACGAGTCAACCCCATGTCTCGCGTGCCTGGGGATGAACCCGACATACCGGTAGCATCTACCTCAGAAACAGTAGCAGTGGAAACTGATGAACTAACCGACGAAAGGGGGCCAGAATCGCCTCCGCACCAAGAACAAGAACCTCAGGAAAGGCGCTATCCAGAAAGGATCAGGAAGCCGCCCCAAAGGCTGAATCTATGAATGGACTATTTTTGTTTAATGTGCATGTTAAAGTGTTAATTGTTATTTGAATATTATGGGTACTACTAATCCATAAGGGGAGGAATTGTAGTGTATGTACCTTTAAGAGAGAACTACTTTTACAGCTCCTGTATACTGTAGTACCGGCAGTGACCACACCTGTATATAAGCCTTGAGCATGCCTCTGTACCCCCAGTCTTGAGACTACCCTACTCCAGTAAACACCTGTTGATTGTTAAGTTACAGCATCCGTGTGGTTATTTGAAAACATTGTTGAGATACCGTGGCAAACGTGGGAGTCGAGACCAGAGTTGATGGAACACAACTGCTTTAATTTACATCATGGCAAAACAAGTGAAGTTAAAAAGCCCGCGCAACCACTTAAATACTCCCCAGACAGGAAGTGCTCCCGGCAGCCTGTCCCTGCGGGAAACAAGTTGCCGGAGGAAAGGGCCCACGGCTGGGGGCGGCTGCTGCCGGCAGTGTGCCTGCGTAAACTGTCCGTGCCGCTGTGAGCGGATTATGTCCAATGGTGGCGTGTCGCCACAGAGCTCCCCCCAGAATCCGCTTAGGAGGAGTGGACGAGTCGTGACAGTGGTCTAATGGTTCTGCCGGAGCGGCTCTGAGTGGCCGCCGGTCTAGTTGGTGGGGCCGGGCGGTTCACCGCCGGCTGTGCTGGCTTGCTGGCGGGACGGCCTCTAGTTGGAGGTCGGGCCACGGGGACCTGTTCCCCTGGTTCTGTGTGTGCTGGTTTGAGTTGGTCGATGGAGACCGTTTCGACCCTGTCGCCGAGTCGCAGCTTGAAGACCTTGTCCCCGGTTTGTAGTACCTCGTACGGTCCGTCGTACGGGGGTAGCAGGGGTCCGCGGTGTGCGTCGTGTCGCACGAAGACGAAGCATGCCTGCTGTAAGTTTGGCGGGACGTGAGGTGCGTGTTCACCGTGTCGGTTAACTGGAAGTGGGGCGAACTGTTGAGCGGAAGAGAAAGAGTTGAGCCGCTGCTGTTCGGCTGACCAAGGCGTGGTAGCCTCCGGGAGGAATTCGCCTGGTACGCGCAGCGGTTGTCCGTAGACTAACTCCGCTGCTGGGGACTGGAGGTCTTCCTTGACTGCGGTGCGTAGGCCTAGTAGCACCCACGGTAGGCGGTCAGTCCAGGTACTGTCCTGCAGGCTGGCGCGGAGTGAGGCCTTGAGTGACCTGTGGAAGCGTTCACACAGCCCGTTGGCCTGCGTGTGGTACGCCGTGGTTCGGTGGAGCGTCACCCCAAGGTTGCGTGCTGTGGCCGTCCAGAGTTCGGAGGTGAACTGGGTGCCTCTGTCGGAGGTTATGTCGGCCGGTACGCCGAAACTCGCGACCCAGGTGTTAACGAATGCCCTGGCGATGTCGGCTGTGGTGGTGGAGGTCAGCGGCACTGCCTCAGGCCAGCGTCTGTAGCGGTCGACCATCGTGAGGAGATAAGTTTGGCCTTGCGATGGCGGCAGAGGACCGACGGTGTCGACATGTACGTGGTCGAAGCGGCAGCTGGGTACCTCGAAGTCTCCCAGGGGTGCTTTTGTGTGCCGCTGCACCTTAGCCCATTGGCAGGCGAGGCAGGAGTTGGCCCAAGTCCGAACATCTTTACTGAGACCGCGCCAGACGAAGCGCTGGGAGAGGAGTTTGACGGATGCGCGGGAACACGGATGGAAGAGCCCGTGGAGTGCGTCGAAGATACGGCGGCGCCAGGTTGCAGGGACAACCGGCCTGGGTTGGCCGAGTGAGACGTCTCTGGTCGCGTGGGTCACTCGTATTTCTCCGGTCGGGTGGGTCACTCGTGTCTCTGGTCGGGTGTGTCACTCGTGTCTCCGGTCGGGTGGGTCACTCGTGTCTCTGGTCGGGTGTGTCACTCGTGTCTACGGTCGGGTGGGTCACTCGTGTCTCTGGTCGGGTGGGTCACTCGTATTTCTCCGGTCGGGTGGGTCACTCGTGTCTCTGGTCGGGTGGGTCACTCGTATTTCTCCGGTCGGGTGGGTCACTCGTGTCCCCGGTCGGGTGGGTCACTCGTGTTTCTCCGGTCGGGTGGGTCACTCGTGTCTCTGGTCGGGTGTGTCACTCGTGTCTCCGGTCGGGTGGGTCACTCGTGTCTCCGGTCGGGTGGGTCACTCGTGTCTCTGGTCGGGTGGGACACTCGTGTCTCCGGTCGGGTGGGTCACTCGTGTGTCTGGTCGGGTGGGTCACTCGTGCCTCTGGTCGGGTGGGTCACTCGTCTCTCTGGTCGGGTGGGTCACTCGTGTCTCTGGTCGGGTGGGTCACTCGTGTCTCTGGTCGGGTGGGTCACTCGTGTTTCTGGTCGGGTGGGTCACTCGTGTCTCTGGTCGGGTGGGTCACTCGTGTCTCTGGTCGGGTGGGTCTCTCGTGTCTCTGGTCGGGTGGGTCACTCGTGTCTCTGGTCGAGTGGGTCACACGTGTCTTTGGTCGGTGGGTCACTCGTGTCTCTGGTCGGGTGTGTCACTCGTGTCTCTGGTCGGGTGTGTCACTCGTGTCTCCGGTCGGGTGCGTCACTCGTGTCTCCGGTCGGGTGCGTCACTCGTGTCTCTCTGGTCGGGTGGGTCACTCGTGTCTCTGGTCGCGTGGGTCACTCGTGTCTCTGGTCGGGTGGGTCATTCATGGCTCTCCGGTCGGGTGAGTCACTCGTGTCTCTCCGGTCGGGTTGGTCACTCGTGTCTCTGGTCGGGTGGGTCTCTCGTGTCTCTGGCCGGGTGGGTCACTCGTGTCTATGGTCGGGTGCATCACTCGTGTCTCTCTGGTCGGGTGGGTCACTCATGTCTCTCCGGTCGGGTGAGTCACTCGTGTCTCTCCGGTCGGGTGGGTCACTCGTGTCTCCGGTCGGGTGGGTCACTCGTGTCTCTGGACGGGTGGGTCACTCGTGTCTCTGGTCGGGTGGGTCACTCGTGTCTCTGGTCGGGTGGGTCACTCGTGTCTCTGGTCGGGTGGGTCACTCGTGTCTCCGGTCGGGTGGGTCACTCGTGTGTCTGGTCGGGTGGGTGACTCGTGTCTCTGGTCAGGTGGGTCACTCGTGTCTCCGGTCGGGTGGGTCACTCGTGTCTCTGGTCGGGTGGGTCACTCGTGTCTCTGGTCGGGTGGGTCACTCGTGTCTCTTGTCGGGTGCGTCACTCGTGTCTCTCTAGTCATGTGTATCACTCGTGTCTCTCTGGTCGGGTGGGTCACTCGTGTCTCTGGTCGGGTGGGTCACTCGTGTCGCTGGTCGGGTGGGTCAGTCGTGTCTCTGGTCGGGTGGGTCACTCGTGTGTCTCTGGTCGGGTGGGTCACTCGTGTATCTGGTAGGGTGGGTCACTCGTGTCTCTCTGATCGGGTGTGTCACTCGTGTCTCTGGTGGGGTTGGTCACTCGTGTCTCTCTGGTCGGGTGGGTCACTCGTGTCTCTGGTCGGATGGGTCACTCGTGTCTCTGGTCGGGCGTGTCACTTGTGTCTCCCCTCGGGAGGGTCACTCGTGTCTCCCTAGTCGGGTGGGTCACTCGTGTCTCTCCGGTCGTGTGGGTCACTCGTGTCGCTGGTCGGGTGGGTCACTCGTGTCTCTAGTCGGGTGGGTCACTCGTGTCTCTGGTCGGGTGGGTCACTCGTGTCTCTGGTCGGGTTGGTCACTCGTGTCTCTGGTCGCCTGGGTCACTCGTGTCTCGGGTCGGGTGTGTCACTCGTGTCTCTGTTCGTGTGGGTCACTCATGTCTCTCTAGTCGGGTGGGTCACTCGTGTCTCTGTTCGTGTGGGTCACTCATGTCTCTCCGGTCGGGTGGGTCACTCGTGTCTCTTGTCGATGGGTCACTCGTGTCTCTGGTCGTGTGGGTCACTCGTGTCTCTGGTTGGGTGGGTCACTCGTGTCTCTGGTTGGGTAGGTCACTCGTGTCTCTGGTCAGGTGGATCACTCGTGTTTCTTGTCGGGTGCGTCACTCGTGTCTCTCTAGTCGAGTGTATCACTCGTGCCTCTCTGTTCAGGTGGGTCACTCGTGTCTCTCCGGTCGGGTGGGTCACTCGTGTCACTCCGGTCATGTGTCTCACTCGTGTCTCTGGTCGGGTGGGTCACGCATGTCGCTGGTCGGGTGTGTCACTCGTGCCTCTGGTGGGGTTGGTCACTCGTGTCTCTGGTCGGGTGTGTCACTCGTGTCTCTGGTCGGGTGGGTCACTCGTGTCTCTGGTCGGGTGGGTTACTCGTGTCTCTGGTCCGGTGGGTCACTCGTGTCCCTGGTCGGGTGGGTCACTCGTGTCTCTGGTCACGTGGTCACTCGTGTCTCTCCGGTCGGTTGAGTCACTCGTGTCTCTCCGGTCGGGTGGGTCACTCGTGTCTCTGATTGGGTGGGTCACTCGTGTCTCTATGGTTGGTTGGGACACTCGTGTCTCTTGTCGGTGGGTCACTCGTGTCTCTGGTCGGGTGGGTCACTCGTGTCTCTGGTCGGGTGGGTCACTCGTGTCTCTGGTCGGGTGGGTCACTCGTGTCTCTGGTCGGGTGGGTCACTCGTGTCTCTCCAGTCGGGTGGGTCACTCTTGTCTCTCCGGTCCGGTGGGTCACTCATGTCTCTCCGGTCGGGTGGGTCACTCGTGTCTCTGGTCGGGTGGGTCACTCGTGTCTCTGGTCGGGTGGGTCACTCGTGTCTCTGGTCGGGTGGGTCACTCGTGTCTCTGGTCGGGTGGGTCAGTCGTGTCTCTGGTCGGGTGGGTCACTCGTGTCTCTGGTCAGGTGGGTCACTCGTGTCCCTGGTCGGGTGGGTCTCTCGTGTCTCTGGTCGGGTGGGTCACTCGTGTCTCCGGTCGGGTGAGTCACTCGTGTCTCTCCGGTCGGGTGGGTCACTCGTGTCTCTGGTCGGCTGGGTATCTCGTGTCTCTGGTCGGGTGGGTGACTCGTATCTATCTGGTCGGGTGGGTCACTCATGTCTCTACGGTCGGGTGAGTCAATCGTGTCTCTCCGGTCGGGTGGGTCACTCGTGTCTCCGGTCAGGTGGGTCACTTGTGTCTCTGGACGGGTAGGTCACTCGTGTCTCTGGTCGGGTGGGTCACTCGTGTCTCTAGTCGGGTGGGTCACTCGTGTCTCTGGTCGGGTGGGTCACTCGTGTCTCTGGTCGGGTGGGTCACTCGTGTCTCTGGTCGGGTGGGTCACTCGTGTCTCTGGTCGGGTGGGTCACTCGTGTCTCTGGTCCGGTGGGTCACTCGTGTCTCTGGTCGGGTGGGTCACTCGTCTCACTCCGGTCGGGTAGGTAACTCGTGTCTCCGGTCGTGTGGGTCACTCGTGTCTCTGGTCGGGTGGGTCACTCGTGTCTCCCTAGTCGGGTGTGTCACTCGTGTCTCTCCGGTCGGGTGGGTCACTCGTGTCTCTCCGGTCGGCTGGGTCACTCGTGTCTCTCCGTTCGTGTTGGTCACTCGTGTCGCTGGTCGGGTGGGTCACTCATGTATCTGGTAGGTTGGGTCACTCGTGTCTCTGGTCGGGTGCGTCACTCGTGCCTCTGGTCGGGTGTGTCACTCGTGTCCCTGGTCGGGTGTGTCACTCGTGTCTCTGGTCGCCTGGGTCACTCGTGTCTCGGGTCGGGTGGGTCACTCATGTCTCTCTAGTCGGGTGGGTCACTTGTGTCTCTCCGGGCGGGTCGGTCACTCGTGTCTCTCCGGTCGGCTGGGTCACTCGTGTCTCTGGTCGGGTGGGTCACTCGTGTCTCTTGTCGATGGGTCACTCGTGTCTCTGGTAGGTTGAGTCACTCGTGTCTCTGGTCGGGTGCGTCACTCGTGTCTCTGGTCGGGTGTATCACTCGTGTCCCTGGTCGGGTGAGTCACTCGTGTCTCTGGTCGCCTGGGTCACACGTGTCTCGGGTCGGGTGGGTCACTCATGTCTCTCTAGTCGGGTGGGTCACTCGTGTCTCTCTGGGCGGGTGGGTCACTCGTGTCTCCGGTCGGGTGGGTCACTCGTGTCTCTGGATGGGTGGGTCACTCGTGTCTCTGGTCGGGTGGGTCACTCGTGTCTCTGGTCAGGTGGGTCACTCGTGTCTCTGGTCGGGTGGGTCACTCGTGTCTCTGGTCGGGTGGGTCACTCGTGTCTCTGGTCAGGTGGGTCACTCGTGTCTCTGGTCGGGTGGGTCACTCGTGTCTCTGGTCAGGTGGGTCACTCGTGTCCCTGGTCGGGTGGGTCACTCATCTCACTCCGATCGGGTAGGTAACTCGTGTCTCCGGTCGTGTGGGTCACTCGTGTCTCTGGTCGGGTGGGTCACTCGTGTCTCCCTAGTCGGGTGTGTCACTCGTGTCTCTCCGGTCGGGTGGGTCACTCGTGTCTCTCCAGTCGGCTGGGTCACTCGTGTCTCTCCGTTTGTGTGGGTCACTCGTGTCTCTGGTCGGGTGGGTCACTCGCGTCTCTGGTCGGGTACGTCACTCATGTCTCTGGTCGGGTGTGTCACTCGTGTCCCTGGTCGGGTGTGTCACTCGTGTCTCTGGTCACCTGGGTCACTCGTGTCTCGGGTCGGGTGGGTCACTCATGTCTCTCTAGTCGGGTGGGTCACTCGTGTCTCTCCGGTCGGGTGGGTCACTCGTGTCTCCGGTCGGGTTGGTCACTCGTGTTTCTGGTCGGGTGGGTCACTCGTGTCTCCGGTCGGGTGGGTCACTCGTGTCTTTGGTCGGGTGGGTCACTCGTGTCTCTGGTCGGGTGGGTCACTCGTGTCTCTGGTCTTGTGGGTCACTCGTGTCTCTGGTCGGGTGCAACACTCGTGTCTCTGGTCGCCTGGGTCACTCGTGTCTCGGGTCGGATGGGTCACTCGTGTCTCTGGTCGGGTGGGTCACTCGTGTCTCTTGTCGATGTGTCACTCGTGTCTCTGGTCGTGTGGGTCACTCGTGTCTCTGGTCGGGTGCGACACTCGTGTCTCTCTAGTCGGGTGGGTAACTCGTGTCTCTGGTCGGGTGTGTCACTCGTGTCTCTGGTCGGGTGTGTCACTCGTGTCTCTGGTCGGGTGTGTCACTCGTGTCTCTGGTCGCCTGGGTCACTCGTGTCTCGGGTCGGGTGGGTCACTCGTGTCTCTGGTCGGGTGGGTTACTCGTGTCTCTTGTCGATGGGTCACTCGTGTCTCTGGTCGTGTGGGTTACTCGTGTCTCTGGTCGGGTGTGGCACTCGTGTCTCTCTAGTCGGGTGGGTCACTCGTGTCTCTGGTCGGGTGGGTCACTCATGTCTCTGGTCGGGTGCGTCACTCGTGTCTCTCCAGTCGTGTGTATCACTCGTGTCTCTGTGTTCAGGTGGGTCACTCATGTCTCTCCGGTCGGGTGGGTCACTCGTGTCTCTGGTCGGGTGGGTCACTCGTGTCTCTGGTCCGGTGGGTGTGGTAAACCACTGTTAACCTGTACATGCCTGTGTGGTAAACCACTGTTAACCCTGTACAAGTCCAGGCATGTCTCAGCCACTGGCTCCACCCCTAAGCCCATGTATAAAGGTGACTCACCACCCTTCCCCCGGAAGCTCTTAGGATGGATTCACTAGCAGAGGCATGCTCTAGTTCTTAGTCAATAAAAGCCTACTTCATATAAGTCCATTTCGTAGTCTTTGGTATTGTTGATAGCGCAACAATTTTATTGACTAATTTTCAACATGGAGCAAATCTTGAAGCCGGAACGTTTAGACCTGAATCCTCAAGCAGCAGATGCAGCCAATAACTTTGAACACTGGCTGAGCTGTTTCGAAGCCTTCCTTGAGGCCTCCAGCACTACTGTCACTACAGATGACGCGAAACGGCTTGTCTTGAACTCACGGGTGAGCCACCGAGTCTACTTGATCATCCGAGACGCCACTACTTACGCGGCCGCCATCGCGACGCTGAAGGAACAATACGTGAGGCCTGTTAACGAGGTCTACGCCAGACACCTCCTGGCTACCCGAAAACAGCGCCCCGGGGAATCTGGCGCTGAATATTTACTGGCACTGAGAGTCCTCGCCGGGACTGTAATTGCAAAGCGGTGACGGCCAAGGAATGCACGGAAGACCTGATCCGAGACGCCTACGTAGCCGGCATCAGGTCCAACTATACTCGGCAGAGGCTGCTGGAACAGAGGGGGCTCGACCTGCAGAAGACGGTGGCCCTCGCTAACTCGTTAGACGTGGCCCTCCAGAACATGGACGCCTACCCCCCTGACCGGATGGCCACGTGGATGCCACGGGAGCAGCCATCTTGGGACCCGGTAAGGCCACAAGCCACCAGCAGCCCAACTACAGCTGCAATGACCAGAGGCCAGAAATGCTACTTCTGCGGCCAGGCCAAGCACCCCAGACAGCAATGCCCAGCAAAGGACGCGACCTGCTCCAAATGCGGCAAGAAAGGCCACTACGCGAGAGTGTGCAGGGTGAAATCGACCCCCAATTCCAGCAGCGCCGCGTGTGAACCGTACAGGCCGCCATTTTGGACCCCACCAACCACGTGTGAGCCGTGCGGGCCGCCATTTTGGACACCACCAGCCGAGGGGGAGCCGCCATCTTGGACACCATCTCGGGACCAGGCCCTCGGCGCGGGCGAATACTACAGCGACCCACCGACCTCGACGATGGCCTCCATCACCCTGGACCAATCTAGGCCCCATCAACTAGCCAGGTCCACGATGAACGTATAGGTAAATGGCCATGCCACAAATTGCCTTTTCGACTGCGGAAGCACGGAGAGCTTCATCCACCCCGACATGGTGCGACGCTACTCCCTATCGGTTATGCGCACACACCACCAGGTCTTTATGGCCTCAAAGTCCCATACGGCGGACGTCGGCGGCTATTGTGTAGCGACTCTGACAGTGAATGGTGTGGAGTACAGAGAGTTTAAATTCCTCGTCCTGCCACAGCTCTGCGCTCCCGTACTGCTGGGATTAGACTTCCAGTGCCATCTGGAGAGCGTCACGATGGCATATAGCGGGCCCCTGCCCCCACTTACAGTCTGCAGCCAGCAGAATTTAAACACGGCGCCGCGCAAAGTATGCAGCCTGTCCACCCTGAAGGTCAAACCCCCCCCCGTTGTCCGCTAACCTCGCCAAAGACTGCAAGCCAATTGCTACTAAAAGCAGGCGGTACAGTGCCAGGGATAGGAGCTTTATTAAATCAGAAGTACAAAGACTCCTGAGGGAAGGGATTATCGAGGGCAGCACCAGCCCATGGCGAGCCCAAGTGGTGGTAGTAAAGACCGGCGAAAAACAGCGCCTGGTTATTGATTACAGCCAGACGATCAATCGATACACGCAATTAGACGCATACCCACTTCCCCGCATATCTGACATGGTCAACCAGATAGCACAATACCGGGTATTCTCGACGATTGATCTGAAGTCGGCATACCACCAGCTCCCCATCAGGCCTGAGGACCGCCAGTACACGGCCTTCGAGGCTAACGGTCGCCTCTACCACTTCCTCCGAGTCCCCTTCGGCGTCACCAACGGGGTCTCGGTCTTCCAAAGGGAGATGGACCGGATGGTTGACCAGAACGCGCTGCAGGCCACCTTCCCCTATCTAGACAATGTCACCATCTGCGGCCATGACCGGCAGGACCACGACGCCAACCTCGAAAAATTCCTCCGTACGGCCCAATGGCTGAATCTGACATACAACAGAGAAAAATGTTTGTTCCGCACCGCGCGCCTCGCTATTCTTGGCTGCGTGGTGGAAAACGGAGTCATCGGCCCCGACCCCGACCGAATGCGCCCCCTCCTGGAACTACCCCCCCCCCACTGCCTAAAAGCCCTGAAGAGATGCCTAGGGTTCTTCTCTTACTACGCACAGTGGGTGCCCAACTATGCGGACAAAGCCCGGCCCCTCATCAAGTCAACCTCCTTCCCCCTGACGGCAGAGGCCTGTGCGGCCTTCACCCTCATAAAAGAGGACATTGCGAAGGCCACAATGCACGCAGTGGATGAGTCCATCCCTTTCCAAGTGGAGAGCGATGCATCCGACTTCGCCCTAGCCGCAACCCTTAACCAGGCGGGGAGACCCGTGGCCTTCTTTTCACGGACCCTCCAGGGCCCCGAAATTCGACACTCCTCAGTCGAGAAGGAGGCCCAGGCGATAGTGGAGGCTGTACGGCACTGGAGGCATTACCTGGCCGGTAAACGTTTCACCCTGCTCACTGACCAACGGTCAGTAGCATTTATGTTTAGCAACAGACAAAGGGGGAAAATCAAAAATGATAAGATATTGCGGTGGAGGATCGAGTTATCCACCTACAACTACGATATCTTATACCGGCCTGGGAAACTTAATGAGCCCCCAGACGCCCTATCCCGTGGGACATGTGCCAACGCACAAATCGATAAGCTACGGACCCTCCACAATGATCTCTGCCACCCGGGGGTCACCAGGTTCTTCCACTTTATTAAAGCTCGCAACCTGCCTTACTCCATCGAGGAGGTCAGGACCATGACCAGGAACTGCCAGGTCTGCGCCGAATGCAAACCGCATTTTTATAGGCCAGACAGGGCACACCTGATTAAAGCCACCCGCCCCTTCGAACGTCTCAGCGTCGATTTAAAGGGGCCCCTTCCCTCCTCTGACCGCAACATGTACTTCCTCAATATTATTGACGAGTACTCCCGTTTCCCCTTCGCCATCCCCTGCCCGGACATGACCAGCGCCACAGTCATCAGGTGCCTCCACGACCTGTTCGCCATATTTGGCTTCCCCAATTACATCCACAGCGACAGGGGCTCATCGTTCATGAGCGACGAGCTGCGCCAGTACCTGCTCGAGGAGGGTATAGCCACGAGCAGGACTACCAGCTACAACCCCCGGGGTAACGGACAGGTAGAGAGGGAGAACGCAACAGTGTGGAAGACCGCCATGCTCGCCCTAAAATCCAAGGGCCTCCCAATCTCCAGCTGGCAAGATGTCCTCCCCGATGCGCTCCACTCCATACGATCACTGCTCTGTACTGCCACAAATGCCACCCCTCACGAGAAGATGTTCGTCTTCCCCAGGAAATCCACCTCGGGGACATCACTACCACCATGGCTGACGTCTCCGGGACCCGTCCTGCTCAGGAAACACGTGAGGAGCCATAAGACAGACCCCCTGGTCAAAAAGGTTCACCTCCTCCACGCCAACCCACAGTACGCCTACGTGGCGTATCCTGATGGGCGGGAGGACACAGTCTCAATTCGAGACCTCGCACCCTCAGGTACCACCCGAAACACCATCGATCACCATCCACTACCTCCACCCACCACCACTACCCACGACGCACCACCGGGGTGTCTACCACGAACTGACGACATGTCGGTGCCATCCCTAAACCGAGAGGATGACACGCCAGCGCTCCGTCCCAAGCGAGAAGCGGCTGCGGGCAAAGAACCGCCGCAACCGGCACCACGAAGATCATTACGGCAGACAAGACCCCCGGAGAGACTTTCGTATGCAAACTTTTGAAACACTTCACCCCGCCGGACTCTTTTTTAAACGAGGGGTGAATGTGGTAAACCACTGTAAACCTGTACATGACTGTGTGGTAAACCACTGTTAACCTGTACATGACTGTGTGGTAAACCACTGTTAACCCTGTACAAGTCCAGGCATGTCTCAGCCCCTGGCTACACCCCTAAGCCCGGGTATAAAGGTGACTCAATTCAAATCGCTTTATTGGCATGATAAGTTACATCTTATGTTGCCAAAGCATCAAAATACATTTATGGTTTAGCACATAAACGCAGTTCTATTCATACAGTGTATAAACAGGTATATCCCTGAGTGTATAAATATACATTCGCATTGTTTATATATATTCTTTTCTTAGTTTACTGGTTGTCCCTCTGTTCATGGCAAGCTGTAACATAGTGTGCCGCCAGTGTTATACAGCTTCTCTCCTCTCCCAGTAGGAATGGGAGTTTTTGGTTGTCATTCAGATTTCTGAAATCAGGGCATATTTGTGAGAATTTTTGGCAGAAATTCTCCCTGATGCCCTGATATTTTCCACAAGCTGTGAGGAAGTGCATCTCTGTCTCCACCACTCCCTGACTGCAGTGAGAGCATATCCTGTCCTCTCTTGGCAGCCTGGTCTGCCTGTGTCTGCCTTTTTCGATCGCTAGGCTATGTTCGCTAAGTCTGTACCTTGTCAAGGTTCTTCTCAGTTTGTTATCCTTTACCATGGTCAGGTAATCAGCTATGTTGTATTGTCTGTTTAGGGCCAAGTAGCAATTGAGTTTGCTTTGGGTTTTTGTTGTTTCTGCCCAATATGTCAGATATTTTTCCTTTTGCTTAGCGACGATTGTGTTGGGTCGAATTCTTTGTGTTACCCTTCCCCCGGGAGCTCTTAGGATGGATTCACTAGCAGAGGCATGCTCTAGTTCTTAGTCAATAAAAGCCTACTTCATATAAGTCCATTTCGTAGTCTTTGGTATTGTTGATAGCGCATCAGTGGGTCACTCGTGTCTCTGGTCGGGTGGGTCACTCGTGTCTCTGGTCGGGTGGGTCACTCGTGTCTCTGGTCGGGTGGGTCACTCGTCTCGCTCCGGTCGGGTAGGTAACTCGTGTCTCCGGTCGTGTGGGTCACTCGTGTCTCTGGTCGGGTGTGTCACTCGTGTCTCTGGTCGGGTGGGTCACTCGTGTCTCCCTAGTCGGGTGTGTCACTCATGTCTCTCCGGTCGGGTGGGTCACTCGTGTCTGTCCGGTAGGCTGGGTCACTCGTGTCTCTCCGTTCGTGTGGGTCACTCGTGTCGCTGGTCGGGTGGGTCACTCGTGTCGCTGGTCGGGTGGGTCACTCGTGTCTCTGGTCAGGTGGGTCACTCGTGTCTCTGGTCGGGTGGGTCACTCGTGTCTGGTCGGGTGGGTCACTCGTGTCTCTGGTCGGGTGGGTCACTCGTGTCTCTCCGGTCGGGTGGGTCACTCGTGTCTCTGGTCGGGTGGGTCACTCGTTTCTCTTCTCGGGTGCGTCACTCATGTCTCTCTAGTCGTGTGGGTCACTCGTGTCTCTGGTCGGGTGGGTCACTCGTGTCTCTGGTCGGGTGGGTCACTCGTGTCTCTCTGGTCGGGTGGGTCACTCGTGTCTCTGGTCGGATGGGTCACTCGTGTCTCTTGTCGGGTGTGTCACTCGTGTCTCTGGTCGGGTGGGTCACTCGTGTCTCCCTAGTCGGGTGTGTCACTTGTGTCTCTCCGGTCGGTTGGGTCACTCGTGTCTCTCCGGTCGGCTGGGTCACTCGTGTCTCTCCGGTCGTGTGGGTCACTCGTGTCGCTGGTCGGGCGGGTCACTCGTGTCTCTGGTCGGGTGGGTCACTCGTGTCTCCGGTCGGGTGGGTCACTGGTGTCTCTGGTCGGTGGGTCACTCGTGTCTCCGGTCGGGAGGGTCACTCGTGTCTCGGGTCGGTGGGTCACTCGTGTCTCTGGTCGGGTGGGTCACTTGTGCCTCTGGTCGCCTGGGTCACTCGTTTCTCGGGTCGGGTGGGTCATTCGTGTCTCTGGTCGGGTGGGTCACTTATGTCTCTCTAGTCGGGTGGGTCACTCGTGTCTCTCCGGTCAGGTGGGTCACTCGTGTCTCTCCGGTTGGGTGGGTCACTCGTGTCTCTGGTCGGGTGGGTCACTCGTGTCTCTTGTCGGTGGGTCACTCGTGTCTTTGGTCATGTGGGTCACTCGTGTCTCTGGTCGGGTGCGACACTCGTGTCTCTCTAGTCGGGTGGGTCACTCGTATCTCTGGTCGGGTGGGTCACTCGTGTCTCTGGTCGGGTGAGTCACTCGTGTCTCTCTAGTCGTGTGTATCACTCGTGCCTCTCTGGTCAGGTGGGCCACTCGTGTCTCTCCGGTCGATGGGTCACTCTTGTCACTCCGGTCGTGTGTGTCACTCGTGTCTCTGGTCAGGTGGGTCACTTGTGTCGCTGGTCGGGTGAGTCAGTCGTGTCTCTGGACGGGTGGGTCAAGCGTGTCTCTGGTCGAGTGGTTCACTCGTGTGTCTCTGGTCGGGTGGGTCACTCGTGTCTCTCTGTCGGGTGTGTCACTCGTGTCTCTGGTGGGGGTGGTCACTCGTGTCTCTGTTCGTGTGGGTCACTCATGTCTCTGGTCGGGCGGGTCACTCGTGTCTCTGGTCGGGTGGGTCACTCGTGTCTCTGGTCCGGTGGGTCACTCGTGTCCCTTGTCGGGTGGGTCACTCGTGTCTCTGGTCGGGTGGTCACTCGTGTCTCTCCGGTCGGGTGAGTCACTCGTGTCTCTCCGTTCGCATGGGTCACTCGTGTCTCTGGTCGGGTGGGTCACTCGTGTCTCTATGTTTGGTTGGGACACTCGCCTCTCTGGTCGGTGGGTCACTCGTGTCTCTGGACGGGTGGGTCACTCGTGTCCCTTGTCGGGTGGGTCACTCGTGTCTCTGGTCGGGTGGGTGACTCGTGTCTCTGGTCGGGTGAGTCACTCGTGTCTCTCCGTTCGCGTGGGTCACTCGTGTCTCTGGTCGGGTGGGTCACTCGTGTCTCTATGTTTGGTTGGGACACTCGTCTCTCTGGTCGGTGGGTCACTCGTGTCTCTGGTCGGGTGGGTCACTCGTGTCTATGGTCCGGTGCGTCACTCATGTCTCTCCGGTCGGGTGAGTCACTCGTGTCTCTCCGGTCGTGTGGGTCACTCGTGTCTCCGGTCGGGTGGGTCACCCGTGTCTCTGGTCGGGTGGGTCACTCGTGTCTCCGGTCGGGTGTGTCACTCGTGTCTCCGGTCGGGTGGGTCACTCGTGTCTCTGGTCGGTGGGTCACTCGTGTCTCTGGTCGGGTGGGTCACTCGTGTCTCTGGTCCGGTGCGTCACTCGTGTCTCTGGTCGGGTGTGTCACTCTTCTCTCTGGTCGGGTGTGTCACTCGTGTCTCTGGTCGCCTGGGTCACTCGTGTCTCGGGTTGGGTGGGTCACTCGTGTCTCTGGTCGGGTGGGTCACTCGTGTCTCTTGTCGATGGGTCACTCGTGTCTCTGGTCGTGTGGGTCACTCGTGTCTCTGGTCGGGTGGGTCACTCGTGTCTCTGGTCGGGTGTGTCACTCGTGTCTCTGGACGGGTGTGTCACTCGTATCTCTGGTCGCCTGGGTCACTCGTGTCTCGGGTCGGGTGGGTCACTCGTGTCTCTGGTCGGTGCGTCGCTCGTGTATCTTGTCGATGGGTCACTCGTGTCTCTGGTCGTGTGGGTCACTCGTGTCTCTGGTCGGGTGCGACACTCGTGTCTCTCTAGTCGGGTGGGTCACTCGTGTCTCTGGTCGGGTGGGTCACTCGTGTCTCAGGTCGGGTGGGTCACTCGTGTGTCTCTGGTCGGGTGGGTCACTCGTATCTCTGGTCGGGTGGGTCACTCGTATCTCTCTGGTCGGGTGTGTCACTCGTGTCTCTGGTGGGGTTGGTCACTCGTGTCTCTGGTCGGGTGGGTCACTCGTGTCTCTGGTCGGGTTGGTCACTCGTGTCTCTGGTCGGGTGGGTCACTCGTGTCTCTGGTCGGGTGGGTCACTCATGTCTCTGGTCGGGTGGGTCACTCGTGTCTCTGGTCGGGTGGGTCACTCGTGTCTCTGGTCGGGTGTGTCACTCGTGTCTCTGGTCGGGTGTTTCACTAGTGTCTCTGGTCGTCTGGGTCACTCGTGTCTCTCTGGTCGGGTGGGTCACTCATGTCTCTGGTCGGGTGGGTCACTCGTGTCTCTGGTCGGATGGGTCACTTGTGTCTCCGGTTGGCTGGGTCACAAGTATCTCCGGTCGGGTGGGTCACTCGTGTCTCTGATCGGGTGGGTCACTCGTGTCTCTGTTCGTGTGGGTCTCTCGTGTCTCTTTACTCGGGTGGGTCACTCGTGTCTCTCCGGTCGGGTGGATCACTCGTGTCTCTGGTCGTGTGGGTCACACGTGTCTCTGGTCGGGTGGGTCACTCATGTCTCTGGTCGGGTGCGTCACTCGTGTCTCTATAGTCGGGTGCGTCACTCGTGTCTCTCTGGTCGGGTGGGTGACTCGTATCTCTCTGGTCGGGTGGGTCACTCGTGTCTCTGGTCGGGTGGGTCACTCGTGTCTCTGGACGGGTGGGTCACTCGTGTCTCTGGTCGGATGGGTCACTCGTGTCTCTTGTCGGGTGTGTCACTCGTGTCTCTGGTCGGGTGGGTCACTCGTGTCTCCCTAGTCGGGTGTGTCACTTGTGTCTCTCCGGTCGGTTGGGTCACTCGTGTCTCTCCGGTCGGCTGGGTCACTCGTGTCTCTCCGGTCGTGTGGGTCACTCGTGTCGCTGGTCGGGCGGGTCACTCGTGTCTCTGGTCGGGTGGGTCACTCGTGTCTCCGGTCGGGTGGGTCACTGGTGTCTCTGGTCGGTGGGTCACTCGTGTCTCCGGTCGGGAGGGTCACTCGTGTCTCGGGTCGGTGGGTCACTCGTGTCTCTGGTCGGGTGGGTCACTTGTGCCTCTGGTCGCCTGGGTCACTCGTTTCTCGGGTCGGGTGGGTCATTCGTGTCTCTGGTCGGGTGGGTCACTTATGTCTCTCTAGTCGGGTGGGTCACTCGTGTCTCTCCGGTCAGGTGGGTCACTCGTGTCTCTCCGGTTGGGTGGGTCACTCGTGTCTCTGGTCGGGTGGGTCACTCGTGTCTCTTGTCGGTGGGTCACTCGTGTCTTTGGTCATGTGGGTCACTCGTGTCTCTGGTCGGGTGCGACACTCGTGTCTCTCTAGTCGGGTGGGTCACTCGTATCTCTGGTCGGGTGGGTCACTCGTGTCTCTGGTCGGGTGAGTCACTCGTGTCTCTCTAGTCGTGTGTATCACTCGTGCCTCTCTGGTCAGGTGGGCCACTCGTGTCTCTCCGGTCGATGGGTCACTCTTGTCACTCCGGTCGTGTGTGTCACTCGTGTCTCTGGTCAGGTGGGTCACTTGTGTCGCTGGTCGGGTGAGTCAGTCGTGTCTCTGGACGGGTGGGTCAAGCGTGTCTCTGGTCGAGTGGTTCACTCGTGTGTCTCTGGTCGGGTGGGTCACTCGTGTCTCTCTGTCGGGTGTGTCACTCGTGTCTCTGGTGGGGGTGGTCACTCGTGTCTCTGTTCGTGTGGGTCACTCATGTCTCTGGTCGGGCGGGTCACTCGTGTCTCTGGTCGGGTGGGTCACTCGTGTCTCTGGTCCGGTGGGTCACTCGTGTCCCTTGTCGGGTGGGTCACTCGTGTCTCTGGTCGGGTGGTCACTCGTGTCTCTCCGGTCGGGTGAGTCACTCGTGTCTCTCCGTTCGCATGGGTCACTCGTGTCTCTGGTCGGGTGGGTCACTCGTGTCTCTATGTTTGGTTGGGACACTCGCCTCTCTGGTCGGTGGGTCACTCGTGTCTCTGGACGGGTGGGTCACTCGTGTCCCTTGTCGGGTGGGTCACTCGTGTCTCTGGTCGGGTGGGTGACTCGTGTCTCTGGTCGGGTGAGTCACTCGTGTCTCTCCGTTCGCGTGGGTCACTCGTGTCTCTGGTCGGGTGGGTCACTCGTGTCTCTATGTTTGGTTGGGACACTCGTCTCTCTGGTCGGTGGGTCACTCGTGTCTCTGGTCGGGTGGGTCACTCGTGTCTATGGTCCGGTGCGTCACTCATGTCTCTCCGGTCGGGTGAGTCACTCGTGTCTCTCCGGTCGTGTGGGTCACTCGTGTCTCCGGTCGGGTGGGTCACCCGTGTCTCTGGTCGGGTGGGTCACTCGTGTCTCCGGTCGGGTGTGTCACTCGTGTCTCCGGTCGGGTGGGTCACTCGTGTCTCTGGTCGGTGGGTCACTCGTGTCTCTGGTCGGGTGGGTCACTCGTGTCTCTGGTCCGGTGCGTCACTCGTGTCTCTGGTCGGGTGTGTCACTCTTCTCTCTGGTCGGGTGTGTCACTCGTGTCTCTGGTCGCCTGGGTCACTCGTGTCTCGGGTTGGGTGGGTCACTCGTGTCTCTGGTCGGGTGGGTCACTCGTGTCTCTTGTCGATGGGTCACTCGTGTCTCTGGTCGTGTGGGTCACTCGTGTCTCTGGTCGGGTGGGTCACTCGTGTCTCTGGTCGGGTGTGTCACTCGTGTCTCTGGACGGGTGTGTCACTCGTATCTCTGGTCGCCTGGGTCACTCGTGTCTCGGGTCGGGTGGGTCACTCGTGTCTCTGGTCGGTGCGTCGCTCGTGTATCTTGTCGATGGGTCACTCGTGTCTCTGGTCGTGTGGGTCACTCGTGTCTCTGGTCGGGTGCGACACTCGTGTCTCTCTAGTCGGGTGGGTCACTCGTGTCTCTGGTCGGGTGGGTCACTCGTGTCTCAGGTCGGGTGGGTCACTCGTGTGTCTCTGGTCGGGTGGGTCACTCGTATCTCTGGTCGGGTGGGTCACTCGTATCTCTCTGGTCGGGTGTGTCACTCGTGTCTCTGGTGGGGTTGGTCACTCGTGTCTCTGGTCGGGTGGGTCACTCGTGTCTCTGGTCGGGTTGGTCACTCGTGTCTCTGGTCGGGTGGGTCACTCGTGTCTCTGGTCGGGTGGGTCACTCATGTCTCTGGTCGGGTGGGTCACTCGTGTCTCTGGTCGGGTGGGTCACTCGTGTCTCTGGTCGGGTGTGTCACTCGTGTCTCTGGTCGGGTGTTTCACTAGTGTCTCTGGTCGTCTGGGTCACTCGTGTCTCTCTGGTCGGGTGGGTCACTCATGTCTCTGGTCGGGTGGGTCACTCGTGTCTCTGGTCGGATGGGTCACTTGTGTCTCCGGTTGGCTGGGTCATAAGTATCTCCGGTCGGGTGGGTCACTCGTGTCTCTGATCGGGTGGGTCACTCGTGTCTCTGTTCGTGTGGGTCTCTCGTGTCTCTTTACTCGGGTGGGTCACTCGTGTCTCTCCGGTCGGGTGGATCACTCGTGTCTCTGGTCGTGTGGGTCACACGTGTCTCTGGTCGGGTGGGTCACTCATGTCTCTGGTCGGGTGCGTCACTCGTGTCTCTATAGTCGGGTGCGTCACTCGTGTCTCTCTGGTCGGGTGGGTGACTCGTATCTCTCTGGACGGGTGGGTCACTCCTGTCTCTGGTCGGGTGGGTCACTCGTGTCTCTGGTCTGGTGGGTCACTCGTTGCTCTGGACGGGTGGGTCACTCGTGTCTCTGGTGGGGTGGGTCACTCGTGTCTCTGGTCGGGTGGGTCACTCGTGTCTCTGGTCGGGTGCGTCACTCGTGTCTCGGGTCGGGTGGGTCACTCGTGTCACTGGTCGGGTGGGTCACTCGTGTCTCTGTTCGGGTAGATCACTCGTGTCTCTGGTCGTGTGGGTCACGCGTGTCTCTGGTCGGGTGGGTCACTCGTGTCTCTGGTCATGTGCGTCACTCGTGTCTCTCTAGTCGGGTGGGTCACTCGTGTCTCTGGTCGGGTGGGTCACTCGTGTCTCTGGTCGGATGGTTCACTTTTATCTCCGGTCGGGTGGGTCACTCGTGTCTCCGGTCGTGTGGGTCACTCGTGTCTCTCCGGTCGGGTGGGTCACTCGTGTATCTGGTCGGGTGGTCACTTGTGTCTATGGTCGGGTGGATCACTCGTATCTCTGGTCAGGTGGGTCCGTCGTGTCTCTGGACGGGTGGGTCACTCATGTGTCTATGGTCTCTTGGGTCACTCATGTCAGTTGTCGGGTGTGTCACTCGTTTCTCTGGTCGCGTGGGTCTCTCGTGTCTCTCTGGTCAGGTGGGTCACTCGTGTCTCTGGTGGGGTGTGTCTCTCGTGTCTCTGGTCGGGTGGGTCAATCGTGTCTCTCCAGTCGGGTGGGTCACTCGTGTCTCTGGTCGGGTGGGTCACTTGAGTCTTTGGTCGGGTGGATCACTCGTGTCTCTGGTCGTGTGGGTCACTCGTGTCTCTGGTCGGGTGGTTCACTCGTGTCTCTGGTCGGGTGCGTCACTCGTGTCTCTCTAGTCCAGTGGGTCACTCGTGTCTCTGGTCGGGTGGGTCACTCGTGTCTCTCTAGTCATGTGTATCACTCGTGTCTCTCTGGTCGGGTGGGTCACTCGTGTCTCTCCGGTCGGGTGGGTCACTCGTGCCACTCCGGTCGTGTGTGTCACTCGTGTCTCTGCTCGGGTGGGTCACTCGTGTCTCTGGTGGGGTGGGTCGCTCGTGTTTCTGGTCGGTTGGGTCACTCGTGTCGCTGGTCGGGTGGGTCACTCGTGTGTCTATGGTCGGGTGAGTCACTCGTGTCTCTTGTCGGGTGTGTCACTCGTGTCTCTGGTCGTGTGGTTCACTCGTGTCTCTAGTCGGGTGGGTCACTCGTGTCTCTGGTCGTGTGGGTCACTCGTGTCTCTTGTCGGGTGGGTCACTCGTGTCTCTAGTCGGGTGGGTCACTCGTGTCTCTGGTCGGGTGGTTCATTCGTGTCTCTGGTCGGGTGGGTCACTCGTGTCTCTGGTCGGGTGGGTCACTCGTGTCTCTGGTCGGGTGGGCACTCGTGTCTCTCTGGTCGGCTGGGTCACTCGTGTCTCTGGTCGGGTGGGTCACTTGTGTCTCTGGTCGGGTGGGTCACTCGTGTCTCTGGTCGGGTGCATCACTCGTGTCTCTTTAGTCGGGTGGGATACTCGTGTCTCTGGTCGGGTGGTTCACTCGTGTCCCTGGTCGGGTGGGTCACTCGTGTCTCTGGTCGGGTGGGTCACTCGTGTCTCTCTGGTTGGGTGGGTCACTCGTGTCTCTGGTCGGGTGTGCCACTCATGTCTCTCTGGTCGGCTGGGTCACTCGTGTCCCGCCGGTCGTGTGGTCACTCGTGTCTCTGGTCGGGTGGGTCATTCGTTTCTCTGGTCGGCTGGGTCCCTCATGTCTCTGGTCGGGTGGGTCACTCGTGTCTCTGATCGGGTGGCTCACTCGTGTCTCTGGTCGGGTGGGTCGCTCATGTCTCTGGTCGGGTGGGTCACTCGTGTCTCTGGTCGGGTGGGTCACTCGTGTCTCCGGTCGGGTGGGTCGCTCGTGTCTCTGGTCGGGTGGGTCACTCATGTCTCTCTGTTGGGTGTGTCACTCGTGTCTCTGTTGGGGGTGGTCACTCGTGTCTCTGTTCGTGTGGGTCACTCGTGTCTCTGGTCGGGTGGGTCACTCGTGTCTCTGGTCGGGTGGGTCACTCGTGTCTCTGGTCCGGTGGGTCACTCGTGTCCCTTGTCGGGTGGGTCACTCGTGTCTCTGGTCGGGTGGTCACTCGTGTCTCTCCGGTCGGGTGAGTCACTCGTGTCTCTCCGTTCGCATGGGTCACTCGTGTCTCTGGTCGGGTGGGTCACTCGTGTCTCTATGTTTGGTTGGGACACTCGCCTCTCTGGTCGGTGGGTCACTCGTGTCTCTGGACGGGTGGGTCACTCGTGTCCCTTGTCGGGTGGGTCACTCGTGTCTCTGGTCGGGTGGGTGACTCGTGTCTCTCCGTTCGCGTGGGTCACTCGTGTCTCTGATCGGGTGGGTCACTCATGTCTCTATGTTTGGTTGGGACACTCGTCTCTCTGGTCGGTGGGTCACTCGTGTCTCTGGTCGGGTGGGTCACTCGTGTCTATGGCCCGGTGCGTCACTCATGTCTCTCCGGTCAGGTGAGTCACTCGTGTCTCTCCGGTCGTGTGGGTCACTCGTGTCTCCGGTCGGGTGGGTCACTCGTGTCTCTGGTCGGGTGGGTCACTCGTGTCTCCGGTCGGGTGTGTCACTCGTGTCTCCGGTCGGGTGGGTCACTCGTGTCTCTGGTCGGTGGGTCACTCGTGTCTCTGGTCGGGTGGGTCACTCGTGTCTCTGGTCCGGTGCGTCACTCGTGTCTCTGGTCGGGTGTGTCACTCTTCTCTCTGGTCGGGTGTGTCACTCGTGTCTCTGGTCGCCTGGGTCACTCGTGTCTCGGGTCGGGTGGGTCACTCGTGTCTCTGGTCGGGTGGGTCACTCGTGTCTCTTGTCGATGGGTCACTCGTGTCTCTGGTCGTGTGGGTCACTCGTGTCTCTGGTCGGGTGGGTCACTCGTGTCTCTGGTCGGGTGTGTCACTCGTGTCTCTGGTCGGGTGTGTCACTCGTATCTCTGGTCGCCTGGGTCACTCGTGCCTCGGGTCGGGTGGGTCACTCGTGTCTCTGGTCGGTGCGTCGCTCGTGTATCTTGTCGATGGGTCACTCGTGTCTCTGGTCGTGTGGGTCACTCGTGTCTCTGGTCGGGTGCGACACTCGTGTCTCTCTAGTCGGGTGGGTCACTCGTGTCTCTGGTCGGGTGGGTCACTCGTGTCTCAGGTCGGGTGGGTCACTCGTGTCCCTTGTCGGGTGGGTCACTCGTGTCTCTGGTCGGGTGGGTGACTCGTGTCTCTGGTCGGGTGAGTCACTCGTGTCTCTCCGTTCGCGTGGGTCACTCGTGTCTCTGGTCGGGTGGGTCACTCGTGTCTCTATGTTTGGTTGGGACACTCGTCTCTCTGGTCGGTGGGTCACTCGTGTCTCTGGTCGGGTGGGTCACTCGTGTCTATGGTCCGGTGCGTCACTCATGTCTCTCCGGTCGGGTGAGTCACTCGTGTCTCTCCGGTCGTGTGGGTCACTCGTGTCTCCGGTCGGGTGGGTCACCCGTGTCTCTGGTCGGGTGGGTCACTCGTGTCTCCGGTCGGGTGTGTCATTCGTGTCTCCGGTCGGGTGGGTCACTCGTGTCTCTGGTCGGTGGGTCACTCGTGTCTCTGGTCGGGTGGGTCACTCGTGTCTCTGGTCCGGTGCGTCACTCGTGTCTCTGGTCGGGTGTGTCACTCTTCTCTCTGGTCGGGTGTGTCACTCGTGTCTCTGGTCGCCTGGGTCACTCGTGTCTCGGGTTGGGTGGGTCACTCGTGTCTCTGGTCGGGTGGGTCACTCGTGTCTCTTGTCGATGGGTCACTCGTGTCTCTGGTCGTGTGGGTCACTCGTGTCTCTGGTCGGGTGGGTCACTCGTGTCTCTGGTCGGGTGTGTCACTCGTGTCTCTGGACGGGTGTGTCACTCGTATCTCTGGTCGCCTGGGTCACTCGTGTCTCGGGTCGGGTGGGTCACTCGTGTCTCTGGTCGGTGCGTCGCTCGTGTATCTTGTCGATGGGTCACTCGTGTCTCTGGTCGTGTGGGTCACTCGTGTCTCTGGTCGGGTGCGACACTCGTGTCTCTCTAGTCGGGTGGGTCACTCGTGTCTCTGGTCGGGTGGGTCACTCGTGTCTCAGGTCGGGTGGGTCACTCGTGTGTCTCTGGTCGGGTGGGTCACTCGTATCTCTGGTCGGGTGGGTCACTCGTATCTCTCTGGTCGGGTGTGTCACTCGTGTCTCTGGTGGGGTTGGTCACTCGTGTCTCTGGTCGGGTGGGTCACTCGTGTCTCTGGTCGGGTTGGTCACTCGTGTCTCTGGTCGGGTGGGTCACTCGTGTCTCTGGTCGGGTGGGTCACTCATGTCTCTGGTCGGGTGGGTCACTCGTGTCTCTGGTCGGGTGGGTCACTCGTGTCTCTGGTCGGGTGTGTCACTCGTGTCTCTGGTCGGGTGTTTCACTAGTGTCTCTGGTCGTCTGGGTCACTCGTGTCTCTCTGGTCGGGTGGGTCACTCATGTCTCTGGTCGGGTGGGTCACTCGTGTCTCTGGTCGGATGGGTCACTTGTGTCTCCGGTTGGCTGGGTCACAAGTATCTCCGGTCGGGTGGGTCACTCGTGTCTCTGATCGGGTGGGTCACTCGTGTCTCTGTTCGTGTGGGTCTCTCGTGTCTCTTTACTCGGGTGGGTCACTCGTGTCTCTCCGGTCGGGTGGATCACTCGTGTCTCTGGTCGTGTGGGTCACACGTGTCTCTGGTCGGGTGGGTCACTCATGTCTCTGGTCGGGTGCGTCACTCGTGTCTCTATAGTCGGGTGCGTCACTCGTGTCTCTCTGGTCGGGTGGGTGACTCGTATCTCTCTGGTCGGGTGGGTCACTCGTGTCTCTGGTCGGGTGGGTCACTCGTGTCTCTGGACGGGTGGGTCACTCGTTTCTCTGGACGGGTGGGTCACTCCTGTCTCTGGTCGGGTGGGTCACTCGTGTCTCTGGTCTGGTGGGTCACTCGTTGCTCTGGACGGGTGGGTCACTCGTGTCTCTGGTGGGGTGGGTCACTCGTGTCTCTGGTCGGGTGGGTCACTCGTGTCTCTGGTCGGGTGCGTCACTCGTGTCTCGGGTCGGGTGGGTCACTCGTGTCACTGGTCGGGTGGGTCACTCGTGTCTCTGTTCGGGTAGATCACTCGTGTCTCTGGTCGTGTGGGTCACGCGTGTCTCTGGTCGGGTGGGTCACTCGTGTCTCTGGTCATGTGCGTCACTCGTGTCTCTCTAGTCGGGTGGGTCACTCGTGTCTCTGGTCGGGTGGGTCACTCGTGTCTCTGGTCGGATGGTTCACTTTTATCTCCGGTCGGGTGGGTCACTCGTGTCTCCGGTCGTGTGGGTCACTCGTGTCTCTCCGGTCGGGTGGGTCACTCGTGTATCTGGTCGGGTGGTCACTTGTGTCTATGGTCGGGTGGATCACTCGTATCTCTGGTCAGGTGGGTCCGTCGTGTCTCTGGACGGGTGGGTCACTCATGTGTCTATGGTCTCTTGGGTCACTCATGTCAGTTGTCGGGTGTGTCACTCGTTTCTCTGGTCGCGTGGGTCTCTCGTGTCTCTCTGGTCAGGTGGGTCACTCGTGTCTCTGGTGGGGTGTGTCTCTCGTGTCTCTGGTCGGGTGGGTCAATCGTGTCTCTCCAGTCGGGTGGGTCACTCGTGTCTCTGGTCGGGTGGGTCACTTGAGTCTTTGGTCGGGTGGATCACTCGTGTCTCTGGTCGTGTGGGTCACTCGTGTCTCTGGTCGGGTGGTTCACTCGTGTCTCTGGTCGGGTGCGTCACTCGTGTCTCTCTAGTCCAGTGGGTCACTCGTGTCTCTGGTCGGGTGGGTCACTCGTGTCTCTCTAGTCATGTGTATCACTCGTGTCTCTCTGGTCGGGTGGGTCACTCGTGTCTCTCCGGTCGGGTGGGTCACTCGTGCCACTCCGGTCGTGTGTGTCACTCGTGTCTCTGGTCGGGTGGGTCACTCGTGTCTCTGGTGGGGTGGGTCGCTCGTGTTTCTGGTCGGTTGGGTCACTCGTGTCGCTGGTCGGGTGGGTCACTCGTGTGTCTATGGTCGGGTGAGTCACTCGTGTCTCTTGTCGGGTGTGTCACTCGTGTCTCTGGTCGTGTGGTTCACTCGTGTCTCTAGTCGGGTGGGTCACTCGTGTCTCTGGTCGTGTGGGTCACTCGTGTCTCTTGTCGGGTGGGTCACTCGTGTCTCTAGTCGGGTGGGTCACTCGTGTCTCTGGTCGGGTGGTTCATTCGTGTCTCTGGTCGGGTGGGTCACTCGTGTCTCTGGTCGGGTGGGTCACTCGTGTCTCTGGTCGGGTGGGCACTCGTGTCTCTCTGGTCGGCTGGGTCACTCGTGTCTCTGGTCGGGTGGGTCACTTGTGTCTCTGGTCGGGTGGGTCACTCGTGTCTCTGGTCGGGTGCATCACTCGTGTCTCTTTAGTCGGGTGGGATACTCGTGTCTCTGGTCGGGTGGTTCACTCGTGTCCCTGGTCGGGTGGGTCACTCGTGTCTCTGGTCGGGTGGGTCACTCGTGTCTCTCTGGTTGGGTGGGTCACTCGTGTCTCTGGTCGGGTGTGTCACTCATGTCTCTCTGGTCGGCTGGGTCACTCGTGTCCCGCCGGTCGTGTGGTCACTCGTGTCTCTGGTCGGGTGGGTCATTCGTTTCTCTGGTCGGCTGGGTCCCTCATGTCTCTGGTCGGGTGGGTCACTCGTGTCTCTGATTGGGTGGCTCACTCGTGTCTCTGGTCGGGTGGGTCGCTCGTGTCTCTGGTCGGGTGGGTCACTCGTGTCTCTGGTCGGGTGGGTCACTCGTGTCTCCGGTCGGGTGGGTCGCTCGTGTCTCTGGTCGGGTGGGTCACTCATGTCTCTCTGTCGGGTGTGTCACTCGTGTCTCTGTTGGGGGTGGTCACTCGTGTCTCTGTTCGTGTGGGTCACTCGTGTCTCTGGTCGGGTGGGTCACTCGTGTCTCTGGTCGGGTGGGTCACTCGTGTCTCTGGTCCGGTGGGTCACTCGTGTCCCTTGTCGGGTGGGTCACTCGTGTCTCTGGTCGGGTGGTCACTCGTGTCTCTCCGGTCGGGTGAGTCACTCGTGTCTCTCCGTTCGCATGGGTCACTCGTGTCTCTGGTCGGGTGGGTCACTCGTGTCTCTATGTTTGGTTGGGACACTCGCCTCTCTGGTCGGTGGGTCACTCGTGTCTCTGGACGGGTGGGTCACTCGTGTCCCTTGTCGGGTGGGTCACTCGTGTCTCTGGTCGGGTGGGTGACTCGTGTCTCTCCGTTCGCGTGGGTCACTCGTGTCTCTGATCGGGTGGGTCACTCATGTCTCTATGTTTGGTTGGGACACTCGTCTCTCTGGTCGGTGGGTCACTCGTGTCTCTGGTTGGGTGGGTCACTCGTGTCTATGGTCCGGTGCGTCACTCATGTCTCTCCGGTCAGGTGAGTCACTCGTGTCTCTCCGGTCGTGTGGGTCACTCGTGTCTCCGGTCGGGTGGGTCACTCGTGTCTCTGGTCGGGTGGGTCACTCGTGTCTCCGGTCGGGTGTGTCACTCGTGTCTCCGGTCGGGTGGGTCACTCGTGTCTCTGGTCGGTGGGTCACTCGTGTCTCTGGTCGGGTGGGTCACTCGTGTCTCTGGTCCGGTGCGTCACTCGTGTCTCTGGTCGGGTGTGTCACTCTTCTCTCTGGTCGGGTGTGTCACTCGTGTCTCTGGTCGCCTGGGTCACTCGTGTCTCGGGTCGGGTGGGTCACTCGTGTCTCTGGTCGGGTGGGTCACTCGTGTCTCTTGTCGATGGGTCACTCGTGTCTCTGGTCGTGTGGGTCACTCGTGTCTCTGGTCGGGTGGGTCACTCGTGTCTCTGGTCGGGTGTGTCACTCGTGTCTCTGGTCGGGTGTGTCACTCGTATCTCTGGTCGCCTGGGTCACTCGTGCCTCGGGTCGGGTGGGTCACTCGTGTCTCTGGTCGGTGCGTCGCTCGTGTATCTTGTCGATGGGTCACTCGTGTCTCTGGTCGTGTGGGTCACTCGTGTCTCTGGTCGGGTGCGACACTCGTGTCTCTCTAGTCGGGTGGGTCACTCGTGTCTCTGGTCGGGTGGGTCACTCGTGTCTCAGGTCGGGTGGGTCACTCGTGTGTCTCTGGTCGGGTGGGTCACTCGTATCTCTGGTCGGGTGGGTCACTCGTGTCTCTCTGGTCGGGTGTGTCACTCGTGTCTCTGGTGGGGTTGGTCACTCGTGTCTCTGGTCGGGTGGGTCACTCGTGTCTCTGGTCGGGTTGGTCACTCGTGTCTCTGGTCGGGTGGGTCACTCGTGTCTCTGGTCGGGTGGGTCACTCGTGTCTCTGGTCGGGTGGGTCACTCGTGTCTCTGGTCGGGTGGGTCACTCGTGTCTCTGGTCGGGTGTGTCACTCGTGTCTCTGGTCGGGTGTTTCACTAGTGTCTCTGGTCGTCTGGGTCACTCGTGTCTCTCTGGTCGGGTGGGTCACTCATGTCTCTGGTCGGGTGGGTCACTCGTGTCTCTGGTCGGATGGGTCACTTGTGTCTCCGGTCGGGTGGGTCACAAGCACCTCCGGTCGGGTGGGTCACTCGTGTCTCTGATCGGGTGGGTCACTCGTGTCTCTGGTCGTGTGGGTCACTCGTGTCTCTGGTTGGGTGCCTCACTCGTGTCTCGGGTCGGGTGGGTCACTAGTGTCTCTGTTCGTGTGGGTCACTCGTGTCTCTGGTCCGGTGGGTCACTCGTGTCCCTTGTCGGGTGGGTCATTCGTGTCTCTGGTCGGGTGGGTCACTCGTGTCTCTGGTCCGGTGGGTCACTCGTGTCCCTTGTCGGGTGGGTCACTCGTGTCTCTGGTCGGGTGGGTCACTCGTGTCTCTGGTCGGGTGGGTCACTCGTGTCTCCGGTCGGGTGTGTCACTCGTGTCTCCGGTCGGGTGGGTCACTCGTGTCTCTGGTCGGTGGGTCACTCGTGTCTCTGGTCCGGTGCGTCACTCGTGTCTCTGGTCGGGTGTGTCACTCTTCTCTCTGGTCGGGTGTGTCACTCGTGTCTCTGGTCGCCTGGGTCACTCGTGTCTCGGGTCGGGTGGGACACTCGTGTCTCTGGTCGGGTGGGTCACTCGTGTCTCTTGTCGATGGGTCACTCGTGTCTCTGGTCGTGTGGGTCACTCGTGTCTCTGGTCGTGTGGGTCACTCGTGTCTCTGGTCGGGTGTGTCACTCGTGTCTCTGGTCGGGTGTGTCACTCGTATCTCTGGTCGCCTGGGTCACTCGTGCCTCGGGTCGGGTGGGTCACTCGTGTCTCTGGTCGGTGCGTCGCTCGTGTATCTTGTCGATGGGTCACTCGTGTCTCTGGTCGTGTGGGTCACTCGTGTCTCTGGTCGGGTGCGACACTCGTGTCTCTCTAGTCGGGTGGGTCACTCGTGTCTCTGGTCGGGTGGGTCACTCGTGTCTCAGGTCGGGTGGGTCACTTGTGTGTCTCTGGTCGGGTGGGTCACTCGTATCTCTGGTCGGGTGGGTCACTCGTGTCTCTCTGGTCGGGTGTGTCACTCGTGTCTCTGGTGGGGTTGGTCACTCGTGTCTCTGGTCGGGTGGGTCACTCGTGTCTCTGGTCGGGTTGGTCACTCGTGTCTCTGGTCGGGTGGGTCACTCGTGTCTCTGGTCGGGTGGGTCACTCGTGTCTCTGGTCGGGTGGGTCACTCGTGTCTCTGGTCGGGTGGGTCACTCGTGTCTCTGGTCGGGTGGGTCACTCGTGTCTCTGGTCGGGTGTGTCACTAGTGTCTCTGGTCGGGTGTTTCACTAGTGTCTCTGGTCGTCTGGGTCACTCGTGTCTCTCTGGTCGGGTGGGTCACTCATGTCTCTGGTCGGGTGGGTCACTCGTGTCTCTGGTCGGGTGGGTCACTCGTGTCTCTGGTCGGGTGTGTCACTCGTGTCTCTGGTCGGGTGTTTCACTAGTGTCTCTGGTCGTCTGGGTCACTCGTGTCTCTCTGGTCGGGTGGGTCACTCGTATCTCTGGTCGGGTGGGTCACTCGTGTCTCTGGTCGGGTGAGTCACTCGTGTCTCTCTAGTCGTGTGTATCACTCGTGCCTCTCTGGTCAGATGGGCCACTCGTGTCTCTCCGGTCGATGGGTCACTCTTGTCACTCCGGTCGTGTGTGTCACTCGTGTCTCTGGTCAGGTGGGTCACTTGTGTCGCTGGTCGGGTGAGTCAGTCGTGTCTCTGGACGGGTGGGTCAAGCGTGTCTCTGGTCGAGTGGTTCACTCGTGTGTCTCTGGTCGGGTGGGTCACTCGTGTCTCTCTGTCGGGTGTGTCACTCGTGTCTCTGGTGGGGGTGGTCACTCGTGTCTCTGTTCGTGTGGGTCACTCATGTCTCTGGTCGGGCGGGTCACTCGTGTCTCTGGTCGGGTGGGTCACTCGTGTCTCTGGTCCGGTGGGTCACTCGTGTCCCTTGTCGGGTGGGTCACTCGTGTCTCTGGTCGGGTGGTCACTCGTGTCTCTCCGGTCGGGTGAGTCACTCGTGTCTCTCCGTTCGCATGGGTCACTCGTGTCTCTGGTCGGGTGGGTCACTCGTGTCTCTATGTTTGGTTGGGACACTCGCCTCTCTGGTCGGTGGGTCACTCGTGTCTCTGGACGGGTGGGTCACTCGTGTCCCTTGTCGGGTGGGTCACTCGTGTCTCTGGTCGGGTGGGTGACTCGTGTCTCTGGTCGGGTGAGTCACTCGTGTCTCTCCGTTCGCGTGGGTCACTCGTGTCTCTGGTCGGGTGGGTCACTCGTGTCTCTATGTTTGGTTGGGACACTCGTCTCTCTGGTCGGTGGGTCACTCGTGTCTCTGGTCGGGTGGGTCACTCGTGTCTATGGTCCGGTGCGTCACTCATGTCTCTCCGGTCGGGTGAGTCACTCGTGTCTCTCCGGTCGTGTGGGTCACTCGTGTCTCCGGTCGGGTGGGTCACCCGTGTCTCTGGTCGGGTGGGTCACTCGTGTCTCCGGTCGGGTGTGTCACTCGTGTCTCCGGTCGGGTGGGTCACTCGTGTCTCTGGTCGGTGGGTCACTCGTTTCTCTGGTCGGGTGGGTCACTCGTGTCTCTGGTCCGGTGCGTCACTCGTGTCTCTGGTCGGGTGTGTCACTCTTCTCTCTGGTCGGGTGTGTCACTCGTGTCTCTGGTCGCCTGGGTCACTCGTGTCTCGGGTTGGGTGGGTCACTCGTGTCTCTGGTCGGGTGGGTCACTCGTGTCTCTTGTCGATGGGTCACTCGTGTCTCTGGTCGTGTGGGTCACTCGTGTCTCTGGTCGGGTGGGTCACTCGTGTCTCTGGACGGGTGTGTCACTCGTATCTCTGGTCGCCTGGGTCACTCGTGCCTCGGGTCGGGTGGGTCACTCGTGTCTCTGGTCGGTGCGTCGCTCGTGTATCTTGTCGATGGGTCACTCGTGTCTCTGGTCGTGTGGGTCACTCGTGTCTCTGGTCGGGTGCGACACTCGTGTCTCTCTAGTCGGGTGGGTCACTCGTGTCTCTGGTCGGGTGGGTCACTCGTGTCTCAGGTCGGGTGGGTCACTCGTGTGTCTCTGGTCGGGTGGGTCACTCGTATCTCTGGTCGGGTGGGTCACTCGTATCTCTCTGGTCGGGTGTGTCACTCGTGTCTCTGGTGGGGTTGGTCACTCGTGTCTCTGGTCGGGTGGGTCACTCGTGTCTCTGGTCGGGTTGGTCACTCGTGTCTCTGGTCGGGTGGGTCACTCGTGTCTCTGGTCGGGTGGGTCACTCATGTCTCTGGTCGGGTGGGTCACTCGTGTCTCTGGTCGGGTGGGTCACTCGTGTCTCTGGTCGGGTGTGTCACTCGTGTCTCTGGTCGGGTGTTTCACTAGTGTCTCTGGTCGTCTGGGTCACTCGTGTCTCTCTGGTCGGGTGGGTCACTCATGTCTCTGGTCGGGTGGGTCACTCGTGTCTCTGGTCGGATGGGTCACTTGTGTCTCCGGTTGGCTGGGTCACAAGTATCTCCGGTCGGGTGGGTCACTCGTGTCTCTGATCGGGTGGGTCACTCGTGTCTCTGTTCGTGTGGGTCTCTCGTGTCTCTTTACTCGGGTGGGTCACTCGTGTCTCTCCGGTCGGGTGGATCACTCGTGTCTCTGGTCGTGTGGGTCACACGTGTCTCTGGTCGGGTGGGTCACTCATGTCTCTGGTCGGGTGCGTCACTCGTGTCTCTATAGTCGGGTGCGTCACTCGTGTCTCTCTGGTCGGGTGGGTGACTCGTATCTCTCTGGTCGGGTGGGTCACTCGTGTCTCTGGTCGGGTGGGTCACTCGTGTCTCTGGACGGGTGGGTCACTCGTTTCTCTGGACGGGTGGGTCACTCCTGTCTCTGGTCGGGTGGGTCACTCGTGTCTCTGGTCTGGTGGGTCACTCGTTGCTCTGGACGGGTGGGTCACTCGTGTCTCTGGTGGGGTGGGTCACTCGTGTCTCTGGTCGGGTGGGTCACTCGTGTCTCTGGTCGGGTGCGTCACTCGTGTCTCGGGTCGGGTGGGTCACTCGTGTCACTGGTCGGGTGGGTCACTCGTGTCTCTGTTCGGGTAGATCACTCGTGTCTCTGGTCGTGTGGGTCACGCGTGTCTCTGGTCGGGTGGGTCACTCGTGTCTCTGGTCATGTGCGTCACTCGTGTCTCTCTAGTCGGGTGGGTCACTCGTGTCTCTGGTCGGGTGGGTCACTCGTGTCTCTGGTCGGATGGTTCACTTTTATCTCCGGTCGGGTGGGTCACTCGTGTCTCCGGTCGTGTGGGTCACTCGTGTCTCTCCGGTCGGGTGGGTCACTCGTGTATCTGGTCGGGTGGTCACTTGTGTCTATGGTCGGGTGGATCACTCGTATCTCTGGTCAGGTGGGTCCGTCGTGTCTCTGGACGGGTGGGTCACTCATGTGTCTATGGTCTCTTGGGTCACTCATGTCAGTTGTCGGGTGTGTCACTCGTTTCTCTGGTCGCGTGGGTCTCTCGTGTCTCTCTGGTCAGGTGGGTCACTCGTGTCTCTGGTGGGGTGTGTCTCTCGTGTCTCTGGTCGGGTGGGTCAATCGTGTCTCTCCAGTCGGGTGGGTCACTCGTGTCTCTGGTCGGGTGGGTCACTTGAGTCTTTGGTCGGGTGGATCACTCGTGTCTCTGGTCGTGTGGGTCACTCGTGTCTCTGGTCGGGTGGTTCACTCGTGTCTCTGGTCGGGTGCGTCACTCGTGTCTCTCTAGTCCAGTGGGTCACTCGTGTCTCTGGTCGGGTGGGTCACTCGTGTCTCTCTAGTCATGTGTATCACTCGTGTCTCTCTGGTCGGGTGGGTCACTCGTGTCTCTCCGGTCGGGTGGGTCACTCGTGCCACTCCGGTCGTGTGTGTCACTCGTGTCTCTGGTCGGGTGGGTCACTCGTGTCTCTGGTGGGGTGGGTCGCTCGTGTTTCTGGTCGGTTGGGTCACTCGTGTCGCTGGTCGGGTGGGTCACTCGTGTGTCTATGGTCGGGTGAGTCACTCGTGTCTCTTGTCGGGTGTGTCACTCGTGTCTCTGGTCGTGTGGTTCACTCGTGTCTCTAGTCGGGTGGGTCACTCGTGTCTCTGGTCGTGTGGGTCACTCGTGTCTCTTGTCGGGTGGGTCACTCGTGTCTCTAGTCGGGTGGGTCACTCGTGTCTCTGGTCGGGTGGTTCATTCGTGTCTCTGGTCGGGTGGGTCACTCGTGTCTCTGGTCGGGTGGGTCACTCGTGTCTCTGGTCGGGTGGGCACTCGTGTCTCTCTGGTCGGCTGGGTCACTCGTGTCTCTGGTCGGGTGGGTCACTTGTGTCTCTGGTCGGGTGGGTCACTCGTGTCTCTGGTCGGGTGCATCACTCGTGTCTCTATAGTCGGGTGGGATACTCGTGTCTCTGGTCGGGTGGTTCACTCGTGTCCCTGGTCGGGTGGGTCACTCGTGTCTCTGGTCGGGTGGGTCACTCGTGTCTCTCTGGTTGGGTGGGTCACTCGTGTCTCTGGTCGGGTGTGTCACTCATGTCTCTCTGGTCGGCTGGGTCACTCGTGTCCCGCCGGTCGTGTGGTCACTCGTGTCTCTGGTCGGGTGGGTCATTCGTTTCTCTGGTCGGCTGGGTCCCTCATGTCTCTGGTCGGGTGGGTCACTCGTGTCTCTGATCGGGTGGCTCACTCGTGTCTCTGGTCGGGTGGGTCGCTCGTGTCTCTGGTCGGGTGGGTCACTCGTGTCTCTGGTCGGGTGGGTCACTCGTGTCTCCGGTCGGGTGGGTCGCTCGTGTCTCTGGTCGGGTGGGTCACTCATGTCTCTCTGTCGGGTGTGTCACTCGTGTCTCTGTTGGGGGTGGTCACTCGTGTCTCTGTTCGTGTGGGTCACTCGTGTCTCTGGTCGGGTGGGTCACTCGTGTCTCTGGTCGGGTGGGTCACTCGTGTCTCTGGTCCGGTGGGTCACTCGTGTCCCTTGTCGGGTGGGTCACTCGTGTCTCTGGTCGGGTGGTCACTCGTGTCTCTCCGGTCGGGTGAGTCACTCGTGTCTCTCCGTTCGCATGGGTCACTCGTGTCTCTGGTCGGGTGGGTCACTCGTGTCTCTATGTTTGGTTGGGACACTCGCCTCTCTGGTCGGTGGGTCACTCGTGTCTCTGGACGGGTGGGTCACTCGTGTCCCTTGTCGGGTGGGTCACTCGTGTCTCTGGTCGGGTGGGTGACTCGTGTCTCTCCGTTCGCGTGGGTCACTCGTGTCTCTGATCGGGTGGGTCACTCATGTCTCTATGTTTGGTTGGGACACTCGTCTCTCTGGTCGGTGGGTCACTCGTGTCTCTGGTCGGGTGGGTCACTCGTGTCTATGGTCCAGTGCGTCACTCATGTCTCTCCGGTCAGGTGAGTCACCCGTGTCTCTCCGGTCGTGTGGGTCACTCGTGTCTCCGGTCGGGTGGGTCACTCGTGTCTCTGGTCGGGTGGGTCACTCGTGTCTCCGGTCGGGTGTGTCACTCGTGTCTCCGGTCGGGTGGGTCACTCGTGTCTCTGGTCGGTGGGTCACTCGTGTCTCTGGTCGGGTGGGTCACTCGTGTCTCTGGTCCGGTGCGTCACTCGTGTCTCTGGTCGGGTGTGTCACTCTTCTCTCTGGTCGGGTGTGTCACTCGTGTCTCTGGTCGCCTGGGTCACTCGTGTCTCGGGTCGGGTGGGTCACTCGAGTCTCTGGTCGGGTGGGTCACTCGTGTCTCTTGTCGATGGGTCACTCGTGTCTCTGGTCGTGTGGGTCACTCGTGTCTCTGGTCGGGTGGGTCACTCGTGTCTCTGGTCGGGTGTGTCACTCGTGTCTCTGGTCGGGTGTGTCACTCGTATCTCTGGTCGCCTGGGTCACTCGTGCCTCGGGTCGGGTGGGTCACTCGTGTCTCTGGTCGGTGCGTCGCTCGTGTATCTTGTCGATGGGTCACTCGTGTCTCTGGTCGTGTGGGTCACTCGTGTCTCTGGTCGGGTGCGACACTCGTGTCTCTCTAGTCGGGTGGGTCACTCGTGTCTCTGGTCGGGTGGGTCACTCGTGTCTCAGGTCGGGTGGGTCACTCGTGTGTCTCTGGTCGGGTGGGTCACTCGTATCTCTGGTCGGGTGGGTCACTCGTGTCTCTCTGGTCGGGTGTGTCACTCGTGTCTCTGGTGGGGTTAGTCACTCGTGTCTCTGGTCGGGTGGGTCACTCGTGTCTCTGGTCGGGTTGGTCACTCGTGTCTCTGGTCGGGTGGGTCACTCGTGTCTCTGGTCGGGTGGGTCACTCGTGTCTCTGGTCGGGTGGGTCACTCGTGTCTCTGGTCGGGTGGGTCACTCGTGTCTCTGGTCGGGTGTGTCACTCGTGTCTCTGGTCGGGTGTTTCACTAGTGTCTCTGGTCGTCTGGGTCACTCGTGTCTCTCTGGTCGGGTGGGTCACTCATGTCTCTGGTCGGGTGGGTCACTCGTGTCTCTGGTCGGATGGGTCACTTGTGTCTCCGGTCGGGTGGGTCACAAGCACCTCCGGTCGGGTGGGTCACTCGTGTCTCTGATCGGGTGGGTCACTCGTGTCTCTGGTCGTGTGGGTCACTCGTGTCTCTGGTTGGGTGCCTCACTCGTGTCTCGGGTCGGGTGGGTCACTAGTGTCTCTGTTCGTGTGGGTCACTCGTGTCTCTGGTCCGGTGGGTCACTCGTGTCCCTTGTCGGGTGGGTCATTCGTGTCTCTGGTCGGGTGGGTCACTCGTGTCTCTGGTCCGGTGGGTCACTCGTGTCCCTTGTCGGGTGGGTCACTCGTGTCTCTGGTCGGGTGGGTCACTCGTGTCTCTGGTCGGGTGGGTCACTCGTGTCTCCGGTCGGGTGTGTCACTCGTGTCTCCGGTCGGGTGGGTCACTCGTGTCTCTGGTCGGTGGGTCACTCGTGTCTCTGGTCGGGTGGGTCACTCGTGTCTCTGGTCCGGTGCGTCACTCGTGTCTCTGGTCGGGTGTGTCACTCTTCTCTCTGGTCACTCGTGTCTCTGGTCGCCTGGGTCACTCGTGTCTCGGGTCGGGTGGGTCACTCGTGGCTCTGGTCGGGTGGGTCACTCGTGTCTCTTGTCGATGGGTCACTCGTGTCTCTGGTCGTGTGGGTCACTCGTGTCTCTGGTCGGGTGGGTCACTCGTGTCTCTGGTCGGGTGTGTCACTCGTGTCTCTGGTCGGGTGTGTCACTCGTATCTCTGGTCGCCTGGGTCACTCGTGCCTCGGGTCGGGTGGGTCACTCGTGTCTCTGGTCGGTGCGTCGCTCGTGTATCTTGTCGATGGGTCACTCGTGTCTCTGGTCGTGTGGGTCACTCGTGTCTCTGGTCGGGTGCGACACTCGTGTCTCTCTAGTCGGGTGGGTCACTCGTGTCTCTGGTCGGGTGGGTCACTCGTGTCTCAGGTCGGGTGGGTCACTTGTGTGTCTCTGGTCGGGTGGGTCACTCGTATCTCTGGTCGGGTGGGTCACTCGTGTCTCTCTGGTCGGGTGTGTCACTCGTGTCTCTGGTGGGGTTGGTCACTCGTGTCTCTGGTCGGGTGGGTCACTCGTGTCTCTGGTCGGGTTGGTCACTCGTGTCTCTGGTCGGGTGGGTCACTCGTGTCTCTGGTCGGGTGGGTCACTCGTGTCTCTGGTCGGGTGGGTCACTCGTGTCTCTGGTCGGGTGGGTCACTCGTGTCTCTGGTCGGGTGGGTCACTCGTGTCTCTGGTCGGGTGTGTCACTCGTGTCTCTGGTCGGGTGTTTCACTAGTGTCTCTGGTCGTCTGGGTCACTCGTGTCTCTCTGGTCGGGTGGGTCACTCATGTCTCTGGTCGGGTGGGTCACTCGTGTCTCTGGTCGGATGGGTCACTTGTGTCTCCGGTTGGCTGGGTCACAAGTATCTCCGGTCGGGTGGGTCACTCGTGTCTCTGATCGGGTGGGTCACTCGTGTCTCTGGTCGTGTGGGCCACTCGTGTCTCTGGTTGGGTGCCTCACTCGTGTCTCGGGTCGGGTGGGTCACTCGTGTCTCTGTTCGTGTGGGTCTCTCGTGTCTCTTTACTCGGGTGGCTCACTCGTGTCTCTCCGGTCGGGTGGATCACTCGTGTCTCTGGTCATGTGGGTCACTCGTGTCTCTGGTCGGGTGGGTCACTCATGTCTCTGGTCGGGTGCGTCACTCGTGTCTCTCTAGTCGAGTGGGTCACTCGTGTCTCTGGTCGGGTGGGTCATTCATGTCTCTCTAGTCGTGTGTATCACTCATGTCTCTCTGATCGGGTGGGTCACTCGTGTCTCTCCGGTCGGGTGGGTCACTTGTGTCTTTGTCGGGTGTGTCACTCGTGTCTCTGGTCGGGTGGGTCATTCGTGTCTCTGGTCGGGTGGTCACTCGTGTCTCTGGTCGGGTGGGTCACTCGTATCTCTGGTCGGGTGGGTCACTCGTGTCTCTCTGGTCGGGTGTGTCACTCGTGTCTCTGGTGGGGTTGGTCACTCGTGTCTCTGGTCGGGTGGGTCACTCGTGTCTCTGGTCGGGTTGGTCACTCGTGTCTCTGGTCGGGTGGGTCACTCGTGTCTCTGGTCGGGTGGGTCACTCGTGTCTCTGGTCGGGTGGGTCACTCGTGTCTCTGGTCGGGTGGGTCACTCGTGTCTCTGGTCGGGTGTGTCACTCGTGTCTCTGGTCGGGTGTTTCACGAGTGTCTCTGGTCGTCTGGGTCACTCGTGTCTCTCTGGTCGGGTGGGTCACTCATGTCTCTGGTCGGGTGGGTCACTCGTGTCTCTGGTCGGATGGGTCACTTGTGTCTCCGGTCGGGTGGGTCACAAGCACCTCCGGTCGGGTGGGTCACTCGTGTCTCTGATCGGGTGGGTCACTCGTGTCTCTGGTCGTGTGGGTCACTCGTGTCTCTGGTTGGGTGCCTCACTCGTGTCTCGGGTCGGGTGGGTCACTAGTGTCTCTGTTCGTGTGGGTCACTCGTGTCTCTGGTCCGGTGGGTCACTCGTGTCCCTTGTCGGGTGGGTCATTCGTGTCTCTGGTCGGGTGGGTCACTCGTGTCTCTGGTCCGGTGGGTCACTCGTGTCCCTTGTCGGGTGGGTCACTCGTGTCTCTGGTCGGGTGGGTCACTCGTGTCTCTGGTCGGGTGGGTCACTCGTGTCTCCGGTCGGGTGTGTCACTCGTGTCTCCGGTCGGGTGGGTCACTCGTGTCTCTGGTCGGTGGGTCACTCGTGTCTCTGGTCGGGTGGGTCACTCGTGTCTCTGGTCCGGTGCGTCACTCGTGTCTCTGGTCGGGTGTGTCACTCTTCTCTCTGGTCGGGTGTGTCACTCGTGTCTCTGGTCGCCTGGGTCACTCGTGTCTCGGGTCGGGTGGGTCACTCGTGTCTCTGGTCGGGTGGGTCACTCGTGTCTCTTGTCGATGGGTCACTCGTGTCTCTGGTCGTGTGGGTCACTCGTGTCTCTGGTCGGGTGGGTCACTCGTGTCTCTGGTCGGGTGTGTCACTCGTGTCTCTGGTCGGGTGTGTCACTCGTATCTCTGGTCGCCTGGGTCACTCGTGCCTCGGGTCGGGTGGGTCACTCGTGTCTCTGGTCGGTGCGTCGCTCGTGTATCTTGTCGATGGGTCACTCGTGTCTCTGGTCGTGTGGGTCACTCGTGTCTCTGGTCGGGTGCGACACTCGTGTCTCTCTAGTCGGGTGGGTCACTCGTGTCTCTGGTCGGGTGGGTCACTCGTGTCTCAGGTCGGGTGGGTCACTTGTGTGTCTCTGGTCGGGTGGGTCACTCGTATCTCTGGTCGGGTGGGTCACTCGTGTCTCTCTGGTCGGGTGTGTCACTCGTGTCTCTGGTGGGGTTGGTCACTCGTGTCTCTGGTCGGGTGGGTCACTCGTGTCTCTGGTCGGGTTGGTCACTCGTGTCTCTGGTCGGGTGGGTCACTCGTGTCTCTGGTCGGGTGGGTCACTCGTGTCTCTGGTCGGGTGGGTCACTCGTGTCTCTGGTCGGGTGGGTCACTCGTGTCTCTGGTCGGGTGTGTCACTCGTGTCTCTGGTCGGGTGTTTCACTAGTGTCTCTGGTCGTCTGGGTCACTCGTGTCTCTCTGGTCGGGTGGGTCACTCATGTCTCTGGTCGGGTGGGTCACTCGTGTCTCTGGTCGGATGGGTCACTTGTGTCTCCGGTTGGCTGGGTCACAAGTATCTCCGGTCGGGTGGGTCACTCGTGTCTCTGATCGGGTGGGTCACTCGTGTCTCTGGTCGTGTGGGCCACTCGTGTCTCTGGTTGGGTGCCTCACTCGTGTCTCGGGTCAGGTGGGTCACTCGTGTCTCTGTTCGTGTGGGTCTCTCGCGTCTCTTTACTCGGGTGGCTCACTCGTGTCTCTGGTCATGTGGGTCACTCGTGTCTCTGGTCGGGTGGGTCACTCATGTCTCTGGTCGGGTGCGTCACTCGTGTCTCTCTAGTCGAGTGGGTCACTCGTGTCTCTGGTCGGGTGGGTCATTCATGTCTCTCTAGTCGTGTGTATCACTCATGTCTCTCTGATCGGGTGGGTCACTCGTGTCTCTCCGGTCGGGTGGGTCACTTGTGTCTTTGTCGGGTGTGTCACTCGTGTCTCTGGTCGGGTGGGTCATTCGTGTCTCTGGTCGGGTGGTCACTCGTGTCTCTGGTCGGGTGGGTCACTCGTATCTCTGGTCGGGTGGGTCACTCGTGTCTCTCTGGTCGGGTGTGTCACTCGTGTCTCTGGTGGGGTTGGTCACTCGTGTCTCTGGTCGGGTGGGTCACTCGTGTCTCTGGTCGGGTTGGTCACTCGTGTCTCTGGTCGGGTGGGTCACTCGTGTCTCTGGTCGGGTGGGTCACTCGTGTCTCTGGTCGGGTTGGTCACTCGTGTCTCTGGTCGGGTGGGTCACTCGTGTCTCTGGTCGGGTGGGTCACTCGTGTCTCTGGTCGGGTGGGTCACTCGTGTCTCTGGTCGGGTGGGTCACTAGTGTCTCTGTTCGTGTGGGTCACTCGTGTCTCTGGTCCGGTGGGTCACTCGTGTCCCTTGTCGGGTGGGTCATTCGTGTCTCTGGTCGGGTGGGTCACTCGTGTCTCTGGTCCGGTGGGTCACTCGTGTCCCTTGTCGGGTGGGTCACTCGTGTCTCTGGTCGGGTGGTCACTCGTGTCTCTCCGGTCGGGTGAGTCACTCGTGTCTCTCCGTTCGCATGGGTCACTCGTGTATCTGGTCGGGTGGGTCACTCGTGTCTCTATGTTTGGTTGGGACACTCGCCTCTCTGGTCGGTGGGTCACTCGTGTCTCTGGACGGGTGGGTCACTCGTGTCCCTTGTCGGGTGGGTCACTCGTGTCTCTGGTCGGGTGGGTGACTCGTGTCTCTGGTCGGGTGAGTCACTCGTGTCTCTCCGTTCGCGTGGGTCACTCGTGTCTCTGGTCGGGTGGGTCACTCGTGTCTCTATGTTTGGTTGGGACACTCGTCTCTCTGGTCGGTGGGTCACTCGTGTCTCTGGTCGGGTGGGTCACTCGTGTCTATGGTCCGGTGCGTCACTCATGTCTCTCCGGTCGGGTGAGTCACTCGTGTCTCTCCGGTCGTGTGGGTCACTCGTGTCTCCGGTCGGGTGGGTCACTCGTGTCTCTGGTCGGGTGGGTCACTCGTGTCTCCGGTCGGGTATGTCACTTGTGTCTCCGGTCGGGTGGGTCACTCGTGTCTCTGGTCGGTGGGTCACTCGTGTCTCTGGCCGGGTGGGTCACTCGTGTCTCTGGTCCGGTGCGTCACTCGTGTCTCTGGTCGGGTGTGTCACTCTTCTCTCTGGTCGGGTGTGTCACTCGTGTCTCTGGTCGCCTGGGTCACTCGTGTCTCGGGTCGGGTGGGTCACTCGTGTCTCTGGTCGGGTGGGTCACTCGTGTCTCTTGTCGATGGGTCACTCGTGTCTCTGGTCGTGTGGGTCACTCGTGTCTCTGGTCGGGTGGGTCACTCGTGTCTCTGGTCGGGTGTGTCACTTGTGTCTCTGGTCGGGTGTGTCACTCGTATCTCTGGTCGCCTGGGTCACTCGTGCCTCGGGTCGGGTGGGTCACTCGTGTCTCTGGTCGGTGCGTCGCTCGTGTATCTTGTCGATGGGTCACTCGTGTCTCTGGTCGAGTGGGTCACTCGTGTCTCTGGTCGGGTGCGACACTCGTGTCTCTCTAGTCGGGTGGGTCACTCGTGTCTCTGGTCGGGTGAGTCACTCGTGTCTCAGGTCGGGTGGGTCACTCGTGTGTCTCTGGTCGGGTGGGTCACTCGTATCTCTGGTCGGGTGGGTCACTCGTGTCTCTCTGGTCGGGTGTGTCACTCGTGTCTCTGGTGGGGTTGGTCACTCGTGTCTCTGGTCGGGTGGGTCACTCGTGTCTCTGGTCGGGTTGGTCACTCGTGTCTCTGGTCGGGTGGGTCACTCGTGTCTCTGGTCGGGTGGGTCACTCGTGTCTCTGGTCGGGTGTGTCACTCGTGTCTCGGGTCGGGTAGGTCACTCGTGTCTCTGTTCGTGTGGGTCACTTGTTCGTGTGGGTCACTCGTGTCTCTCCAGTCGGGTGGGTCACTCATGTCTCTGGTCGGGTGGGTCACTCGTGTCTCTCCGATCGGGTGGGTTATTCTGGTCGCTCCGTTCGTGTGTGTCACTCGTGTCTCTGGTCGGGTGGGTCACTCGTGGCGCTGGTGGGGTGGGTCAGTCGTGTCTCTGGTCGGGTGTGTCACTCGTGTCTCTGGTCGGTTGGGTCACTCATGTCCCTGGTCGGGTGGGTCCCTCGTGTCTCTCTGGTCGGGTGGGTCACTCGTGTCTCTGGTCGGGTGGGTCACTCGTGTCTCTGGTCGGGTGGGTCACTCGTGTCTCTGGTCAGGTGGGTCACTCGTGTCTCTGGTCGTGTGGGTCACTCGTGTCTCTTTGGTCGGGTGGGTCACTCGTGTCCCTGTTCGTGTGGCTCACTCGTGCCTCTCTGGTCGGGTGGCTCACTCGTGACTCTGGTCGGGTGGGTTTCTCGTGTCTCTGGTCAGGTGGGTCACTCGTATTTCTGGTCGGGTGGGTCACTCGTGTCTCTGGTCGGGTGGGTCACTCGTGCCTCTGGTCGGGTGGGTCACTTGTATCTCTGGTCATGTGGGTCACTCGTGTCTCTGGTCGGGTGGATCACTCGTGTCTCTGGTCGGGTGGGTCACTCGTGTCTCTGGTCGCGTGGGTCACTCGTGTCTCTTTGTTCGGGTGGGTCACTCGTGTCTCTGGTCGGGTGGGTCACTCGTGTCTCTGGTCGGGTGCGACACTCGTGTCTCTCAAGTCGGGTGGGTCACTCGTGTCTCTCTGGTCGGGAGGGTCACTCGTGTCTCTGGTCGGATAGGTCACTCGTGTCTCTAGTCGGGTGTGTCACTCGTGTCTCTCTGGTCGGGTGGTTCACTCGTGTCTCTCCAGTCGGCTGGGTCACTCGTGTCTCTTCGGTCGTGTGGGTCACTCGTGTCTCTGGTCGGGTGGATCACTCGTGTCTCTGATCGGGTGGGTCACTCGTGTCTCTTTGGTCGGGTGGGTCACTCGTGTCCCTGGTCGTGTGGGTCACTCGTGCCTCTCTGGTCGGGTGGGTCACTCGTGTCTCTCTAGTCTGGTGGGTCACTCATGCCTCTGGTCGGGTGGGTCACTCGTGTCTCTCCGGTCGGCTGGGTTATTCTTGTCACTCCGTTCGCGTGTGTCACTCGTGTCTCTGGTCGGGTGGGTCACTCGTGTCGCTGGTCGGGTGGGTCAGTCGTGTCTCTGGTCGGGTGTGTCACTCGTGTCTCTGGTCGGTTGGGTGACTCATGTCCCTGGTCGGGTGGGTCACTCGTGTCTCTGGTCGGCTGGGTCACTCGTGTCTCTGGTCGGGTGGGTCACTCGTGTCTCTGGTCAGGTGGGTCACTCGTGTCTCTGGTCGGGTGGGTCGCTCGTGTCTCTTTGGTCGGGTGGGTCTCTCGTGTCCCTGTTCGTGTGGGTCACTCGTGCCTCTCTGGTCGGTTGGCTCACTCGTGACTCTGTTCGGGTGGGTTACTCGTGTCTCTGGTCAGGTGGGTCACTCGTGTTTCTGGTCGGGTGGTTCACTCGTGTCTCTGGTCGGGTGGGTCACCCGTGTATCTTTGGTCGGGTGTGTCACTCATGTCTCTGGTTGGGTGGGTCACTCGTGTCTCTGCTGGGGTGGGTCACTCGTTTCTCTGGTCGGGTGGGTCACTCGTGTCTCTGGTCGGGTGGGTCACTCGTGTCTCTGGTCGGGTGGGTCACTCGTGTCTCTGTTCGGGTGGATCACTCGTGTCTCTGGTCGGGTGGGTCACTCGTGTCTCTGGTCAGGTGGGTCACTTGTATCTCTCGTCATGTGGGTCACTCGTGTCTCTGGTCGGGTGGGTCACTCGTGTCTCTGGTCGGGTGGGTCACTCGTGTCTCTGGTCGGGTGGCTCACTCGTGTCTCTGGTCGGCTGGGTCACTCGTGCCTCTGGTCGGCTGGGTCACTCGTGTCTCTGGTCAGGTGGGTCACTCGTGTCTCTGGTCGGGTGGGTCACTCGTGTCTCTTTGGTCGGGTGGGTCACTCGTGTCCCTGTTCGTGTGGGTCACTCGTGCCTCCCTGGTCGGGTGGCTCACTCGTGACTCTGTTCGGGTGGGTTACTCGTGTCTCTGGTCGGGTGCGTCACTCGTGTCTCTCTAGTCGTGTGTATCACTCGTGTCTCTCTGGTCGGGTGGGTCACTCGTGTCTCTCCGGTCGGGTGGGTGACTCTTGTCACTCCGTTCGTGTGTGTCAATCGTGTCTCTGGTTGGGTGGGTCACTCATGTCGCTGGTCGGGTGGGTCACTCGTGTCTCTCCGGTCGGGTGGGTGACTCTTGTCACTCCGTTCGTGTGTGTCAATCGTGTCTCCGGTCAAGTGGGTCACTCTTGTCTCTGGTCGGATGGGTCACTCGTGTCTCTCCGGTCATGTGGGTCACTCGTGTATCTGGTTGGGTGGGTCACTCGTGTCTCTGGTCGGTGGGTCACTCTTGCCTATGGTCGGGTGGGTCATTTGTGTCTCTGGTCGGGTGGGTCACTCTTGTCTCTTGTCGGGTGCGTCACTCCTGTCTCTGGTCGGGTGGGTCACTCGTGTCTCTGGTCGGGTGGTCACTCGTGTCTCTCATGTCGGGTGAGTCACTCGTGTCTCCCCGGTCGGGTGGGTCACTCGTGTCTCTGGTCGCGTGGGTCACTCGTGTCTCTGGTCGGGTGGGTCACTCGTGTCTCTTTGTTCGGGTGGGTCACTCGTGTCTCTGGTCGGGTGGGTCACTCGTGCATGTGGTCGGATGGGTCACTCTCTCTCTCTGGCCGGGTGGGCCACTCGTGTCTCTGGCCGGGTGGGTCACTCGTGTCTCTGGTCGCGTGCGTCACTCGTGTCTCTCAAGTCGGGTGGGTCACTCGTGTCTCTCTGGTCGGGTGGGTCACTCGTGTCTCTGGTCAGATGGGTCACTCCTGTCTCTGGTCGGGTGTGTCACTCGTGTCTCTGGTCGGTTGGGTCACTCATGTCCCTGGTCGGGTAGGTCCCTCGTGTCTCTCTGGTCATGTGGGTCACTCGTGTCTCTGGTCAGGTGGATCACTCGTGTCTCTGGTCTGGTGGGTCACTCGTGTATCTGGTCAGGTGGGTCACTCGTGTCTCTGGTCGGGTGGTCACTCGTGTCTCCGATTGGGTGGGTCACTCGTGTCTCTGGTCGGGTGGGTCACTCGTGTCTCTAAGGTTGGTTGGGACACTCGTGTCTCTGGTCGGTGGGTCACTCGTGTCTCTGGTCGGGTGGGTCACTCGTGTCTCCGATCAAGTGGGTCACTCTTGTCTCTGGTCGGATGGGTCACTCGTGTCTCTCCGGTCATGTGGGTCACTCGTGTATCTGGTTGGGTGGGTCACACATGTCTCTGGTCGGTGGGTCACTCTTGTCTATGGTCGGGTGGGTCATTCGTGTCTCTGGTCGGGTGGGTCACTCTTGTCTCTGGTCGGGTGGGTCACTCCTGTCTCTGGTCGGGTGGGTCACTCGTGTCTCTAGTCGGGTGGTCACTCGTGTCTCTCATGTCAGGTGAGTCACTCGTGTCTCTCCGGTCGGGTGGGTCACTCGTGTCTCTGGTCGCGTGGGTCACTCGTGTCTCTGGTCGGGTGGGTCACTCGTGTCTCTTTGTTCGGGTGGGTCACTCGTGTCTCTGGTTGGGTGGGTCACTCGTGTATGTGGTCGGATGGGTCACTCTCTCTCTCTGGCCGGGTGGGCCACTCGTGTCTCTGGTCGGGTGGGTCACTCGTGTCTCTGGTCGCGTGCGTCACTCGTGTCTCTCAAGTCGGGTGGGTCACTCGTGTCTCTCTGGTCGGGTGGGTCACTCGTGTCTCTGGTCAGATGGGTCACTCCTGTCTCTGATCGGGAGGGTCACTCGCGTGTCTCTGGTCGGGTGGGTCACTCCTGTCTCTGGTCGGGTGGGTCACTCGTGTCTCTGGTCGGGTGGTCACTCGTGTCTCTCATGTCGGGTGAGTCACTCGTGTCTCTCCGGTCGGGTGGGTCACTCGTGTCTCTGGTCGCGTGGGTCACTCGTGTCTCTGGTCGGGTGGGTCACTCGTGTCTCTTTGTTCGGGTGGGTCACTCGTGTCTCTGGTCGGGTGGGTCACTCGTGTATGTGGTCGGATGGGTCACTCTCTCTCTCTGGCCGGGTGGGCCACTCTTGTCTCTGGTCGGGTGGGTCACTCGTCTCTCTGGTCGCGTGCGTCACTCGTGTCTCTCAAGTCGGGTGGGTCACTCGTGTCTCTCTGGTCGGGTGGGTCACTCGTGTCTCTGGTCAGATGGGTCACTCCTGTCTCTGGTCGGGAGGGTCACTCGGCTGTCTCTGGTCGGGTGTGTCACTCGTGTCTCTGGTCGGGTGTGTCACTCGTGTCTCGGGTCGGGTAGGTCACTCGTGTCTCTGTTCGTGTGGGTCACTTGTTCGTGTGGGTCACTCGTGTCTCTCCAGTCGGGTGGGTCACTCATGTCTCTGGTCGGGTGGGTCACTCGTGTCTCTCCGGTCGGGTGGGTTATTCTGGTCACTCCGTTCGTGTGTGTCACTCGCGTCTCTGGTCGGGTGGGTCACTCGTGTCGCTGGTGGGGTGGTTCAGTCGTGTCTCTGGTCGGGTGTGTCACTCGTGTCTCTGGTCGGTTGGGTCACTCATGTCCCTGGTCGGGTGGGTCCCTCGTGTCTCTCTGGTCGGGTGGGTCACTCGTGTCTCTGGTCGGGTGGGTCACTCGTGTCTCTGGTCGGGTGGGTCACTCGTGTCTCTGGTCAGGTGGGTCACTCGTGTCTCTGGTCGTGTGGGTCACTCGTGTCTCTTTGGTCGGGTGGGTCACTCGTGTCCCTGTTCGTGTGGCTCACTCGTGCCTCTCTGGTCGGGTGGCTCACTCGTGACTCTGGTCGGGTGGCTTTCTCGTGTCTCTGGTCAGGTGGGTCACTCGTATTTCTGGTCGGGTGGGTCACTCGTGTCTCTGGTCGGGTGGGTCACTCGTGTCTCTGGTCGGGTGGGCCACTTGTATCTCTGGTCATGTGGGTCACTCGTGTCTCTGGTCGGGTGGATCACTCGTGTCTCTGGTCGGGTGGGTCACTCGTGTCTCTAGTCGGGTGGTCACTCGTGTCTCTCATGTCAGGTGAGTCACTCGTGTCTCTCCGGTCGGGTGGGTCACTCGTGTCTCTGGTCGCGTGGGTCACTCGTGTCTCTGGTCGGGTGGGTCACTCGTGTCTCTTTGTTCGGGTGGGTCACTCGTGTCTCTGGTTGGGTGGGTCACTCGTGTATGTGGTCGGATGGGTCACTCTCTCTCTCTGGCCGGGTGGGCCACTCGTGTCTCTGGTCGGGTGGGTCACTCGTGTCTCTGGTCGCGTGCGTCACTCGTGTCTCTCAAGTCGGGTGGGTCACTCGTGTCTCTCTGGTCGGGTGGGTCACTCGTGTCTCTGGTCAGATGGGTCACTCCTGTCTCTGATCGGGAGGGTCACTCGCGTGTCTCTGGTCGGGTGGGTCACTCCTGTCTCTGGTCGGGTGGGTCACTCGTGTCTCTGGTCGGGTGGTCACTCGTGTCTCTCATGTCGGGTGAGTCACTCGTGTCTCTCCGGTCGGGTGGGTCACTCGTGTCTCTGGTCGCGTGGGTCACTCGTGTCTCTGGTCGGGTGGGTCACTCGTGTCTCTTTGTTCGGGTGGGTCACTCGTGTCTCTGGTCGGGTGGGTCACTCGTGTATGTGGTCGGATGGGTCACTCTCTCTCTCTGGCCGGGTGGGCCACTCTTGTCTCTGGTCGGGTGGGTCACTCGTCTCTCTGGTCGCGTGCGTCACTCGTGTCTCTCAAGTCGGGTGGGTCACTCGTGTCTCTCTGGTCGGGTGGGTCACTCGTGTCTCTGGTCAGATGGGTCACTCCTGTCTCTGGTCGGGAGGGTCACTCGGCTGTCTCTGGTCGGGTGTGTCACTCGTGTCTCTGGTCGGGTGTGTCACTCGTGTCTCGGGTCGGGTAGGTCACTCGTGTCTCTGTTCGTGTGGGTCACTTGTTCGTGTGGGTCACTCGTGTCTCTCCAGTCGGGTGGGTCACTCATGTCTCTGGTCGGGTGGGTCACTCGTGTCTCTCCGGTCGGGTGGGTTATTCTGGTCACTCCGTTCGTGTGTGTCACTCGCGTCTCTGGTCGGGTGGGTCACTCGTGTCGCTGGTGGGGTGGTTCAGTCGTGTCTCTGGTCGGGTGTGTCACTCGTGTCTCTGGTCGGTTGGGTCACTCATGTCCCTGGTCGGGTGGGTCCCTCGTGTCTCTCTGGTCGGGTGGGTCACTCGTGTCTCTGGTCGGGTGGGTCACTCGTGTCTCTGGTCGGGTGGGTCACTCGTGTCTCTGGTCAGGTGGGTCACTCGTGTCTCTGGTCGTGTGGGTCACTCGTGTCTCTTTGGTCGGGTGGGTCACTCGTGTCCCTGTTCGTGTGGCTCACTCGTGCCTCTCTGGTCGGGTGGCTCACTCGTGACTCTGGTCGGGTGGCTTTCTCGTGTCTCTGGTCAGGTGGGTCACTCGTATTTCTGGTCGGGTGGGTCACTCGTGTCTCTGGTCGGGTGGGTCACTCGTGTCTCTGGTCGGGTGGGCCACTTGTATCTCTGGTCATGTGGGTCACTCGTGTCTCTGGTCGGGTGGATCACTCGTGTCTCTGGTCGGGTGGGTCACTCGTGTCTCTGGTCGCGTGGGTCACTCGTGTCTCTTTGTTCGGGTGGGTCACTCGTGTCTCTGGTCGGGTGGGTCACTCGTGTCTCTGGTCGGGTGCAACACTCGTGTCTCTCAAGTCGGGTGGGTCACTCGTGTCTCTCTGGTCGGGTGGGTCACTCGTGTCTCTGGTCGGATAGGTCACTCGTGTCTCTAGTCGGGTGTGTCACTCGTGTCTCTCTGGTCGGGTGGTTCACTCGTGTCTCTCCGGTCGGCTGGGTCACTCGTGTCTCTTCGGTCGTGTGGGTCACTCGTGTCTCTGGTCGGGTGGGTCACTCGTGTCTCTGATCGGGTGGGTCACTCGTGTCTCTTTGGTCGGGTGGGTCACTCGTGTCCCTGGTCGTGTGGGTCACTCGTGCCTCTCTGGTCGGGTGGGTCACTCGTGCCTCTGGTCGGGTGTGTCACTCGTGTCTCTGGTCGGGTGGTCACTGGTGTCTCTGGTCGGGTGTTCACTCGTGTCTCCGATTGGGTGGGTCACTCGTGTCTCTGGTCGGGTGGGTCACTCGTGTCTCTATGGTTGGTTGGGACACTCGTGTCTCTGGTCGGTGGGACACTCGTGTCTCTGGTCAGTGGGTCACTCGTGTCTCTGGTCGGGTGTGTCACTCGTGTCTCTGATCGGGTGGGTCACTCGTGTCTCTCTAGTCGGGTAGGTCACTCATGCCTCTGGTCGGGTGGGTCACTCGTGTCTCTCCGGTCGGGTGGGTTATTCTTGTCATTCCGTTCGCGTGTGTCACTCGTGTCTCTGGTCGGGTGGGTCACTCGTGTCGCTGGTCGGGTGGGTCAGTCGTGTCTCTGGTCGGGTGTGTCACTCGTGTCTCTGGTCGGTTGGGTGACTCATGTCCCTGGTCGGGTGGGTCACTCGTGTCTCTGGTCGGCTGGGTCACTCGTGTCTCTGGTCGGGTGGGTCACTCGTGTCTCTGGTCGGGTGGGTCGCTCGTGTCTCTTTGGTCGGGTGGGTCTCTCGTGTCCCTGTTCGTGTGGGTCACTCGTGCCTCTCTGGTCGGTTGGCTCACTCGTGACTCTGTTCGGGTGGGTTACTCGTGTCTCTGGTCAGGTGGGTCACTTGTGTTTCTGGTCGGGTGGTTCACTCGTGTCTCTGGTCGGGTGGGTCACCCGTGTATCTTTGGTCGGGTGTGTCACTCATGTCTCTGGTTGGGTGGGTCACTCGTGTCTCTGCTGGGGTGGGTCACTCGTGTCTCTGGTCGGGTGGGTCACTCGTGTCTCTGGTCGGGTGTGTCACTCGTGTCTCTGGTCGGGTGGGTCACTCGTGTCTCTGTTCGGGTGGATCACTCGTGTCTCTGGTCGGGTGGGTCACTCGTGTCTCTTTGGTCGGGTGGGTCACTCGTGTCCCTGGTCGTGTGGGTCACTCGTGCCTCTCTGGTCGGGTGGGTCACTCGTGCCTCTGGTCGGGTGTGTCACTCGTGTCTCTGGTCGGGTGGTCACTGGTGTCTCTGGTCGGGTGTTCACTCGTGTCTCCGATTGGGTGGGTCACTCGTGTCTCTGGTCGGGTGGGTCACTCGTGTCTCTATGGTTGGTTGGGACACTCGTGTCTCTGGTCGGTGGGACACTCGTGTCTCTGGTCAGTGGGTCACTCGTGTCTCTGGTCGGGTGTGTCACTCGTGTCTCTGATCGGGTGGGTCACTCGTGTCTCTCTAGTCGGGTAGGTCACTCATGCCTCTGGTCGGGTGGGTCACTCGTGTCTCTCCGGTCGGGTGGGTTATTCTTGTCATTCCGTTCGCGTGTGTCACTCGTGTCTCTGGTCGGGTGGGTCACTCGTGTCGCTGGTCGGGTGGGTCAGTCGTGTCTCTGGTCGGGTGTGTCACTCGTGTCTCTGGTCGGTTGGGTGACTCATGTCCCTGGTCGGGTGGGTCACTCGTGTCTCTGGTCGGCTGGGTCACTCGTGTCTCTGGTCGGGTGGGTCACTCGTGTCTCTGGTCGGGTGGGTCGCTCGTGTCTCTTTGGTCGGGTGGGTCTCTCGTGTCCCTGTTCGTGTGGGTCACTCGTGCCTCTCTGGTCGGTTGGCTCACTCGTGACTCTGTTCGGGTGGGTTACTCGTGTCTCTGGTCAGGTGGGTCACTTGTTTTTCTGGTCGGGTGGTTCACTCGTGTCTCTGGTCGGGTGGGTCACCCGTGTATCTTTGGTCGGGTGTGTCACTCATGTCTCTGGTTGGGTGGGTCACTCGTGTCTCTGCTGGGGTGGGTCACTCGTGTCTCTGGTCGGGTGGGTCACTCGTGTCTCTGGTCGGGTGTGTCACTCGTGTCTCTGGTCGGGTGGGTCACTCGTGTCTCTGTTCGGGTGGATCACTCGTGTCTCTGGTCGGGTGGGTCACTCGTGTCTCTGGTCAGGTGGGTCACTTGTATCTCTCGTCATGTGGGTCACTCGTGTCTCTGGTCGGGTGGGTCACTCGTGTCTCTGGTCGGGTGGCTCACTCGTGTCTCTGGTCGGGTGGCTCACTCGTGTCTCTGGTCGGCTGGGTCACTCGTGTCTCTGGTCGGGTGGGTCACTCGTGTCTCTGGTCAGGTGGGTCACTCGTGTCTCTGGTCGGGTGGGTCACTCGTGTCTCTTTGGTCGGGTGGGTCACTCGTGTCCCTGTTCGTGTGGGTCACTCGTGCCTCTCTGGTCGGGTGGCTCACTCGTGACTCTGTTCGGGTGGGTTACTCGTGTCTCTGGTCGGGTGCGTCACTCGTGTCTCTCTAGTCGTGTGTATCACTCGTGTCTCTCTGGTCGGGTGGGTCACTCGTGTCTCTCCGGTCGGGTGGGTGACTCTTGTCACTCCGTTCGTGTGTGTCAATCGTGTCTCTGGTTGGGTGGGTCACTCGTGTCGCTGGTCGGGTGGGTCAGTCGTGTCTCTTGTCGGGTGTGTCACTCGTGTCTCTGGTCGGTTGGGTCCCTCGTGTCCCTGGTCGGGTAGGTCCCTCGTGTCTCTCTGGTCGGCTGGGTCAATCGTGTCTCTGGTCGGGTGGTCACTCGTGTCTTCGATTGGGTGGGTCACTCGTGTCTCTGGTCGGGTGGGTCACTCGTGTCTCTAAGGTTGGTTGGGACACTCGTGTCTCTGGTCGGTGGGTCACTCGTGTCTCTGGTCGGGTGGGTCACTCGTGTCTCTGGTCAAGTGGGTCACTCTTGTCTCTGGTCGGATGGGTCACTCGTGTCTCTCCGGTCATGTGGGTCACTCGTGTATCTGGTTGGGTGGGTCACTCGTGTCTCTGGTCGGTGGGTCACTCTTGTCTATGGTCGGGTGGGTCATTCGTGTCTCTGGTCGGGTGGGTCACTCTTGTCTCTGGTCGGGTGGGTCACTCCTGTCTCTGGTCGGGTGGGTCACTCGTGTCTCTGGTCGGGTGGTCACTCGTGTCTCTCATGTCGGGTGAGTCACTCGTGTCTCTCCGGTCGGGTGGGTCACTCGTGTCTCTGGTCGCGTGGGTCACTCGTGTCTCTGGTCGGGTGGGTCACTCGTGTCTCTTTGTTCGGGTGGGTCACTCGTGTCTCTGGTTGGGTGGGTCACTCGTGTATGTGGTCGGATGGGTCACTCTCTCTCTCTGGCCGGGTGGGCCACTCGTGTCTCTGGTCGGGTGGGTCACTCGTGTCTCTGGTCGCGTGCGTCACTCGTGTCTCTCAAGTCGGGTGGGTCACTCGTGTCTCTCTGGTCGGGTGGGTCACTCGTGTCTCTGGTCAGATGGGTCACTCCTGTCTCTGATCGGGAGGGTCACTCGCGTGTCTCTGGTCGGGTGGGTCACTCCTGTCTCTGGTCGGGTGGGTCACTCGTGTCTCTGGTCGGGTGGTCACTCGTGTCTCTCATGTCGGGTGAGTCACTCGTGTCTCTCCGGTCGGGTGGGTCACTCGTGTCTCTGGTCGCGTGGGTCACTCGTGTCTCTGGTCGGCTGGGTCACTCGTGTCTCTTTGTTCGGGTGGGTCACTCGTGTCTCTGGTCGGGTGGGTCACTCATGTATGTGGTCGGATGGGTCACTCTCTCTCTCTGGCCGGGTGGGCCACTCGTGTCTCTGGTCGGGTGGGTCACTCGTCTCTCTGGTCGCGTGCGTCACTCGTGTCTCTCAAGTCGGGTGGGTCACTCGTGTCTCTCTGGTCGGGTGGGTCACTCGTGTCTCTGGTCAGATGGGTCACTCCTGTCTCTGGTCGGGAGGGTCACTCGGGTGTCTCTGGTCGGGTGTGTCACTCGTGTCTCTGGTCGGGTGTGTCACTCGTGTCTCGGGTCGGGTAGGTCACTCGTGTCTCTGTTCGTGTGGGTCACTTGTTCGTGTGGGTCACTCGTGTCTCTCCAGTCGGGTGGGTCACTCATGTCTCTGGTCGGGTGGGTCACTCGTGTCTCTCCGGTCGGGTGGGTTATTCTGGTCACTCCGTTCGTGTGTGTCACTCGTGTCTCTGGTCGGTTGGGTCACTCATGTCCCTGGTCGGGTGGGTCCCTCGTGTCTCTCTGGTCGGGTGGGTCACTCGTGTCTCTGGTCGGGTGGGTCACTCGTGTCTCTGGTCGGGTGGGTCACTCGTGTCTCTGGTCAGGTGGGTCACTCGTGTCTCTGGTCGTGTGGGTCACTCGTGTCTCTTTGGTCGGGTGGGTCACTCGTGTCCCTGTTCGTGTGGCTCACTCGAGCCTCTCTGGTCGGGTGGCTCACTCGTGACTCTGGTCGGGTGGGTTTCTCGTGTCTCTGGTCAGGTGGGTCACTCGTATTTCTGGTCGGGTGGGTCACTCGTGTCTCTGGTCGGGTGGGTCACTCGTGTCTCTGGTCGGGTGGGCCACTTGTATCTCTGGTCATGTGGGTCACTCGTGTCTCTGGTCGGGTGGATCACTCGTGTCTCTGGTCGGGTGGGTCACTCGTGTCTCTGGTCGCGTGGGTCACTCGTGTCTCTTTGTTCGGGTGGGTCACTCGTGTCTCTGGTCGGGTGGGTCACTCGTGTCTCTGGTCGGGTGCAACACTCGTGTCTCTCAAGTCGGGTGGGTCACTCGTGTCTCTCTGGTCGGGTGGGTCACTCGTGTCTCTGGTCGGATAGGTCACTCGTGTCTCTAGTCGGGTGTGTCACTCGTGTCTCTCTGGTCGGGTGGTTCACTCGTGTCTCTCCGGTCGGCTGGGTCACTCGTGTCTCTTCGGTCGTGTGGGTCACTCGTGTCTCTGGTCGGGTGGGTCACTCGTGTCTCTGATCGGGTGGGTCACTCGTGTCTCTTTGGTCGGGTGGGTCACTCGTGTCCCTGGTCGTGTGGGTCACTCGTGCCTCTCTGGTCGGGTGGGTCACTCGTGCCTCTGGTCGGGTGTGTCACTCGTGTCTCTGGTCGGGTGGTCACTGGTGTCTCTGGTCGGGTGTTCACTCGTGTCTCCGATTGGGTGGGTCACTCGTGTCTCTGGTCGGGTGGGTCACTCGTGTCTCTATGGTTGGTTGGGACACTCGTGTCTCTGGTCGGTGGGACACTCGTGTCTCTGGTCAGTGGGTCACTCGTGTCTCTGGTCGGGTGTGTCACTCGTGTCTCTGATCGGGTGGGTCACTCGTGTCTCTCTAGTCGGGTAGGTCACTCATGCCTCTGGTCGGGTGGGTCACTCGTGTCTCTCCGGTCGGGTGGGTTATTCTTGTCATTCCGTTCGCGTGTGTCACTCGTGTCTCTGGTCGGGTGGGTCACTCGTGTCGCTGGTCGGGTGGGTCAGTCGTGTCTCTGGTCGGGTGTGTCACTCGTGTCTCTGGTCGGTTGGGTGACTCATGTCCCTGGTCGGGTGGGTCACTCGTGTCTCTGGTCGGCTGGGTCACTCGTGTCTCTGGTCGGGTGGGTCACTCGTGTCTCTGGTCAGGTGGGTCACTCGTGTCTCTGGTCGGGTGGGTCGCTCGTGTCTCTTTGGTCGGGTGGGTCTCTCGTGTCCCTGTTCGTGTGGGTCACTCGTGCCTCTCTGGTCGGTTGGCTCACTCGTGACTCTGTTCGGGTGGGTTACTCGTGTCTCTGGTCAGGTGGGTCACTTGTGTTTCTGGTCGGGTGGTTCACTCGTGTCTCTGGTCGGGTGGGTCACCCGTGTATCTTTGGTCGGGTGTGTCACTCATGTCTCTGGTTGGGTGGGTCACTCGTGTCTCTGCTGGGGTGGGTCACTCGTGTCTCTGGTCGGGTGGGTCACTCGTGTCTCTGGTCGGGTGTGTCACTCGTGTCTCTGGTCGGGTGGGTCACTCGTGTCTCTGTTCGGGTGGATCACTCGTGTCTCTGGTCGGGTGGGTCACTCGTGTCTCTGGTCAGGTGGGTCACTTGTATCTCTCGTCATGTGGGTCACTCGTGTCTCTGGTCGGGTGGGTCACTCGTGTCTCTGGTCGGGTGGCTCACTCGTGTCTCTGGTCGGGTGGCTCACTCGTGTCTCTGGTCGGCTGGGTCACTCGTGTCTCTGGTCGGGTGGGTCACTCGTGTCTCTGGTCAGGTGGGTCACTCGTGTCTCTGGTCGGGTGGGTCACTCGTGTCTCTTTGGTCGGGTGGGTCACTCGTGTCCCTGTTCGTGTGGGTCACTCGTGCCTCTCTGGTCGGGTGGCTCACTCGTGACTCTGTTCGGGTGGGTTACTCGTGTCTCTGGTCGGGTGCGTCACTCGTGTCTCTCTAGTCGTGTGTATCACTCGTGTCTCTCTGGTCGGGTGGGTCACTCGTGTCTCTCCGGTCGGGTGGGTGACTCTTGTCACTCCGTTCGTGTGTGTCAATCGTGTCTCTGGTTGGGTGGGTCACTCGTGTCGCTGGTCGGGTGGGTCAGTCGTGTCTCTTGTCGGGTGTGTCACTCGTGTCTCTGGTCGGTTGGGTCCCTCGTGTCCCTGGTCGGGAAGGTCCCTCGTGTCTCTCTGGTCGGCTGGGTCAATCGTGTCTCTGGTCGGGTGGTCACTCGTGTCTTCGATTGGGTGGGTCACTCGTGTCTCTGGTCGGGTGGGTCACTCGTGTCTCTAAGGTTGGTTGGGACACTCGTGTCTCTGGTCGGTGGGTCACTCGTGTCTCTGGTCGGGTGGGTCACTCGTGTCTCTGGTCAAGTGGGTCACTCTTGTCTCTGGTCGGATGGGTCACTCGTGTCTCTCCGGTCATGTGGGTCACTCGTGTATCTGGTTGGGTGGGTCACTCGTGTCTCTGGTCGGTGGGTCACTCTTGTCTATGGTCGGGTGGGTCATTCGTGTCTCTGGTCGGGTGGGTCACTCTTGTCTCTGGTCGGGTGGGTCACTCCTGTCTCTGGTCGGGTGGGTCACTCGTGTCTCTGGTCGGGTGGTCACTCGTGTCTCTCATGTCGGGTGAGTCACTCGTGTCTCTCCGGTCGGGTGGGTCACTCGTGTCTCTGGTCGCGTGGGTCACTCGTGTCTCTGGTCGGGTGGGTCACTCGTGTCTCTTTGTTCGGCTGGGTCACTCGTGTATGTGGTCGGATGGGTCACTCTCTCTCTCTGGCCGGGTGGGCCACTCGTGTCTCTGGTCGGGTGGGTCACTCGTGTCTCTGGTCGCGTGCGTCACTCGTGTCTCTCAAGTCGGGTGGGTCACTCGTGTCTCTCTGGTCGGGTGGGTCAGTCGTGTCTCTGGTCAGATGGGTCACTCCTGTCTCTGATCGGGAGGGTCACTCGCGTGTCTCTGGTCGGGTGGGTCACTCCTGTCTCTGGTCGGGTGGGTCACTCGTGTCTCTGGTCGGGTGGTCACTCGTGTCTCTCATGTCGGGTGAGTCACTCGTGTCTCTCCGGTCGGGTGGGTCACTCGTGTCTCTGGTCGCGTGGGTCACTCGTGTCTCTGGTCGGGTGGGTCACTCGTGTCTCTTTGTTCGGGTGGGTCACTCGTGTCTCTGGTCGGGTGGGTCACTCGTGTCTCTGGTCGCGTGGGTCACTCGTGTCTCTGGTCGGGTGGGTCACTCGTGTCTCTTTGTTCGGGTGGGTCACTCGTGTCTCTGGTTGGGTGGGTCACTCGTGTATGTGGTCGGATGGGTCACTCTCTCTCTCTGGCCGGGTGGGCCACTCGTGTCTCTGGTCGGGTGGGTCACTCGTGTCTCTGGTCGCGTGCGTCACTCATGTCTCTCAAGTCGGGTGGGTCACTCGTGTCTCTCTGGTCGGGTGGGTCACTCGTGTCTCTGGTCAGATGGGTCACTTCTGTCTCTGGTCGGGAGGGTCACTCGCGTGTCTCTGGTCGGGTGGGTCACTCCTGTCTCTGGTCGGGTGGGTCACTCGTGTCTCTGGTCGGGTGGTCACTCGTGTCTCTCATGTCGGGTGAGTCACTCGTGTCTCTCCGGTCGGGTGGGTCACTTGTGTCTCTGGTCGCGTGGGTCACTCGTGTCTCTGGTCGGGTGGGTCACTCGTGTCTCTTTGTTCGGGTGGGTCACTCGTGTCTCTGGTCGGGTGGGTCACTCGTGTATGTGGTCGGATGGGTCACTCTCTCTCTCTGGCCGGGTGGGCCACTCGTGTCTCTGGTCGGGTGGGTCACTCGTGTCTCTGGTCGCGTGCGTCACTCGTGTCTCTCAAGTCGGGTGGGTCACTCGTGTCTCTCTGGTCGGGTGGGTCACTCGTGTCTCTGGTCAGATGGGTCACTCCTGTCTCTGGTCGGGAGGGTCACTCGCGTGTCTCTGGTCGGGTGGGTCACTCGTGTCTCTCCGGTCGTGTGGGTCACTCGTGTCTCTGGTCGGGTGGGTCACTCATATCTCTGGTCGGGTGTGTCATTCATGTCTCTGGTCGGGTGGGTCACTCGTGTCTCTGGTCGGGTGGGTCACTCCTGTCTCTGGTCGGGTGGGTCACTCGCGTGTCTCTGGTCGGGTGGGTCACTCGTGTCTCTGGTCAGGTGGGTCACTTGTGTCTCTGGTCGGCTGGGTCACTCGTGTCTCTGGTCGGGTGGGTCACTCGTGTCTCTGGTCGGGTGGGTCACTCGTGTCTCTGGTCAGGTGGGTCACTCGTGTCTCTGGTCGGATGGGTCACTCGTGTCTCTGGTCGGGTGGGTCACTCGTGTCTCTGGTCGGTGGTTCCCTCGTGTCTCTGGTCGGGTGGGTCACTCGTGTCTCGGGTCGGGTGGGCCACTCTTGTCTCTGGTCGGGTGGGTCACTCGTGTCTCGGGTCGGGTGGGTCACTTGTGTCTCTGTTAGGGTGGGTCACTCGTGTCTCTCTAGTCGGGTGGGTCACTCATGTCTCTCCGGTCGGGTGGGTCACTCGTGTCTCTCCGGTCGGGTTGGTCGCTCGTGTCTCTGGTCGGGTGGGTCACTCGTGTCTCTCTCGTCAAGTGGGTCACTTGTGTCTCTGGTCGGGTGGGTCACTCGTTCTCTGGTCGGTTGGGTCACTCGTGTCTCTGGTCGGTTGGGTCATTCGTGTCTCTGGTCGAGTGGGTCACTCGTGTCTCTGGTCGGTTGGGTCACTCGTGTCTCTGGTCGTGTGTGTCAATCGTGTCTCTGGTCGGGTGGGTCACTCGTGTCGCTGGTCGGGTGGGTCAGTCGTGTCTCTGGTCGGGTGGGTCACTCGTGTCGCTGGTCGGGTGGGTCACTCGTGTCTCTGGTCGGTTGGGTCACTCGTGTCCCTGGTCGGGTGGGTCCCTCGTGTCTCTCTGGTCGGGTGGGTCACTCGTGTCTCTGGTCGGATGGGTCACTCGTGTCTCTGGTCAGGTGGGTCACTCGTGTCTCTGGTCAGGTGGGTCACTCGTGTCTCCGGTCGGGTGGGTCACTCGTGTCTCTGGTCAGGTGGGTCACTCGTGTCTCTGGTCGGGTGGGTCGCTCGTGTCTCTTTGGTCGGGTGGGTCTCTCGTGTCCCTGTTCGTGTGGGTCACTCGTGCCTCTCTGGTCGGTTGGCTCACTCGTGACTCTGTTCGGGTGGGTTACTCGTGTCTCTGGTCAGGTGGGTCACTTGTGTTTCTGGTCGGGTGGTTCACTCGTGTCTCTGGTCGGGTGGGTCACCCGTGTATCTTTGGTCGGGTGTGTCACTCATGTCTCTGGTTGGGTGGGTCACTCGTGTCTCTGCTGGGGTGGGTCACTCGTGTCTCTGGTCGGGTGGGTCACTCGTGTCTCTGGTCGGGTGTGTCACTCGTGTCTCTGGTCGGGTGGGTCACTCGTGTCTCTGTTCGGGTGGATCACTCGTGTCTCTGGTCGGGTGGGTCACTCGTGTCTCTGGTCAGGTGGGTCACTTGTATCTCTCGTCATGTGGGTCACTCGTGTCTCTGGTCGGGTGGGTCACTCGTGTCTCTGGTCGGGTGGGTCACTCGTGTCTCTGGTCGGGTGGCTCACTCGTGTCTCTGGTCGGCTGGGTCACTCGTGTCTCTGGTCGGGTGGGTCACTCGTGTCTCTGGTCAGGTGGGTCACTCGTGTCTCTGGTCGGGTGGGTCACTCGTGTCTCTTTGGTCGGGTGGGTCACTCGTGTCCCTGTTCGTGTGGGTCACTCGTGCCTCTCTGGTCGGGTGGCTCACTCGTGACTCTGTTTGGGTGGGTTACTCGTGTCTCTGGTCGGGTGCGTCACTCGTGTCTCTCCAGTCGTGTGTATCACTCGTGTCTCTGGTCGGTTGGGTCATTCGTGTCTCTGGTCGAGTGGGTCACTCGTGTCTCTGGTCGGTTGGGTCACTCGTGTCTCTGGTCGTGTGTGTCAATCGTGTCTCTGGTCGGGTGGGTCACTCGTGTCGCTGGTCGGGTGGGTCAGTCGTGTCTCTGGTCGGGTGGGTCACTCGTGTCGCTGGTCGGGTGGGTCATTCGTGTCTCTGGTCGGGTGTGTCACTCGTGTCTCTGGTCGGTTGGGTCACTCGTGTCCCTGGTCGGGTGGGTCCCTCGTGTCTCTCTGGTCGGGTGGGTCACTCGTGTCTCTGGTCGGATGGGTCACTCGTGTCTCTGGTCAGGTGGGTCACTCGTGTCTCTGGTCAGGTGGGTCACTCGTGTCTCTGGTCGGGTGGGTCACTCGTGTCCCTGTTCGTGTGCGTCACTCGTGTCTCTCTGGTTGGGTGGGTCACTCGTGACTCTGGTCGGGTGGGTCACTCGTGTCTCTGGTCGGATGGGTCACTCGTGTCTCTGGTCAGGTGGGTCACTCGTGTCTCTGGTCAGGTGGGTCACTCGTGTCTCTGGTCGGGTGGGTCACTCATGTCCCTGTTCGTGTGGGTCACTCGTGTCTCTCTGGTCGGGTGGGTCACTCGTGCCTCTCGGGTCGGGTAGCTCACTCGTGTCTCTGGTCGGGTGGGTCACTCGTGTCCCTTTTCGTGTGGGTCACTCGTGTCTCTCTGGTCGGGTGGGTCACTCGTGTCTCTGGTTGGGTGGGTCACTCGTTTCTCTGGTGGGGTGGTTCACTCGTGTCTCTGGTCGGGTGGGTCACTCGTGTCTCTGGTCGGGTGGGTCACTCGTCTCTCTGTTCGGGTGGGTCACTCATGTCCCTGGTCGGGTGGGTCACTCGTGTCTCTGGTCAGGTGGGTCACTTGTATCTCTGGTCATGTGGGTCACTCGTGACTCTGGTTGGGTGGGTCACTCGTGTCTCTGGTCGGTTGGGTCACTCGTGTCTCTCCGGTCGGTTGAGTCACTCGTGTCTCTCCGGTCGGGTGGGTGACTCTTGTCACTCCGTTCGTGTGTGTCAATCGTGTCTCTGGTTGGGTGGGTCACTCGTGTCGCTGGTCGGGTGGGTCAGTCGTGTCTCTTGTCGGGTGTGTCACTCGTGTCTCTGGTCGGTTGGGTCACTCGTGTCCCTGGTCGGGTAGGTCCCTCGTGTCTCTCTGGTCGTGTGGGTCACTCGTGTCTCTGGTCGGGTGGATCACTCGTGTCTCTGGTCAGGTGGGTCACTCGTGTCTCTGGTCAGGTGGGTCACTCGTGTCTCTGGTCGGGTGGTCACTCGTGTCTCTGATTGGGTGGGTCACTCGTGTCTCTGGTCGGGTGGGTCACTCGTGTCTCTGGTCGGGTGGGTCACTCGTGTCTCTAAGGTTGGTTGGGACACTCGTGTCTCTGGTCGGTGGGTCACTCGTGTCTCTGGTCGGGTGGGTCACTCGTGTCTCCGGTCAAGTGGGTCACTCTTGTCTCTGGTCGGATGGGTCACTCGTGTCTCTCCGGTCATGTGGGTCACTCGTGTATCTGGTTGGGTGGGTCACTCGTGTCTCTGGTCGGTGGGTCACTCTTGTCTATGGTCGGGTGCGTCATTCGTGTCTCTGGTCGGGTGGGTCACTCTTGTCTCTGGTCGGGTGGGTCACTCCTGTCTCTGGTCGGGTGGGTCACTCGTGTCTCTGGTCGGGTGGTCACTCGTGTCTCTCATGTCGGGTGAGTCACTCGTGTCTCTCCGGTCGGGTGGGTCACTCGTGTCTCTGGTCGCGTGGGTCACTCGTGTCTCTGGTCGGGTGGGTCACTCGTGTCTCTTTGTTCGGGTGGGTCACTCGTGTCTCTGGTCGGGTGGGTCACTCGTGTATGTGGTCAGATGGGTCACTCTCTCTCTCTGGCCGGGTGGGCCACTCGTGTCTCTGGTCGGGTGGGTCACTCGTGTCTCTGGTCGCGTGCGTCACTCGTGTCTCTCAAGTCGGGTGGGTCACTCGTGTCTCTCTGGTCGGGTGGGTCACTCGTGTCTCTGGTCAGATGGGTCACTCCTGTCTCTGGTCGGGAGGGTCACTCGCGTGTCTCTGGTCGGGTGGGTCACTCCTGTCTCTGGTCGGGTGGGTCACTCGTGTCTCTGGTCGGGTGGTCACTCGTGTCTCTCATGTCGGGTGTGTCACTCATGTCTCTCCGGTCGGGTGGGGCACTCGTGTCTCTGGTCGCGTGGGTCACTCGTGTCTCTGGTCGGGTGGGTCATTCGTGTCTCTGGTCGAGTGGGTCACTCGTGTCTCTGGTCGGTTGGGTCACTCGTGTCTCTGGTCGTGTGTGTCAATCGTGTCTCTGGTCGGGTGGGTCACTCGTGTCGCTGGTCGGGTGGGTCAGTCGTGTCTCTGGTCGGGTGGGTCACTCGTGTCGCTGGTCGGGTGGGTCATTCGTGTCTCTGGTCGGGTGTGTCACTCGTGTCTCTGGTCGGTTGGGTCACTCGTGTCCCTGGTCGGGTGGGTCCCTCGTGTCTCTCTGGTCGGGTGGGTCACTCGTGTCTCTGGTCGGATGGGTCACTCGTGTCTCTGGTCAGGTGGGTCACTCGTGTCTCTGGTCAGGTGGGTCACTCGTGTCTCTGGTCGGGTGCGTCACTCGTGTCCCTGTTCGTGTGGGTCACTCGTGTCTCTCTGGTTGGGTGGGTCACTCGTGACTCTGGTCGGGTGGGTCACTCGTGTCTCTGGTCGGATGGGTCACTCGTGTCTCTGGTCAGGTGGGTCACTCGTGTCTCTGGTCAGGTGGGTCACTCGTGTCTCTGGTCGGGTGGGTCACTCATGTCCCTGTTCGTGTGGGTCACTCGTGTCTCTCTGGTCGGGTGGGTCACTCGTGCCTCTCGGGTCGGGTAGCTCACTCGTGTCTCTGGTCGGGTGGGTCACTCGTGTCCCTTTTCGTGTGGGTCACTCGTGTCTCTCTGGTCGGGTGGGTCACTCGTGTCTCTGGTCGGGTGGGTCACTCGTTTCTCTGGTGGGGTGGTTCACTCGTGTCTCTGGTCGGTTGGGTCACTCGTGTCTCTCCGGTCGGTTGAGTCACTCGTGTCTCTCCGGTCGGGTGGGTTACTCTTGTCACACCGTTCGTGTGTGTCAATCGTGTCTCTGGTTGGGTGGGTCACTCGTGTCGCTGGTCGGGTGGGTCAGTCGTGTCTCTTGTCGGGTGTGTCACTCGTGTCTCTGGTCGGTTGGGTCACTCGTGTCCCTGGTCGGGTAGGTCCCTCGTGTCTCTCTGGTCGTGTGGGTCACTCGTGTCTCTGGTCGGGTGGATCACTCGTGTCTCTGGTCAGGTGGGTCACTCGTGTCTCTGGTCAGGTGGGTCACTCGTGTCTCTGGTCGGGTGGTCACTCGTGTCTCCGATTGGGTGGGTCACTCGTGTCTCTGGTCGGGTGGGTCACTCGTGTCTCTAAGGTTGGTTGGGACACTCGTGTGTCTGGTCGGTGGGTCACTCGTGTCTCTGGTCGGGTGGGTCACTCGTGTCTCCGGTCAAGCGGGTCACTCTTGTCTCTGGTCGGATGGGTCACTCGTGTCTCTCCGGTCATGTGGGTCACTCGTGTATCTGGTTGGGTGGGTCACTCGTGTCTCTGGTCGGTGGGTCACTCTTGTCTATGGTCGGGTGCGTCATTCGTGTCTCTGGTCGGGTGGGTCACTCTTGTCTCTGGTCGGGTGGGTCACTCCTGTCTCTGGTCGGGTGGGTCACTCGTGTCTCTGGTCGGGTGGTCACTCGTGTCTCTCATGTCGGGTGAGTCACTCGTGTCTCTCCGGTCGGGTGGGTCACTCGTGTCTCTGGTCGCGTGGGTCACTCATGTCTCTGGTCGGGTGGGTCACTCGTGTCTCTTTGTTCGGGTGGGTCACTCGTGTCTCTGGTCGGGTGGGTCACTCGTGTATGTGGTCAGATGGGTCACTCTCTCTCTCTGGCCGGGTGGGCCACTCGTGTCTCTGGTCGGGTGGGTCACTCGTGTCTCTGGTCGCGTGCGTCACTCGTGTCTCTCAAGTCGGGTGGGTCACTCGTGTCTCTCTGGTCGGGTGGGTCACTCGTGTCTCTGGTCAGATGGGTCACTCCTGTCTCTGGTCGGGAGGGTCACTCGCGTGTCTCTGGTCGGGTGGGTCACTCCTGTCTCTGGTCGGGTGGGTCACTCGTGTCTCTGGTCGGGTGGTCACTCGTGTCTCTCATGTCGGGTGTGTCACTCGTGTCTCTCCGGTCGGGTGGGTCACTCGTGTCTCTGGTCGCGTGGGTCACTCGTGTCTCTGGTCGGGTGGGTCACTCGTGTCTCTTTGTTCGGGTGGGTCACTCGTGTCTCTGGTCGGGTGGGTCACTCGTGTATGTGGTCGGATGGGTCACTCTCTCTCTCTGGCCGGGTGGGCCACTCGTGTCTCTGGCCAGGTGGGTCACTCGTGTCTCTGGTCGCGTGCGTCACTCGTGTCTCTCAAGTCGGGTGGGTCACTCGTGTCTCTCTGGTCGGGTGGGTCACTCGTGTCTCTGGTCAGATGGGTCACTCCTGTCTCTGGTCGGGAGGGTCACTCGCGTGTCTCTGGTCAGGTGGGTCACTCGTGTCTCTCCGGTTGTGTGGGTCACTCGTGTCTCTGGTCGGGTGGGTCACTCATATCTCTGGTCGGGTGTGTCATTCATGTCTCTGGTCGGGTGGGTCACTCGTGTCTCTGGTCGGGTGGGTCACTCCTGTCTCTGGTCGGGTGGGTCACTCGCGTGTCTCTGGTCGGGTGGGTCACTCGTGTCTCTGGTCAGGTGGGTCACTTGTGTCTCTGGTCGGGTGGGTCACTCGTGTCTCTGGTCGGGTGGGTCACTCGTGTCTCTGGTCGGGTGGGTCACTCGTGTCTCTGGTCAGGTGGGTCACTCGTGTCTCTGGTCGGGTGGGTCACTCGTGTCTCTGGTCGGGTGGGTCACTCGTGTCTCTGGTCGGTGGTTCCCTCGTGTCTCTGGTCGGGTGGGTCACTCGTGTCTCGGGTCGGGTGGGTCACTCTTGTCTCTGGTCGGGTGGGTCACTCGTGTCTCTGGTCGGGTGGGTCACTCATGTCTCTCTAGTCAAGTGGGTCACTTGTGTCTCTGGTCGGGTGGGTCACTCGTTTCTCTGGTCGGTTGGGTCACTCGTGTCTCTGATCGGTTGGGTCATTCGTGTCTCTGGTCGAGTGGGTCACTCGTGTCTCTGGTCGGTTGGGTCACTCGTGTCTCTGGTCGTGTGTGTCAATCGTGTCTCTGGTCGGGTGGGTCACTCGTGTCGCTGGTCGGGTGGGTCAGTCGTGTCTCTGGTCGGGTGGGTCACTCGTGTCGCTGGTCGGGTGGGTCATTCGTGTCTCTGGTCGGGTGGGTCACTCGTGTCCCTGTTCGTGTGGGTCACTCGTGTCTCTCTGGTTGGGTGGGTCACTCGTGACTCTGGTCGGGTGGGTCACTCGTGTCTCTGGTCGGATGGGTCACTCGTGTCTCTGGTCAGGTGGGTCACTCGTGTCTCTGGTCAGGTGGGTCACTCGTGTCTCTGGTCGGGTGGGTCACTCGTGTCCCTGTTCGTGTGGGTCACTCGTGTCTCTCTGGTCGGGTGGGTCACTCGTACCTCTCTGGTCGGGTAGCTCACTCGTGTCTCTGGTCGGGTGGGTCACTCGTGTCCCTTTTCGTGTGGGTCACTCGTGTCTCTCTGGTCGGGTGGGTCACTCGTGTCTCTGGTTGGGTGGGTCACTCGTTTCTCTGGTGGGGTGGTTCACTCGTGTCTCTGGTCGGGTGGGTCACTCCTGTCTCTGGTCGGGTGGGTCACTCGTCTCTCTGTTCGGGTGGGTCACTCATGTCCCTGGTCGGGTGGGTCACTCGTGTCTCTGGTCAGGTGGGTCACTTGTATCTCTGGTCATGTGGGTCACTCGTGACTCTGGTTGGGTGGGTCACTCGTGTCTCTGGTCGGTTGGGTCACTCGTGTCTCTCCGGTCGGTTGAGTCACTCGTGTCTCCGGTCGGGTGAGTCACTCGTGTGTCTGGTCGGGTGGGTCACTCGTGTGTCTGGTCCGGTGGGTCACTCGTGTCTCTGGTCGGGTGGGTCACTCGTGTCTCTGGTCGGGTGGGTCACTCGTGTCTCTGTTCGGGTGGGTCGCTCGTGTCTCTTTGGTCGGGTGGGTCACTCGTGTCTCTGGTCGGATGGGTTACTCGTGTATGTGGTCGGATGGGTCACTCGCTCTCTCTGGCTGGGTGGGTCACTTGTGTCTCTGGTCGGGTGGGTCGCTCGTGTCTCTGGTCGGGTGGGTCGCTCGTGTCTCTGGTCAGGTGGGTCACTCGTGTCTCTTGTCGGGTGCGTCACTCGTGTCTCTGTAGTCGTGTGTATCACTTGTGCCTCTCTGGTCGGGTGGGTCACTCGTGTCTCTCCGGTCGGGTGGGTCACTCGTGTCACTCCGGTCGTGTGTGTCACTCGTGTCTCTGGTCGGGTGGGAATGATGTAGCTTCTACAGCTTTTTGGGGCAGCATATTCCATGGACCTACCACCCTCTGTGTGAAGTAGTTCCTCCTCATCTCAGTTTTGAAAGAGCAGCCCCTTATTCTAAGACTATGCCCCCTAGTTCTAGTTTCACCCATCATCGGGAACATCCTCCCCACATCCACCCGATCCAACCCCTTCACAATCTTATATGTTTCAATAAGATCGCCTCTCATTCATCTGAACTCCAATGAGTAGAGTCCCAATCTACTCAACCTCTCCTCATATGTCCATCCGCTAATCCCTGGGATTAACCGAGTGAACCTTCTTTGTACTGACTCGAGAGCAAGTATGTCTTTTCTTAAGTATGGACACCAAAACTGTATGCAGTATTCCAGGTGCGGTCTCACCAATACCTTGTACAACTGAAGCAATACCTCCCTATTTTTATATTCTATCCCCCTAGCAATGAAAGACAACATTCCATTCGCCTTCTTAATCACTTGCTGCACCTGCATACTAACCTTTTGAGTTTCGTGCACCAGGACCCCCAGATCCCTTTGTACTTCAGTACTTTCAAGTTTCTTGCCATTAAGATAATAACTTGCTCTGCGATTTTTCCTGCCAAAGTGCATAACCTCACACTTTCCAGTATTGTATTACATCTGCCAAATCTCTGCCCACTTACTTAGCCTGTCTATGTCCCCTTGCAGGTTTTTTATGTCCTCCTCACTCACTACTTTCCCTCCCATCTTAGTATCATCTGCAAACTTTGATATGTTACACTCGGTCCCCTCCTCCAAATCGTTAATATAGATTGTAAAGAGTTGGGGACCCAGCACTGACCCCTGCGGAACACCACTAGTTACTGATTGCCAGTCTGAGAATGAACCATTTATCCCAACTCTCTGCCTTCTGTTAGATAGCCAATCCTCTATCCATGCCAGAATATTACCCCCAATCCCGTGATTTTTTATCTTAAGCAATAATCTTTTGTGTGGCACCTTGTCAAATGCCTTTTGGAAGTCTAAATACACTACGTCCACTGGTTCCCCTTTATCCACCCTATATGTTACTTCCTCAAAGAACTCCAGCAAATTTGTCAAACATGACTTCCCCTTCATAAAACCATGCTGACTTTGTCCTATTAAATTATGATTATCCAAATGTCCTGTTACTGTCTCCTTAATAATGGACTCCAAAATTTTACCCACCACAGATGTTAGGCTAACCGGTCTATAGTTTCCAGCCTTCTGTCTACTGCCCTTTTTAAATAAGGGTGTTACATTAGCAGTTTTCCAGTCTGCCGGGACCTTTGCCGAGTCCAGGGAGTTTTGGAAAATTATTATTAATGCATCCACAATCCCTACCGCCACTTCCCTCAAGACCCTAGGATGTAAGCCATCAGGTCCAGGTGGTTTATCTGCCTTGAGTCCCATTATTTTACCGAGTACCACTTCCTTAGTGATTTTGATTGTGTTTAGCTCCTCCCCCCCTATAGCCCCCCGTTTGTCCAGTGTTGGGATATTCTTAGTGTCTGCTACTGTAAAGACTGATACAAAATATTCATTCAGTGTTTTTGCCATCTCCATATTTCCCACCATTAATTTCCTGGTCTCATCCTCTAAGGGACCAACATTTACTTTAGCCACCCTTTTTCTTTTTATATAACTGTAAAAACTCTTACTATCTGTTTTTATATTTTTTGCTAATTTACTTTCATAATCTATCTTCCCTTTCTTAATCAATCTTTTTGTTATTTTTTGCTGTCTTTTAAAGTTTTCCCAATCCTCTATCCTCCCACTAGATTTGGCTACTTTATATGCCCTTGTTTTTAGTCGAATACTATCCTTAATTTCTTTACTTAGCCACGGATGGCTGTCTTTTCTTTTACACCCTTTTCTTCTCAGTGGAATATTTTTTTTTTGGAAGTTGTAAAATAACTCCTTAAATGTACACCACTGACCATGTATCGTCTTACCCTTTAATCTATTTTCCCAATCCACTCTACTCAATTCCGCTCTCATACCTTCATAGTCTCATTTATTCAAGCTTAGCATGCTTGTTTGAGATCCAACCTTCTCACCCTCTAATTGAATATGGAATTCAACCATGTTATGGTCACTCATTCCAAGGGGATCCTTTACTAGGACATTTTTAATTAATCCTGTCTCGTTACACAGGACCAGATCTAAGGTTGCTTGCCCCCTGGTCAGTTCAGTTAGATACTGCTCAAGAAACCCATCCCTAATACACTCAATGAACTCATCCTCAAGGCAGCCCTGCCCAATTTGATTTGTCCAATTAATATGATAGTTAAAGTCCCCCATAATTATAGATGTTCCCTTATTACAAGCCTCAACTATTTCCTGATTGATACTCCGTCCAACAGAGTTGCCACTGTTCGGAGGCCTATAGACTACGCCCACTAGTGTTTTTTTCCCCTTATTATTCCTTACCTCCACCCAAACTGTTTCATTATCCTGATCTTTTGACCCAATATCATTTCTCTGTATTACAGTGATTCCTTCCTTTATTAACATAGCCACCCCACCTCCCCTTCCTTCCTGCCTGTCCTTCCTGAACGTTAAATAACCTGGTGTTGAGATACCGCGGCAAACGTGGGAGTCAAGACCAGAGTTGATGGAACACAACTGCTTTAATTTACATCATGGCAAAACAAGTGCTTAAAAAGCCCGCGTAACCACTTAAATACTCCCCAGACAGGAAGTGCTCCCGGCAGCCTGTCCCTGCGGGAAACAAGCTGCCGGAGGAAAGGGCCCACGGCTGGGGGCGGCTGCTGCCGGCAGTGTGCCTGCGTAAACTGTCCGTGCCGCCGTGAGCGGATTATGTCCAATGGTGGCATATCGCCACAGAGCTCCCCCCAGAATCCGCTTAGGCGGAGTGGACGAGTCGTGACGGTGGTCTAATGGTTCTGCCGGACCGGCTCTGAGTGGCCGCCGGTCTAGTTGGTGGGGCCGGACGGATCGCCGCCGGCTGTGCTAGCTTGCTGGCGGGACGGCCTCTAGTTGGAGGTCGGGCCACGGGGACCTGTTCCCCTGGTTCTGTGTGTGCTGGTTTGAGTCGGTCGATGGAGACCGTTTCGACCCTGTCGCCGAGTCGCAGCTTGAAGACCTTGTCCCCGGTTTGTAGTACCTCGTACGGTCCGTCGTACGGGGGTCACAGGGGACCGCGATGTGCGTCGTGTCGCACGAAGACGAAGCGTGACTGCTGTAAGTTTGGCGGGACATAAGGTGCGAGTTCGCCGTGTCGGTTGACCGGAAGTGGGGCGAACTGTTGAGTGTAAGAGAAAGAGTCGAACCGCTGCTGTTCGGCTGACCAAGGCGTGGTAGCCTCTGGAAGGAATTCGCCTGGTACGCGCAGCGGTTGTCCGTAGACTAACTCCGCTGCTGAGGACTGGAGGTCTTCCTTGACCGTGGTATGTAGGCCTAGTAGCACCCACGGTAGGCGGTCAGTCCAGGTACTGTCCTGCAGGCTGGCGCGGAGTGAGGCCTTGAGTGACCTGTGGAAGCATTCACACAGCCCATTGGCCTGCGGGTGGTACGCCATGGTTCGGTGGAGCGTCACCCCGAGGTTGCGTGCTGTGGTCGTCCAGAGTTCGGAGGTGAACTGGGCGCCTCTGTCGGAGGTTATGTCGGCCGGTACGCCGAACCTCGCGACCCAGGTGTTAACGAACGCCCTGGCGATGTCGGCTGTGGTGGTGGAGGTCAGCGGCACTGCCTCAGGCCAGCGTGTGTAGCGGTCGGCCATCGTGAGAAGATAAGTTTGGCCTTGCGATGGCGGCAGAGGACCGACGATGTCGACGTGTACGTGGTCGAAGCGGCGGCTGGGGACCTCGAAGTCTCCCAGGGGTGCTTTTGTGTGCAGCTGCACCTTAGCCCGTTGGCAGGCGAGGCAGGAGTTGGCCCAAGTCCGAACATCTTTGCTGAGGCCGCGCCAGACGAAGCGCTGGGAGAGGAGTTTAACGGATGCGCGGGAACCCGGATGGGAGAGCCTGTGGAGCGCGTCGAAGATGCGGCGGCGCCAGGTTGCAGGGACGACCGGCCTGGGTTGGCCGAGTGAGACGTCGCAAGTGACTGCCGTGGCTTCGGGCCCGTGCGCGACCTTGGCTAGGCGTAGCCCTGGCAGGCTGGTAGCCGCCGAGAGGAGGTCTGGGTCCGTGAGCTGGGCCGCTGCTAGTTGCGCGTAGTCGACCGCTAGGTGATTCGCGCAGATGGCAGGATGGGAAAGGCAGTCGGCGACAACGTTGTCTCTACCGGAGACGTGCTGGATGTCCGTGGTAAACTCGGACACGGCCGCAAGCTGGCGTTGCTGCCTAGCGGACCAGGGGTCGGTGTTCTTGGCCATCGCGTATGTGAGCGGCTTGTGGTCCACATACGCGGTAAATGGGCGGCCCTCCAGGAGGAACCTGAAATGGCGGACCGACAGGTGGAGTGCGAGGAGCTCGCGGTCGAAAGTAGAGTATTTGACCTCCGGGGGGCGCAGTTGGCGGCTGTAGAAGGCAAGTGGCTGCCACGTGCCATTGACCCACTGCTCGAACACGGCTCCGACCGCATGGTCGGAGGCGTCGGTGGTGAGCGCGACCCGGGCATCAGCTCTCGGGTGCGCGAGCAGGGTGGCGTCGGCGAGCGCGTTTTTGGTGGCGTCGAAAGCGGCTGACGTGTCAGCGGTCCAGGCTACAGCCATCTTGCCGGATTTACCTCGGAGGGAATCATATAGGGGCTTCATGAGGGCTCCAGCTCTGGAGATGTACCTGTTGTAAAAGTTCACCATACCGAGGAACTCCTGGAGGCCCTTGATGGTTTTAGGGCGGGAGAATTGCTGGACGGCCTGCACCTTGTTGGGCAGGGGGACGGCCCCAACAGGAGTGATGTGGTGGCCGAGAAAATCGATCTCGGCTAGGCCGAATTGGCACTTCACCGGGCTGAGGATAAGCCGTGTTGGGCTAAGCGCCCGAACAGGATGCGAAGGTGTTCGAGGTGTGTGGTGATTATTCTTTATGTTTAGTAAGAAGTATTGTGATTGGTTGTTTGTTTCCTGCATTGGGATATATGCTGTAATCTCATTGGTAGTTGATGTCATGTGATTTGTGGTGGCCATCTTAAATTCAGTTCTTTCCAGCCTTTAGTTGGGACTGGGTGTTGAAGATGTGCTACAGGATTTTTAAGTTAATAAAGCCTAGATTAGAAAGGCAAATCTATTCTTTACTTCAATTTATTAACTTTATGCCAGAATGGAGCGATATCTTCAACCAGAACGATTCAATGCTGACCCTAATTCTGCAGGAGTGGATGATAAATGGAAACATTGGTATTGTACATTTTAAAACTTTTTGGGCGTGTTGGATCAAGAGTCTCTAAATAAGCTGAATATGCTGATCAACTACATTGCTCCGGATGTGTATAATTATATTTTGGACTGTAAAACTTACGAAGTGGCTATTTCTACATTGGAAAAGATTTTTGTTAAACCAAAGAATGAGGTATTTGCACGTCACCTTCTATCTGCCCGTAGGCAGCAGGTGGGAGAATCTTTGGATACTTATTTACAAGCACTTCGGTGCCTTAGTGTTAACTGTAATTATAAGGCCGTGACGGCTGAAGAATATAAGGAAGAATCGGTACGGGATGCTTTTATTAATGGATTACTGTCTGGATCAATTCATCAGCGGTTGTTAGAAAATAAGACTTTGGATCTTAAGAGTGCTTTTGAGCAAGCTTCTACATTGGATGTGGCTCAGAGAAGTTCGGATTCTTATGCTCTTTTTAATCGGCCTGTGGCTGTGGTTTCGGCAGTTCCGGATGAAAAGGAATTATGTGGACTTAATAGGAGTGGTTTACTAGATTCTGAAACAGTTTCTACTTCAGCGGCTGTTGCCTCTAGGATTCAGAAGTGTTATTTTTGTGGGAACGTCCGGCACCCTCGTCTGAAGTGTCCTGCTCGGGAGGCTGTGTGTAGTAAATGCGGCAAGAGAGGTCATTACGCACGTGTGTGTAAATCATCAGGTTCAATTACCTCCTCTGTGACTATTCAGCCTTTAGATAGGGCGTTTATTGCATCAATTTCTGCTGCATTTGCTCATGGCCTAAACAAAGCTATAGTTACGGCCCAAGTTAATGGGTTGGAAGTGAAGGCCCTTATAGATATGGGCAGTACCGAGAGTTTTGTAAGTCTTCAGTTTGCAAAGGAGAAGCATTTGAAAATTTCGCCTGTTTCCTATCAGGTGTGTATGGCTCAGACGACTCTCACTTCACAAGTAGCTGGTTGTTGCCTTGTGAAATTGATTCTTCTAGGTAATACGTATACTGATATACGCCTATCTGTTTTGCCTAATCTCTGTGCGGATATTTTGATTGGTCATGATGTGCTTCAGTTACATGAGTCTCTCAGTCTTTCATTTGGCGGGACTAAGCCACCTTTATCTATTTGTGGATTAACCTCTTTATCCATTTCTCCATTATCACTTTTTTCCAATTTGATGCCGGATTGTAAGCCAATTGCTACCAAGTCAAGAAGGTATAGCAGTCAGGATAGAGAATTTATTAATTCTGAAGTTCAACGTCTCTTATTGGAAGGAATCATTGAACCTAGTTGTTCGCCTTGGCGGGCACAGGTAGTTGTCACGACTAACGAGAGACATAAGAACGAATGGTGATAGACTATTCCCAAACTATTAGTAGATATACTCAATTAGATGCGTACCCTTCGCCTAAGATTGATGAGCTTATCAATAAAGTATCTCAGTATAAGGTTTTTAGCACTATTGACCTAAAGAGTGCTTATCATCAGATTCCTATTGTTAAGAAGGATCAACCATATGCGGCCTTTGAGGCTGGTGGAAAGCTGTATCAGTTTTGCCAAATACCATTTGGTGTTACTAATGGTGTTGCTTGTTTTCAACGGGCAATGGATGCTTTTATAAGTGATAACTCTCTCTCTGACACCTTTTCATACTTAGATGACATCACGGTGTGTGGCAAATCAAGGGTGGAGCATGATTCTAATTTAGAAAGATTCCTTCAAGCTGCGGAAAAAGTTGGTTTAACTTTCAATAAAGAGAAGTGTACCTTTTCGACCACTGAGGTAAATCTACTGGGGTACATTATCTCGGGAAACAAGATTAAACCAGACCCAGAATGTCTGCGACCATGATTGATTTACCTTGTCCTACTAATTCTAAGGCTTTGCAACGAGTTGTTGGACTGTTTTCTTACTATTCTAATTGGATTGCAAATTTTTCACAGAAGATCCGGCCTCTTATTCGGGTTACGACATATCCTCTATCATGGGAGGCCAGGACGTGTTTTGATAATTTTAAAAAGGATATCCTTGGAGCAGTTGTGCATTCTATTGATGAGCAGGTTCCTTTTGTGATTGAGACGGACGCTTCTGATTTTGCAATTGGGGCTACTCTGAACCAAAATGGAAGACCTGTGGCCTTTTTCTCACGTACCTTGAACAATAGTGAAAAAAGGCATTCTTCAATAGAGAAAGAGGCATATGCAATAGTAGAAGAACTGCGTAAATGGAGACATTATTTATCGGGGCGACATTTTACGTTGGTAACTGATCAAAAGTCTGTGTCCTTTATGTTTGATGTCAAACATTTTGGAAAGATTAAGAATGAGAAAATAATGAGGTGGAGGATTGAGTTGGCATGTTACCATTTTGATATAGTTTATCGTCCGGGGAAGGATAATGTTGCTGCTGATGCGCTGTCGAGGGCTTATTGTTCTGTGATTCACGGAGATACGCTTATTAATCTTCACAATGCCTTATGCCATCCTGGGGTTACGAGGATGATACACTTCGTAAGCAGTAAGAATTTGCCCTTTTCAGTTGAAGACATCAAGCAGATGACTTCATCATGTTCTATCTGTGCTCGGTGTAAACTGAATTTCTTTAAGCCTCAACGAGCTCATCTTATAAAGGCTACTTCTCCTTTTGAACGTTTGAGCGTCGATTTCAAGGGGCCTCTTCCTTCAACTACTCAAAACCGATATATATTTACTGTTGTGGATGAGTTTTCAAGGTTCCCTTTTGCTTTTCCTTGCGCAGATGTATCAGCTGCTACAGTTATCAAATGTCTGACTCAACTTTTTGTCATCTTTGGGATGCCTGCGTATATCCATTCGGATCAGGGAAGTTCTTTTATGTCTTCCCAGTTGAAGAAATACCTTCAGAGTCGGGGAATTTCTACTAGCAGAACTACCCCGTATAATCCCCAGGGTAATGGACAGTGCGAACGATACAATGGGGTGATCTGGAAGGCAGTTATGTTGGCTTTGACATCCCGGAACCTTAAGAATACACAGTGGGAAATGGTACTGCCTGATGCCCTGCATTCCATTAGATCATTGCTTTCAATGGCTACTAATGTGACCCCCCATGAAAGGCTCTTTAACTATCCGCGGAGATCTACTACGGGATATTCGGTACCTTCATGGCTTACTATGCAGGGACCTGTGCTGCTTCGACGCCATGTTAGATTGTCAAAATATGATCCTTTAGTGGAGGAGGTGGAGCTGTTGGAGGCAAATTCCCAATATGCTCATATTCGATTCCAAGATGGGAAAGAAAGTACCGTTTCAATTAAAGACTTGGCTCCTTGTGGTGGCCAGCCCTCTTCTGAGGATATTAACAATAGTCATGATTCAGATAATGTGGATGCTATTACAGATACTACGAATATTTCCAATCCGACTGCAGATAATTATACTTCTATTAGTCAGCCCTCGATGGATGTTCATGACCGTCCCAGTTTACCTCCTGATGGGATTTCTAATCTGGAAACCGTTGAAAATCGGGATATGGATAGCCTTCCTGCAGAAGATACTTCTGTGTCTCCTGGTGTGGGAGGGCAAGGAATTTCACCAAGGTTGAGAAGGTCGACACGAACAAGATATCCGGTCGACCGATTGAAAATGGACTTTTAAATTGATAGTAATGTTTTAAAATTGTTGAAATATTATATTATATTGTTTTAGTTGAGAGATACTTAATATTTATGTGCAATGTTACTATTTGTTGTTGCTCATTTAGTATTGTGTCATGTTGAATAGTTTTATTTTGTCTGTGCATAGTTTTAGTTGTAAATAATTAATTATAAATTGTAAAGGTTATTTAGGTTGGAGTATATTTTAAAAGGAGGGGTGAATGTGGTGATTATTCTTTATGTTTAGTAAGAAGTATTGTGATTGGTTGTTTGTTTCCTGCCTTGGGATATATGCTGTAATCTCATTGGTAGTTGATGTCATGTGATTTGTGGTGGCCATCTTAAATTCAGTTCTTTCCAGCCTTTAGTTGGGACTGGGTGTTGAAGATGTGCTACAGGATTTTTAAGTTAATAAAGCCTAGATTAGAAAGGCAAATCTATTCTTTACTTCAAGGTGTTCCTGTTTGGAGGAGCTGTCCACGAGAATGTCGTCTAGATAGACGAATAGAAAGTTCATGTCCCAGAGGACTGAGTCCATAAGGCGCTGAAAAGCCTGGGCTGCATTCTTGAGGCCAAAGGGCATCCTCAGGAACTTGAACAGGCCAAATGGGGTGATGACGGCCGTTTTGGGGATGTCCGCGGGGTGTACGGGGACTTGGTGGTAACCGTCCACCAGGTCGACCTTGGAGAAGACGGTTCGTCTGGCCAATCGGGCCGAGAAGTCCTGGATGTGCGGCACCGGGTATCGGTCGGGGGTGGTGGCATCGTTGAGGTGGCGGTAGTCCCCGCAGGGGCGCCAGCCTCCGCCGGGCTTGGGGGCGACGTGGAGGGGCAAGGCCCAAGGGCTGCTGGAGTGACGGATGATGCCGAGTTGCTCCATGGTGGTGAACTCGGCCCGCGCGATTTCCAGCTTGGCCGGGTCGAGTCTGCGGGCGTGGGCAGCAACCGGGGGGCCGGTGGTGGGGATATAGTGCTCCACACCGTGTTTGGCGGCTTTGGCCGAAAAGGTCGGGTTAGTGAGGGCGGGAAACTCGGCTAGTAGTGCCGAGTAGTCGTCCGTGGCTCTGGCGAGGCAGTAGGTCGTCAGGCCGGCCGAACGGGCCGGGGTGACTGCGCCAGGGATGGGGGCCATAGTGTTGATGTCGATGAGGCGGTGCCTCGGAATGTCGACAAGGAGGCCGTGGGCGCGTAGGAAGTCGGCGCCAATGAGTGGACAGAGGACCTTGGCTGTGAGGAACTCCCAGCGGTAGCGGCGGCCTGCGAGGTCGAGCGTGACCATGCGGGTGCCGTATGTGCGGATGTCAGAGCCATTGGCTGCAGCCAGCGTAACACCCCGTGCACCGCGTTGGATTTCAAGGGCGGAGGCAGGGGTGATGCTGTGCTGGGCTCCTATGTCGCACAGGAATCGGCGGTTGGTGCTGTCGTCGGTGACGTACAGTAGGGCCCCTTTTGCCCCGCGGCCATCGTGGGGGCTGGTGCGGGGAGGGGTTTGAAAGTGCACGGTGGCGTGCAGCATTGGGCCCTAGTGCCAAAACGGGTCTGGTAGTAGCAGTGACCCGGAGTGGAAGGGCGGTCAGGCCTAGTGAGCCGGGGGGACTGCGTGGTCATTGCCGTGAGGTCGGGCGCGACGTCGCGGGCGGTCTGCGCGGAGAGCAGCCGGTCGGCCTTTTCGGCTATCTCGTTCAGGTCCATGGATCCAGACTCCACAATGAGCGGGCGGATGCTGGCGGGGAGCTGCCGAAAGAAAAGCGTGCGAAAGAGGGCGCCGGGTTTTTTGTCGTCCGAAAGGGACAGCATGTGGGAAAGCAGGTCTGATGGTGAAGCGTCACCAAGGCCTGGGAGGTCGAGGAGTTGGCAGTTGCACTGGTAGGAGGACGCCTGAAATTTTTTAAGGAGCGCGGCCTTCAGATGTTCGTACTTGCCTTCCTCTGGTGGATCCTGCAGCGCTGCCCAAACCTTAGGGACTGTGGCGCAGGTGAGAGAGGCGACGAGGTAGTCGTACTTCGTGGTGTCGACTGTAATGCTTCTCAGCTGGAATCTGGACTCAGCTTGAACGAACCAGGCCTCGGCCAGGTTCTCCCAAAAGTCCGGTAGTTTAACCGTGACTGCGTTTGTATCCGCCATGCTAGCTTAGGATTCGTCCTGAGCGTCGGGGTCACCAGTGTTGAGATACCACGGCAAACGTGGGAGTTGAGACCAGAGTTGATGGAACACAACTGCTTTAATTTACATCATGGCAAAACAAGTGCTTAAAAAGCCCGCGCAACCACTTAAATACTCCCCAGACAGGAAGTGCTCCCGGCAGCCTGTCCCTGCGGGAAACAAGCTGCCGGAGGAAAGGGCCCACGGCTGGGGGCGGCTGCTGCCGGCAGTGCGCCTGCGTAAACTATCCGTGCCGCCGTGAGCGGATTATGTCCAATGGTGGCATATCGCCACACTGGTATGTTTAATTCCCAGGCATTGTCACCCTGCAGCCATGTTTCTGTAATGGCCACAAGATCATACCCATATGTAGTTATTTGTGCCATTAATTCGTTTATTTTGTTACGAATGCTACGTGCATTCAGATAGAGAACTTTCAAAGATGTTTTGTGACACTTAGTTCCTGCTTTTGCCCTTTTTATTACTTTACCTTTTACTCCATACCTTCTGCCCCTTCCTGACATGCTCTGGTTTTTAATTTCCCCACTGCTACCGAAGTCTATGACCTTCTCTGTTGTCATTTTTATTATTTGCTCTCTAGGAACCTCCCCCCCACTAGTTAGTTTAAAGCCCTCTCTACAGCCCTAGTTATATGATCCGCCAGGACTCTAGTCCCAGCACTGGCCAAGTGAAGCCCATCCCAACGGAACAGCTCCCTCCTGCCCCAGTACTGGTGCCAGTGTCTCCCCGTAACCTTCCCTGTTCTAAGGAGAACAATCCCAGATTCTGAAGTCCCTCATTCCCCCTTCACAACACAGCAACAGAAGGATTGTCACTGGGAAATCCACACTCCCAGTCCAAAGCTGTACTTTTTACAGAGCTGACTAAAACTAGCAGCACAAGTCCGGACAAAGTACCAGAGTTCAATCTGCAGAAAAAGTAACACCAGCCTTCAGTTGCAGCAAACAAAACGGTTTCCTCAACACAGTATCCGCCTTCGGGATACCTTACTCGCGTTCCGATAGCCACTCGTAGAGTGACATTAGTAAAACAGGGCAGAAGTTGGGAACAATTTGGCAGAAGAGTTAGCCACATCCACTTGATGCCATTTAAACATGGCGGCCTAGAAATTCACTAGCCTTAGCGCCGCTTTTGAGGCGCTAGAGGGACTAGCGCCAGAGTTATAGCCAGTTGAAAAATTCCCTGGGGCCCTAAAGCGGCGTTGCACCGGTAGCGCTGCGCCGGCACCGATGACGTCATCGGTGTGCGCAGCGTCCCGGTTGCCATGCCGACGGGCCCCAGCGCCGAAATTCAGTTGCGGCCGCCTCGCCCGTGGCAGCCGCAACTAAGACTCTGGCAACAGAGTCCAACATGTGTTTGCGCCGGCGCATTAAAGGCCCCGCGGCGGCCGGCCGCTTTCCCGCCGGCCGCCTGCCCGCAGCTCCCTCCCCGGACTTCTCCCCCCCCCCACCCCGGAACAGATGCAAGCCCGGCACTTGTCCGAGGTGCCGGGCTCATTTTTAAACAGATTTGCGCGGGCCGCGGCCGGGTGCAGGCAGCTCCTCCTTAACGGAAGGAGGAGGCCTGCACTTCCCCAGCCTGCCGCACCGCATCGGGTGCCGCAGCGCCGGAATTGCGGCGCTAAACGGCAGTTAGCGCCCTTTTCCAGGCGCTAAGACCCTTCAGTAGCGCCGGCAGCCGTTTGGGCGCGGCGCTACTGAATTTTTGGCGCGCGCAGGGGGACTTAGCGCCGGCACTAACTTCCGGCGCTAAAGCCCTGGCTAAGCCAAAACACAATTTCTAGGCCGGCAGGTCAGATACCCGCTAGACACTGGTGATTTTTTTGGGAGGATAATTTTGGTGTACATTTACGCTGGGGGTTTGGAGGCGGTAGGTCGTACTGCCCCATTTTACTGTGTTTACTGTTCCAAAGATGGGTGTTAATTGAGAGGAAAATTCAACCTGATCTCTCATGATTTTAATTGAGGGTGACAGTTTGGTGCCAAAGACAAACTGCTTTAAGAGCCAGTCAATTTCTCTGAACCCAACTTGCTCTTATTATAAATGCTGCTTTTCCCAGAGGCTACTAATTGATCTGAGTCTGACAGAATTATTCTGTAAGCATGGGCATTTACACATCAACCTGACTAAACAAAACACATCGCATTACGGTAGCTGACAATTAGACACCACATTAAGAGCGTTACGGCACCTGTTTCACTGTAATCAGGCGTCGGAAAACACAGCAAGGTTTTGTCCTTGTAGAATATCTGCAAAACACACTAATGTTTCTAGAATAACGGGTGCACAATGAGGGCCCTGTAATTCCCATAAACAAGCGAGGTATGAGAAAGGCCAGTCCACAACTGGGAAGGCTCTTCAAACACCCTTTCCACACTGATGGGCAGGATACAAGAGGAAGCTCATCATCTGATAACTGATTCCTGCCTCACCTTCTGGCTCCAACCTCTGTCTCCATTACAACCCGGTTTATTTCCCTCTCATTGAGACTGCTGTAGTTATAACTGTTCAAGGCACTTTCTCTTGTAGCTCTCAAGTTGCAAATACGAATCATGTAGAGGCTCTTCCTCCCTCTACACTCTTCCCCTCCCTCTACACACTTCCCCTCTCTACACTCTTCCTCTCCCTCGACACTCTACCCCTCTCTATAATCCTCCCCTCCCTCTACACACTTCCTCTCTACTTCTACACTCCATCCATCCCTCTACACTCTTCCCCTCTCTATACTCTTCCCCTCCCTCGACACTCTATCCCTCTCTACACTCCTCCCCTCCCTCGACACTCCAACCCTCTCTCTCTTTACTCTTCCTCTCCCTCTGCACTTTTCCCTTCCCTCTACACCCAGAACTGCGTGATTCGCAATCGGAGTGGATTGCGAACAGTGAGATTAGAGGAGGAAAGCGGTTGTTATGCCCAACTCAAAAGAAGGCATGGAGTGTCAGAACCCGAGGATTCTAAGATAAGTATCTAGGTTAAGTATCTAGATATCTATTATTTAGGTTCTTTATGTTTAGTGATCTCAGGGGCTCTTGTTAAACTTGAATAAATAATTAATTATTGTCAGGTTTACTTTGAGGAGTGAATAGAAAAATAGTTGTGTAGTTTAATACATTACAATAGTTTAGACCTAGTTAACAGCATTACATAAATAATCACCTTATATCTAAGGAGTTTATTTTAAGTTTCTAATTAGAATGGCGGGATAGCTGCAACCTGCAGCCTGTAATTCCTGTGCATTGTGAGAAGTTAAGTCGCTGCATGTGTCCTGCAGGCCCATGTGTGCAGGAAGTGGCTCCAGTTGCTCAAACTCAAGCTGAGAGTTTGTGAGCTTGAGTTGCAGCTGGAGTCATTGCAGAGCATACGGGTGGCTGAATGTTTCTTGGGCCGCAGATACCAGGAGGTGGTCACCACACAGCTAGATAAAGCTCAGAATAGCAAGTGGGTGGCCACCCAGAAGGGTTGGAGGAGACAGGGAGTACTGTACTAACACAGGACTGAACAATACTGATACTGTACTAACAGGACTGAACAATACTGATACAGTACTAACACAGGACTGAACAATACTGATACTGTACTAACACAGGACTGAACAATACTGATACTGTACTAACACAGGACTGAACAATACTGATACAGTACTAACACAGGACTGAACAATACTGATACTGTACTAACACAGGACTGAACAATACTGATACTGTACTAACACAAGACTGAACAATACTGATACTGTACTAACACAGGACTGAACAACACTGATACTGTACTAACACAGGACTGAACAATACTGATACTGTACTAACACGACTGAACAATACTGATACTGTACTAACACGACTGAACAATACTGATTCTGTACTAACACGACTGAACAATACTGATACTGTACTAACACACGACTGAACAATACTGATACTGTACTAACACAGGACTGAACAATACTGATACTGTACTAACACGACTGAACAATACTGATTCTGTACTAACACGACTGAACAATACTGATACTGTACTAACACAAGACTGAACAATACTGATACTGTACTAACACAGGACTGAACAATACTGATACTGTACTAACACAGGACTGAACAATACTGATACTGTACTAACACGACTGAACAATACTGATACTGTACTAACACACGACTGAACAATACTGATACTGTACTAACACAGGACTGAACAATACTGATACTGTACTAACACAGGACTGAACAATACTGATACTGTACTAACACAAGACTGAACAATACTGATACTGTACTAACACGACTGAACAATACTGATACTGTACTAACACAAGACTGAACAATACTGATACTGTACTAACACAGGACTGAACAATACTGATACTGTACTAACACAGGACCGAACAATACTGATACTGTACTAACACACGACTGAACAATACTGATACTGTACTAACACAAGACTGAACAATACTGATACTGTACTAACACAGGACTGAACAATACTGATACTGTACTAACACAAGACTGAACAATACTGATACTGTACTAACATGACTGAACAACACTGATACTGTACTAACACAGGACTGTGCAATACTGATACTGTACTAACACGACTGAACAATACTGATTCTGTACTAACACGACTGAACAATACTGATACTGTACTAACACACGACTGAACAATACTGATACTGTACTAACACAGGACTGAACAATACTGATACTGTACTAACACAGGACTGAACAATACTGATACTGTACTAACACGACTGAACAATACTGATACTGTACTAACACAAGACTGAACAATACTGATACTGTACTAACACAGGACTGAACAATACTGATACTGTACTAACACGACTGAACAATACTGATACTGTACTAACACACGACTGAACAATACTGATACTGTACTAACACAGGACTGAACAATACTGATACTGTACTAACACACGACTGAACAATACTGATACTGTACTAACACAGGACTGAACAATACTGATACTGTACTAACACAGGACTGAACAATACTGATACTGTACTAACACAGGACTGAACAATACTGATACTGTACTAACACAGGACTGAACAATACTGATACTGTACTAACACACGACTGAACAATACTGATACTGTACTAACACAGGACTGAACAATACTGATACTGTACTAACACAGGACTGAACAATACTGATACTGTACTAACACAAGACTGAACAATACTGATACTGTACTAACACGACTGAACAATACTGATACTGTACTAACACATGACTGAACAATACTGATACTGTACTAACACAAGACTGAACAATACTGATACTGTACTAACACGACTGAACAATACTGATACTGTACTAACACAGGACTGAACAATACTGATACTGTACTAACACATGACTGAACAATACTGATACTGTACTAACACGACTGAACAATACTGATACTGTACTAACACAGGACTGAACAATACTGATACTGTACTAACACAAGACTGAACAATACTGATACTGTACTAACACAGGACTGAACAATACTGATACTGTACTAACACAGGACTGAACAATACTGATACTGTACTAACACAAGACTGAACAATACTGATACTGTACTAACACAGGACTGAACAATACTGATACTGTACTAACACAAGACTGAACAATACTGATACTGTACTAACATGACTGAACAACACTGATACTGTACTAACACAGGACTGTGCAATACTGATACTGTACTAACACAGGACTGAACAATACTGATACTGTACTAACATGACTGAACAACACTGATACTGTACTAACACAGGACTGAACAATACTGATACTGTACTAACACAGGACTGTGCAATACTGATACTGTACTAACACAGGACTGAACAATACTGATACTGTACTAACACAAGACTGAACAATACTGATACTGTACTAACACAGGACTGAACAATACTGATACTGTACTAACACAGGACTGAACAATACTGATACTGTACTAACATGACTGAACAACACTGATACTGTACTAACACAAGACTGAACAATACTGATACTGTACTAACATGACTGAACAACACTGATACTGTACTAACACAGGACTGAACAATACTGATACTGTACTAACATGACTGAACAACACTGATACTGTACTAACACAGGACTGAACAACACTGATACTGTACTAACACAGGACTGAACAATACTGATACTGTACTAACAGGACTGAACATTACTGATACTGTACTAACAGGACTGAACAACACTGATACTGTACTAACACAGGACTGAACAACACTGATACTGTACTAACACAGGACTGAACAATACTGATACTGTACTAACAGGACTGAACATTACTGATACTGTACTAACACGACTGAACAATACTGATACTGTACTAACACAGGACTGAACAATACTGATACTGTACTAACACAGGACTGAACAATACTGATACTGTACTAACACAGGACTGAACAATACTGATACTGTACTAACACAGGACTGAACAATACTGATACTGTACTAACACAAGACTGAACAATACTGATACTGTACTAACACAGGACTGAACAATACTGATACTGTTCTAACACAGGACTGAACAATACTGATACAGTACTAACACAGGACTGAACAATACTGATACTGTACTAACACAGGACTGAACAATACTGATACTGTACTAACACAGGACTGAACAATACTGATACTGTACTAACACAGGACTGAACAATACTGATACAGTACTAACACAAGACTGAACAATGCTGATACTGTACTAACACAGGACTGAACAATACTGATACTGTACTAACACAAGACTGAACAATACTGATACTGTACTAACATGACTGAACAACACTGATACTGTACTAACACAGGACTGTGCAATACTGATACTGTACTAACACAGGACTGAACAATACTGATACTGTACTAACACAGGACTGAATACTGATACTGTACTAACACAGGCCTGAACAATACTGATACTGTACTAACACAGGACTGAATACTGATACTGTACTAGCACAGGACTGTGCAATACTGATATTGTACTAACAGGACTGAACAACACTGATACTGTACTAACACAGGACTGAACAACACTGATACTGTACTAACAGGACTGAAAAATACTGATACTGTACTAACACAGGACTGAACTATATTGATACTATACTAACACAGGACTGAACAATACTGGTACTATACTAACACAGGACTGAAAAATACTGATACTGTACTAACACAGGACTGAACAATATTGATTCTGTACTAACACAGGACTGAACAATATTGATTCTGTACTAACACAGGACTGTTCTTGAGGAGTGATCTATTTGGTTGGAGTTAAGAAACAATAAAGGGGCTATGACGCTACTTGGTGTATTTTATAGGCCATCAAATAGTGGGGAAGAGATAGAGCAGAAGATTTGCAAGGAAATTACTGAGAGGTGCAATAACTATAGTATTATGTCCATGTATGATTGAGACACGGACAGCAGGAGTTGAACAAAACAAGTCTTTACTGAAAGGAGTCAATCGGAAAACTGAAACTACAGAGGCTTACTAGCGCCTTTTATACAGGGGTGGTCACTGCCGGTACTGCAGTCTGAGACCAGTTATTCTCTTAAAGGTACATACACAACAATTCCTCCCCTTTTAGATAAACAGTACATAACATTCATTTAACTACTAAATGATAACCAATGTATCTAGCAACCGTAATTGTGATTGTAATTAGTTAAGTTTAAGCAATTATAAGTTCAGTCTTTGAGGAGGCTTCCTGATTCTGTCTGATAACGCCTCTTTGGGGTATCAGGTTCCTCTGGCAAGGTTGAGTCGGGATCAATGTCGTTGTTTGGTTCATCTGCTTCCAATATCACCGATTCTGCGGTAGCTGCAATTGGTACGTCGATTTCATTGTCAGGTGTATCAGATCGTGGTGTGGAGTTGACGTTTTCCAGTGACTCTAGAATCTGGTCAGCATGGCGTCTTACAATGCTCTCTCCAACGTCCACGGTATACATGAGAGGTACTTGCCGTGTACAAATCGTTCCTGGCTGCCATTTCTCAGTGCGGTAGTCCCGGGCCAAAACTGGTTGACCTATCTTAAAACTCCTGGTCGGCCTTTCATTCATATTCTGAAACTGCCTGTTCTCCACATCTCTTCGGACGTTTGGCTTAACCAAATCCAAGCGGCATCGTAGTCTTCGATTGAAGAACATCATGGCTGGAGTTTGGTTGGTAACCGCATGTGTCGCATTCCGGTCGGCAAACAAGAAGTTGTCCACCTTGTGTTGTAGGGGTAAATCTTCATTACACATTGCCTTGATAGCCTTCTTGAATGTTTGAACAAACCTCTCGGCCAATCCATTAGTGGCTGGATGATATGGGGCAGATGTGTAATGCTTAACACCATTGTTCTTTAAGAACCTCCGGAATTCTTCAGACACAAACTGTGGTCCATTGTCAGAGCAAATCTGTTCAGGCAGCCCATTCCTGGCGAATATGGTTCGTAAAACTGTGATAGTTTTTTCTGTGGTGGTTGAAGACATTTTTATTACCTCTGGCCACTTTGAATGTGCATCCACCGCAATTAAAAACATCGAGTCCATGAAGGGACCAGCAAAATTAATGTGCACCCTTTGCCATGGAGATGAGGGCCACTCCCATGGATGTAGAGGAGCTTGTGGTGGGGCGTTTTGGACCTTCTGGCATACTGCACAGCTCTTGGTCATCTCTTCGATTTCTCTATCGATTTCCGGCCACCACACAAACGCTCTGGCTAAGTTCTTCATTTTTACCCCACCCAGATGACCCTCATGAAGCTCATTGAGCACTCTATCCGTCAACTTAGGTGGAATTACTACTCTGGATCCACACATCAAGGTTTCTCTGCACACTGACAGCTGTTCTCTTCTCGGCGAGAATGCTGGCAACAGTGGTTCGCCATGTGCTGGCCATCCCTTCACCGTTAAATCATAGACCCGTGATAGTGTCGGGTCATTCCGTGTTTCCTTTTCTATGTTTGCATTCGTCACAGGGAGACATTCGACTATGGTCGAGTGGAATAACTCCATTGGATCCACTGCAAGGTCTTCTTCTTCCACCGTCGGCAACGGTAGGCATGACAATCCATCAGCATTCCCATGCTGTTTAGTTCCTTTGTACTCAATGTCATATTGGTGTGCCCCTAGGAAAAGGGACCACCTCTGCAGCCGTTGCGCTGTCATTATCGGTACGCCCTTCTGAGGGTTGAAAATGGAGACAAGAGGTTGATGATCGGTTAGTAGAGTAAATTTTTGACCGTGCAGGTAGTGATTGAACTTCTTCACCCCCCACACTAGGCTGAGGGCCTCTCTGTCAATCTGGGCATAGTTACGCTCGGCAGAAGTTAACGAGCGTGACGCAAAAGCTATCGGCCTCTCTAAACCATCAAGGAATTTACGTGACAGTACCGCCCCAATGCCGTAGGGAGACGCATCACACGCCAATCTGATTGGCAGTGCTGGGTTGTAGTGAGCCAATACTTCTCTTGAAGTGATTAAGTCCTTACTCTTCTGAAAGGCCCGCTTACATTCATTGCTCCATTTCCATGTTACTCCCATTCGCAGCAGGGCGTTCAGTGGGTGCAGGATTGTCGACAAATTCGGCAAAAACTTATGGTAGTAATTCACCAATCCGAGGAATTACCTCAGTTGCAACACATTTTCAGGTGCTGGGGCCTTAACAACCACTTCAATTTTGTCAGGGGACTTATGTAACCCCTCTTCATCAATCACGTGGCCACAATACAATATCTGTTTCTTAAAAAACTCGCACTTGGGGCGGTTGGCTCGTAGCCCATGTTCCCGTAGTCTTGTGAGCACCTGTTCTAGGTTGCTAAGGTGTTCACTGTCATCTTCACCTGTCACAAGGATGTCGTCCAAGTAACACTGAGTCCCCGGAATCCCTTGCAGGACTTGTTCCATCGCTCTTTGCCATATCGCCGGAGCCGATGCTACTCCGAATACCAATCGATGATACTGGTAAAGACCTTTGTGAGTGTTTATCGTGAGATACTTCCTAGAGGATTCTTCAACCTCCATCTGCAAATATGCTTGTGCTAGGTCAATTTTTGTAAAATGCTTCCCTCCAGACAGTGAGGCGAAGATGTCTTCTATCCTTGGAAGAGGATATTGTACTGTGTGAAGGACTGGGTTCACCATCACCTTGAAATCCCCACAGATGCGAACCTTCCTTGGCTCCTCAGACTTATTGCTTAACGTTTTCTTCATGACAGGAACGATGGGTGTCGCCCACTCGCTCCAGTCGACCTTAGACAACACGCCTGCCTTCTCCAGATTCTCCAGCTCTGCCTCGACGGCTGGGCGAATTGCATATGGTACCGGTCTTGCTTTGAAAAACTTGGGAATTGCATTCTCTTCTATTTTTATCGAGGCGGTTACGCCTTTAAGAGTGCCCAGTTCTTGTTGAAATACCTCTTTGGCGTTAGCTAAGATTGTTGACAATCGTCCAGGAGTGACGTCTTCATCTTTTTTACCGTCCACCGTCATTGCATGAATGGAGTGCCAATCTAAGTTTATCTTCCTGATCCATTCATGTCCCAATAACGATGGTCCAACATTTGGCAGTATGTAGAGATACAATTTCCGTATTTTCTTGCCGTTGTATTTGACAGGCACCCTTATTTTCCCTCTGGGGTATACTTTATGCCCCGTATACGTCATCAAGATGATGGATGTCTCCCTCAAGGGTATGTGTGAGAATAGCCGCTCGTAGTCTCGTCGATTCATGATGGTTAGCGCTGATCCTGTATCCAATTCCATTTTAACTTGGGACCCTGCTATCGTGAGGGTGACCCAAATGGTTCGGTGATCCTCTTTTGCGATTATGTTGTGAAGTTTGAGACAGCTTAGTCTCTTGTTCCCGGATTCACTATCGCTCATCTGGTCTTCGGAACTACTGTCCGTCATCTTTTGTACTTTCTTGTACGGTTCCTTTGTAGCCTTTTTGTTGTCGCTGGTCTTCTTCCCAGACCTGCAAACTCGTGCAATGTGTCTCATCTTTCCGCATTGCCTGCATATTTTGTCCTTGGACCAGCAGTCCTTCTGGTCATGGTTAGTTCTGCCGCAGCGATAACATTTTGCAAATCCCCGTGTCATTGCGTGGTTGCCATATTCCTGTGGCTTTTGTTGTATTTCCGCAGCTCCCCTGGTTGCTGCTTCGTATGCTACTGCCATGCTCAAAGCCTTATCTAGCGTCAGCTCTTTCTCTGAGAGTAACTTCTTCTGTGTTCCTTCACTCAGGAGTCCACAGACAAATTTGTCCCGTAGTGTATCTGCCAGTCCTGCTCCGAACTGGCAGTGCTTTGATAGCTTGCGTAGTTCCGTAAGGTACTCAGCATTGCTCTCATCTTTATGCTGAGTTCTCCTGTGGAATTTAAATCTTTCGGCTATCAACAGCGGTGCAGGGTTTAGGTGTTCCTGTAGGACAGCAACAATTTCATTAAAACTCTTCGCCTTTGGTTTGGCTGGAGTAATCAGGTCCCGCAATAGGCCGTACGTTCTAGCGCCCATTAAGTTTAGCAATACCGATGCCTTTTTCTCATCGACTATTTTGTTTGCCTCGCAATATACCTCGACTCTTTCCACATATGTGGTCCAGTCCTCTATTGTATTATCAAAGGCAGTGATACAGCCAGTCTTCGGCATCTTGAAAATCTAAGATGGCGCCTCCCGCGCTTTGCCTTCTTCCCCGATTTAACAAAATGGCGCCTCCTGCGCTTTGCCTTCTTCCCCCGCTGATTAAGATGGTGCCTCCCGCACTTTTGCCTTCTTCCCCGCTGTTGCTAGCGCTGCTTTCCGCGGTTTCCATTGCAACCTGCAGCTCCTCGCTGTTTCCTGTGTGTTTAATATTTCTTTTTTTTATTATTTTCCCGTCGTGGAACAACCCTGTGGGACTCTTGCCCCTCTCTTCTCGGGTTTATACGCAGCCCGGCTTCGTAGCACCGGCCGCGCCCTGTGTGCTCCACCCTCTCTCTCTCCTCTTCCCGACAACGCTGCTCGGCCCCGTTGCAAACCACCCGCTCGAGTTCGCGACCGCCGCAGCCCAGGAAGGATCAGTGTACTACCTGCCACCAGCCCGATTAGCTGAAGCACCGTCGACAGGAATCAGGCCCCGCTTTCGACAGCTTCTCCAGCAATCTTCAACTCCGCTAACACAGGGGCGGATGCCCATGGTCGACGCCCGTTTCTACTGCTTCTTTCTTCCTTCAGGCCTCGACCTCTGCTCACTTCGCTGCAGGAATGGATCCCAGGAGGTGGTGCAGACTGTAGGTAAGTTCATATCTGCTCGTCGCCAGTATTATGTCCGTGTATGATTGAGACACGGACAGCAGGAGTTGAACAAAACAAGTCTTTACTGACAGGATTCAATCGGAAAACTGAAACTACAGAGGCTTATTAGCGCCTTTTATACAGGGGTGGTCACTGCCGGTACTGCAGTCTGAGACCAGTTATTCTCTTAAAGGTACATACACAACATATAGAGTAGTGATAATGGGAGACTTTAACTACCCCAATACTGAATGGGGTAGTGATCGTGTTAGGGGCAGAGTGGGGGAGGAATTTCTGAAGTATGTTCAGGAGAACTTTCTTGATCAGTATGTTTCCTGTCGAATGAGGAAGGAGGCATTGCTGGATCTAGTCCTGGGGAATGAAGCAGAACAAATCCAATCCAGCCAATTACTGCCCCATCAGTCTACTCTCAATCATCAGCAAAGTGATGGAAGGTGTCGTCGACAGTGCACTTATTCACCAATAACCTGCTCACTGATGCTCAGTTTGAGTTCCCCCAGGCCTCATTACAGCCTTGATCCAAACATGGACAAAAGAGCGGAATTCCAGAGGTGAGGTGAGAGTGACTGCCCTTGACATCAAGACAGCATTTGACCGAGTGTGGCATCATGGAGCCCTAGTAAAACTGAAGTCAATGGGAATCAGGGGGAAAACTCGCCACTGGCTGGAGTCATACCTAGCACAAAAGAAGATGGTTGTGGATGCTGAAGGACAATCATCTCAGCCCCAGGACATCGCTGCAGGAGTTCCTCAGGGCAATGTCCTAGGTCCAACCATCTTCAGCTCCTTCATCAATGATCTTCCCTCCATCATAAGGTCTGAGGTGGGGATGTTCACTGATGATTGCACAGTGTTGAGTTCCATTTGCAACTCCTCAGATAATGAAGCAGTCTGTGCTCACATGCACCATCAACATCCTGGGGGTCACCATTGGCCAGAAACTTAACTGGACTAGCCACATAAATACAGTGGCAACAAGAGCAGGTCAGAGGCTGGGTATCCTGCAGCGAGTGCCTCACCTCCCGACTCCCCAAAGCTTTCCACCATCTACAAGGCACAAGTAAGGAATGTGATGGAATACTCTCCATTGGCCTGGATGAGTGCAGCTCCAACAACACTGAAAAAGCTCGACACCATCCAGGACAAAGCAGCCCACTTAATTGGCACCCCATCCACCACCTTAAAAGTTCACTCCCTCCACCACCGGCGCACCGTGGCTGCAGTGTGTACCATCTACAAGATGCACTGCAGCAACTTGCCAAGGCTTCTTCGACAGCACCTCCCAAACCCGCGACCTCTACCACCTAGAGGGTCAAGGGCAACAGGCGCATGGGAACACCACCACCTCCAAGTTCCCCTCCATGACACACTCCATCCTGACCTGGAAGTATATTGCTGATCCTTCATCGTCGCTGGGTCAAAATCCTGGAACTGCCTCCCTAACAGCACTGTGGGTGTACCTTCAGCACACGGACTGCAGCGGTTCAAGAAGGTGGCTCACCACCACCTTCTCAAGGGCAATTAGGGATGGACAATAAATGCTGGCCTTGCCAGCAACCCCCACACCCCAGGAATGAATATTAAAAAGAAAGCACTACAGCCGGGATGTTGTTGGAGCCCATAGCCTTTGCTGTATCCAGTGCGGTCGGCCATTTCTTGATATCACGTGGAGTGAATCAAATTAGCTGAAGACTGGCTTCTGTGATGGTGAGGACCTCAGGAGGAGTTGGATCATCCACACAGCATTTCTGGCTGAAGATGATTGCAAATGCTTCAGCCTTGTCTTTTGCACTCATGTGCTGGGCTCCGCCATCATTAAGGATGGTGGATGTTAATGGAGCCTCCTCCTCCTGCCTCTTCCCCTCCCACTACACTCTTCCTTCCCCTCGATTCTCTTCCTTTCCCCACACTCTGCTTCCCTCTGCACCCTTAATCCATCTACAATTTTCCACTATACTATACTATTTCTTCCTGCCACCACTCTTCCTCCACCACGGTCTTTCTCTCCCCTACATTCTCTTTCGCCCCCCACGTGCATTTTGTTCCCTACATGCTCTTTCCCTCCCCTACACGGCCTTTGTAACTCACACTTTTCCCTTCCCAACATGTTTTCCTCCACAACTGGCCCTCCCTCACATTCTCTTCTCCCTACACGCGCTCCCTCCCTATATACGTTTCCTTCCGACATGCACTCCCTCTCACACATACTCTTCCACTCCTGACATGTGCTTCCTCCTCTCCAATTCTCCTCCTCCACTTGTTCTTTCTCTCCCTACATCCTCCCTATGTTTAGATCATGACCCATGGCATCAAGTTGACTCTTAACTGCCCTCTAAAATGGCCAAGCAAGACACTCAGCTGTTCAAGTAAGATGGCTCACCACCACCTTCTCAAGGGCAATTAGGGATGGGCAGTAAATGCTGGCAGTGAATTAAAACATTTTCAGAGAGATATTTTTGAGCAATATTTCAGTAAAATCCTTACCTTCACTATCTTCTTCTTGAGAATCTCTTTCCACCACTCTTTCAGTCACCTCCACAACTGTTTAATAAAAACAGGTAGTTCTCCCAGCATCCTAATCAGCACCCGCCCTCAGTCCAGCTAGGCATATGCTCTCCTCCTCCCCCATCCTCGTATGAAGCACTTGGGACATTTAGCCATGTTAAAGGCACTGTATGAGTGCAAGTTATTGGTTGTAATAAAACCAAGCCCAAGCTTGGTGTCACCTAATCACTAACTCCTGATTTGTTTTATCTTCTTTTTTCACTCTTCTCAATTTTGATGGTGTCCTGTACCATAAACTTTTGTCTCTACACCTCCTTACACCGCTACTATTACACTCTGGATGGCTGCTCTCCACAGATGATATCTCTGTGGTCCCAGCGACCCAGGAACTATCATATTCCATGTAGCATTTGATCACCTCAGCCTGTACTTACCCCATCAATCTTCAATTGCATTCATAAACAGATGTTCATCCTTCCTTTTTTCTCTGGAAAGAGCAGCCTAAACTGCTGTCACTGGGGAGTCTGTGGCAGAATACTTGTTCTACTCTCTAGTGTCTAAATGTTCTGTGCTTACATTCCTAGTTAAATAATCGGATGACACCTCCATCAGGCTGTCTAAATTATGACCCATGGGCCACATGCAGCCCGGCACAGGCGCGGTGGGCCGAATGGCCTCCTTCAGTTTTGTATCATTCTATGACTCTATGTTCTGGTAATACAGCCCATGAAGACCAGTCCTCATCAATCCTGTTAGTGCTGATACTTCTTACTCACTGGTTTATCCTCTATGGATTTTGTGGCCCTGGAGGGTTGGAAAGTCCTCTTCTGATGCTGTCACCTCATTGGTGGATAAATCCTAAATCAGAATCTATTAGTATCGGCATCTTGCAAGTTATACAAATTACAACACAGATTGGATACCTTTGGTGAATGATCAATAATCACCTCCCCATCCTTATTCTTTGCCCCCGTTGTTATTAAGATAAAATGTAATGGTGGAGTCACTTCCCCTTATAACTGCCAGCAATTCAGCAATCCAATCAATGCACTTAAATATGTACAGGGCATCGGCCGCTGTCCTGTGATGTGTGAATGTGGCCCCTGGAATTTCGAAATCACTCAGTTGTTCAGATCCAATGAAGGAGATCCACTATCATCCATGACAAGTCACCACCCAGAGCAACTGCTACATTCCAATGGACAAATGGAAGAGCTTTAACAGTCCACGATAATCGAAATTCAATTCCTTTTTCTCCCATAAACATACATCTTTCCTTATTTTTAACGTAATTGCTAAGAAAACCTTCCCCAGAGGAAGCATCATTGCATGGAAGACTGGTACAAACAACAGCCTTCTGTGATGAAGGTGGTGTTGGTGATAGAGAGTGTCCACTCTGAAACTAGAGAGAGCTGTTAGCAGGTACTTGCAGGCAGGATAGATAAGGTCTGAGATATAGTTACTGTTTCAGAGAATATGTAACAATGGGTACAGATAAAGGTGAAGTAAACAAAGCTACTTAACTTTGGCAAAGATGTTAAGTCTGTGAGTTGTTCAAGTAATTAATACTCAGACTTAATCAGTAACAATAAAACAGGTCTTTACTGGTTGGAGGTAGGGACTACACTGAATACAAGATTACTGCACAGTGCTTATATACCGGTGTGTTCACCCCCGGTATTACGTCTACAGCAGCCTGAGAAAGTAGTACATCTCTTAAGGTGGAACAGGCTTAAGCTCTCTTAAGGTGGAACAGGTTACATACACAACAAAAGAGTATATGACAAGATGACACAAGTACAGCATTCACAAGCCTCAAGCAAGGGGTTGCAGGTTAGAAAAAGCCTTTCTCACCCACAGACTCCCAGAGGAGGAATTAGATTGAGGTTTAACTGGCAATTTTAAAAGGGTTTGGATTGGTATTTGTTGATAAGGCAGAGTGAGGGTTAGAGAAATGTAAACAGCAGTGCTTGACTTTTTCAGGCTGGTTTGGGAATGACCATAGTGCTTGCTGAAGAAACAAATCAACATGTGGGACAGGGAGTAGGAGTCCATGAAAGAAGCTTTGCATTTACTTAGTGCCTTTCATGATTTTAGGATGTCCCAAAGTGCTTTACAGACAATTAAGTACTTTTGAAGTGTAGTCACTTCAGCGGCAGCCAAGATCCCACAAACAGCAATGTGGTAATGACCAAATAATCTGTTTTAGTGGTTGGTTGAGGGATAAATATTGGCCAGGACACTGGGGGCAACACCCCTGCTCAACTTTGAAATACAGGAAACTGTTTGGTATCCGGCACCGACGGGACCAGGATGGTGTCAGTTGATTAAAAATTCCGGATGACAGAGAGGGTTATCTACTGAGGCTATTTTTAACAAACATAATTCCATAATGCAAGATGGGGGAGATAATTCATGATAAAGATGGAGAGACACACAGAAAAATGGCAGATGGGAAGAGACTACCGGCAGCGCGGGAGAGTCAGACTCCTGTTATTGAGATGTTTGGACTTCCGACAGCGCGAAGAAGCCGAGTAGTGGCAGTTTGGAGAACTACCCCCACTGACTAACTCGGCCACCGCGGGAGACTCGGACGCGGACCCGGTTATTGAGGTGTTGTTTTCGGAGTATGAATTTTGCCGGTTAATAGAGAATTCCAGATATTTAGGTGCCGTTTAAACGAGAGTTTCCTGTAGTGCCATGAGATCTTTTACATCCACCTGAATGGGTAGTCGGGGCCTCGGTTTAATGTCTCATTCAGAAGGCGGCACTATCTCAGTGCTGTACTGAAGTGTCAACCTAGATTACATAGCATAAGTCTCTGGAGTAGGGCTAGAACTCACAACTTTCTGACTCAGAGGTGAGAGTGCCACCCACTGAGCCACAGCTGACACCAAATAATCAGTCAGGGACTCTGGGTGGAGTGGGATTAATGGGCTGAAGCTACCAAAAAAGGGGTCAAGAACTGCCCTGGATTGGAGAGGAGGCAGTGTCTCATCAGTCCTGTTACAATAGCCATCTTGAGTAGACATTCTGAGAATCACATTGTAGCCCAATAGTCACCTTGATACAGCAAGGTTAGGCCTGCAGTAACAGTGAGAAAGGCGGACGTTTGGGTCTGGATCTGGATCTGGGTCTAGAAGAGTTTTTGCAGAGCCCTTAAACCCCTGTATTCTTTCAGCCTGCAATCATTTCCTTACTAATATCCTGATTATTTCCCGAATTCTTGGATTTCCTGCTAGTTGGGAGCTGAAGCAGTATCACTATTTCTGGAGCATGTGTAAACTCCCAGTGGGTGGCAGTGCTTGAAAATATGAAAGACTTTGGAGAACGTTGAGCGTGTGTTGACATTGCAGCCGGTGCCATAGAACATAAAACAGCGATATGTTTAGATTAACCTGTACCATTACAGCAATTTAATCATCGTGAACACAGAACGTCCTCCAAGCTCCCTGCTCAGCAAACTTATTAACAGCCAAGACAGCACGGCACAATCCCACATGGCCTAGAACAAGAATTCCATTATAACTAGAGATACAGACATGAGTTGGCTGAGCTCACATTGTGAGAGTACCTCACTGAGACTAGGGGGTAAACAACCTCCAATTTAACCAGCTAGTACATCCATTTACAGGACAAACATATTGATCACTGTATCCTACCAAACAACTCACAGCAGCCATTTCCCTAGTCGCTGCCATTGACAGTGCTGTGATAGCATTCCACAGGCCTCCCACTGCCTTGTCCAACCGGCCTCGTGTATGAACTGGACAGCGAGTGCCGGCAGGCTGTTCGACTGTACCTGGCCTCGCCCCTCCCTCTCTCTCCCCTCCCCCAACCTCCTCCAGCCCCACAACCCTCTGAGATCTCTGCACTCCTCCAATTCTGGCCTCTTGTGTATCCCCGATTTGCATTGCTCCACCATTGCCGGCTGTGCCTTCAGCTGCCGAGGCCCTAAGCTCTGGAATTCCCTCCCTAAACCTCTCCACCTTTAGGATGATCCTTAAAAGCTTTCTCTTTCACCAAGCTTTTGGTCACCTGTTCTAATATCTCTTTCTGTGTGGCTCGGTGTCAAATTTTGTTTGATTGTGCTCCTGTGATGTGCTTTGGGACATTTACTACGTTATAGGTGCCACATGAATGCAAGTTGTTGATGTCGTGTTGTAGCCGAGCTACATCCTGTCCTTACCTGATTTCTACGTGCACACAATCCCAGTAGCAGTCACAGGACAGGGAGCAGCAGCAGTAACCATGGCTGCTTTCCCCCATCCCTCCCTGATCCCGGAGGTCAATTATGGCAACCTGGCAGGGATCAGCTAACTCAACGCAGACGAGGAATCGAATTTGGCACCTACTGGTCTGTATAACTCCCATCTCCTGTACATTCTGTTTCGCATGCAGGGGCACATGCCCGTAGATATGGAACATGGTTGACTCCACTGAACAGGTCTGGGACAACACTGGTAGAAACATAACATAGAAACATAGAAGATAGGAGCAGGAGTAGACCATTCGGCCCCTCGAGCCTGCTCTGCCATTTAATGAGATCATGGCTGATCATCCAAATTCAGTACCCTGTCCCTGCTTTCTCCCCATATCCCTTGATCCCTTTAACCTTAAGAAATATATCTAACTCCTTCTTGAATATATTTAATGAATTGGCCTCAACTGCCTTCTGTGGTAGAGAATTCCACAGGTTCACCACTCTCTGGGTGAAGAAATTCCTCCTCATCTCTGTCCTAAATGGCTTACCCCTTATCTTTAGACTGTGACCCCTGGTTCTGGACTCCCCCGCCATCGGGTACATCCTTCCTGCATCTAGTCTGTCTAGTCCTGTTAGAATTTTATAAGTTTCAATGAGCTCCCCTCTCATTCTTCTAAACTCCAGCGAGTATAAGCCAAATCGACCCAATCTCTCCTCATACGTCATTCCTGCCATCCCAGGTATCGGTCTGGTGAATCTTCACTGCACTCCCTCCATGGCAAGAACATCCTTCCTCAGATAAGGCGACCAAAACTGCACACAATACTCAAGGTGTGGTCTCACCAAGGCCCTGTACAACTGCAGCAAGACATCCTTGTTCCTGTACTTGAATCCTCTCGCTACGAAGGCCAACGCACCATTTGCCTTCTTAACTGCCTGCTGCACCTGCATGCTTACCTTCAGCAACTGGTACACAAGGACACCCAGGTCTCGTTGCACTTTCCCTTCTCCCAATCTATTGCCTTTCAGATAATAATCTGCCTTCCTGTTTTTGCCACCAAAGTGGATAACCTCGCATTTATCCACATTATACTGCATTTGCCATGCATCTGCCCAATCACCCAACCTGTCCAAATCATACTGGAGTTTCTCGGCATCCTCCTCACAGCACACACGCCCACCCAGCTTTGTGTTATCTGCAAACTTGGAGATATTACATCTAGTTCCCTTGTCTAGATCATTAATATATATAGTGAATAGCTGGGGTCCTAGCACCGATCCCTGCGGTACCCCACTTGTCACTGCCTGCCACTCGGAAAAAGACCCATTAATTCCAACTCTTTGCTTCCTGTCTGCCAACCAGTTCTCTATCCAAGTCAGTACCTTGCCCCCAATCCCTTGTGCTTTAACTTTACACACTAATCTCTTATGCGGGACCTTATTGAAAGCTTTCTGAAAGTCCAAATACACCACATCCACTGGTTCTCCCTTATCTATTCTACCAGTTACATCCTCAAAAAATTCCAGTAGATTAGTCAAGCACGATTTGCCTTTTGTAAATCCATGTTGACTTTGTCCGATCCGGTCACTTTTTTCCAAGTGCTCTGCTATTACATCTTTTATAATGGACTCTAACATTTTCCCACTACCAATGTCAGGCTTACTGGTCTATAATTCCCCGTTTTCTCTCTACCACCTTTTTTGAATAGTGGGGTAACATTAGCTACCCTCCAATCCATGGGAACTGTTCCAGAGTCTATAGAATTTTGCAAGATGACCAGCAATGCATCTATTATTTCTAGGGCCACTTCCTTAAGTACCCTACGTTATCAGGTCCTGGGGATTTATCGGCCTTCAATCCCGTCATTTTCCCCAACACCATTTCTCTACAAATACTGATTTCATTCAGTTCCTCCCTCTCATTAGACCCTATGTTCACCGACATCTCTGGGAGGTTATTTGTGTCCTCCTTTGTGAAGACAGAACCAAAGTATGTATTTAATTGGTCTGCCATTTCTTTATTCCCCATTATAAATTCCCCTGATTCTGACTGTAAAGTTAAAAGTAGAGGTTAAAAGGAGCAGAGTCAGCGTGACCTACACACCTCAACTATCAGCACAGAACCATTGACAATCAGTGGCAACACATGCAGGAGCCAGATGATGATCTTATTGAGTAGAGCGATTCCTTCGTACATTCCCCGCACAGTGCTCCATTTGAATGCCAGCTCGGCACTGCACAAGAATTTATTTTTCTAAAATGTTAATGGGTTTTCTTAACCAGAAAAAAATGATTTAAAAGGACTGGTTAGTGCAGTGGGGTAGTCACTGTCCTTTCACCTCTGGGATCAAATCCAGACCGATGGGAGGAAAGTCTCCTCTGACTGTTGCCTATAGCGGTCATAAGTGACATGACTTTGGTTGCCAGCGTCCAGTTCCTATTAGACTTGGGGTCCACAGCACAACTTGGCCCCTAATTCAACACAAATTGGTACCAAAGTAGTAATATCATGCTGGAGCAGTACTGGCTGTCCTTCTAGGGCTGGGGCACTGCATTGGCAAGAGCAGAGGGAGCTTTTTGCTGTATCTTCTTTGCGCTCTACCTGACCGGGGAGTGCTTGATGCTGGCAAGGACTGCTGGAAATGGAAAGTGTTCTAACACTTCTTACCTCAGTGACCAGAGAAATTCATATTAAATAAAATGACTTCAAACAGCAATTCTTTCAGAGTGACATTACAATGGAAGACCATACATCCTTCAGGTGCCAGGACCACAAGGCATTCGTCAAGCATTCTCAATGTGGAGGGAAGTTTAACTATAGGGAACTGTCACAATACACGGCACACAACATAAAACACACAACACGAAAGCATACAACACACAGCATGTACAATACGCCAGCACAACTGTGGTCTCCTGGAGATTGTTTGATCATTTTTGGGGAATCAAAGAGGAATCTCCCAGAGTTTTTTTCCTAAATTGGCCTAGGTTTTTTTCTCCCCTCCCTTAGGAGGCTGTGTGAGGGTGAGTGAGTGGGGGGATGGGGTAATAGTGTACACAAGCCACACCAAGCCAGTATAGGACTGGCCCGATGGACCAGCTGGTCTTTACTAGTCCTCCTTTCTTGTACCTTCGTATCTGTGATACTCTTACTGTCCCAGTCTACCATGATTCCTATATTATTTGATTTAAGTGGGATGGATGTTCCTTGCAGGAGCTGAGATTTAATAGGGTTTTTCAAATGCTTTTTCATTCACCACATTTCTCTGACTCCTTGTTGGGATATGGTTTGAGGCATACTAGCTGCCCTCCAATATTTTGCCTAGGTGACATTTGCCATGCGTGAGCCTCAGCTGTGACTGTTAGTTATGGGGGATATCGCAGCAGCCACACACATGTGCTTCTGGCTGGTATTACTGGGTACTATCAGGAGTGGCCATCCTGCCCGATTCCCCTCCTTCTATATCCGGTGGCACTGAGGCCATTTAGTGTGGTCCTGCTGCCATCGCAGATGAGATCAGCTAACTTGGCACAGATGGGGTTAAACCTTCCTGGTCTTAATGGTTCAGCCACTCACTGGCTAAACCAGCCAACACATTCAGGAGGGATGGGGGAGCTTGATGTCTTGTTAAGGATGGGAAGGCAGGTGCGGACGATCTCTGTTGATTCTTTCCGTTGAATCACCGTGTCCCACATGTGCCCATCAGCCCCAAATCAGAACTGAGAGTCACCCCGCCACCCCTTTCTTTGCATTTCTCAGCTTCCTTGGTCACAGTGAGACAAGACCTTGGTACAACAGCAAAGACACAGAGAGAGCAGCCGAAAGTTGAATAAGTCAAACATGCAACGAATATTCAACTTCTGGACTTACATCAGATGTTCCTGCTTTTGCATCAAAGTATAAAACGTCTCGCTCCTAAAAAAAAATAAAAATAAATAAAAGAAGAGGCTTCAGATTAGTGTGTCCTCACCATCGACAGCCAATATGCAGTTTGGACGATGGTATGACAGACGAGATGATCCTGCCTGGGCTCGGCAGATTTAACACAAAGCTGCATTTCCTAAATCACTTGCGTTGGATTCAATAGAGTAAATCCTCTCTCACTCACCAGTTCTCAACCTTTGCCTCACGATCAGTACTTCTCAGCATCACCCTCATTAAATCAAGTCAGGTCCCTACGCCAAATTCGTCGTTTTCTATTAGTCGCTGGTTCACCCCGGTCTGAATGTTTAAACCTCTGGCTTTCCAAAATGCTGGCCTTCATTGAATAGACAGCAGAGTGCAGCCTGAACAGTGTTAACCCAAACATGTGGACCTGTCATGGCATTGCTCATGGTTACTCAGAGGATGCATCATTTTACAATGACAAGGGTAAGTCTATATATATCTATACTAGCTGGAGTGCCCGGCGGTGCCGAGGCTTTTTTGAGGGCATGTTGTTGTTGGAAGAGAGAGAGAGAGTGACTGGGGGGAAGAGAGAGAGCGACTGGGGGGAAGAGAGAGAGCGACTGGGGGGAGGAGAGAGAGCGACTGGGGAGAGGAGAGAGAGCGACTGGGGGGGAAGAGAGAGAGCGACTGGGGAAGAGAGAGAGCGACTGGGGGGAAGAGAGAGCGACTGGGGGGAAGAGAGAGGGTGACTGGGGGGAAGAGAGAGCGACTGGGGGGAAGAGAGAGAGCGACTGGGGGGAAGAGAGAGAGCGACTGGGGGGCAGAGAGAGAGCGACTGGGGGGAAGAGAGAGCAACTGGGGGGAAGAGAGAGCGACTGGGGGGAAGAGAGAGAGCAACTGGGGGGAAGAGAGAGAGCGACGGGGGGAAGAGAGAGAGCGACTGGGGGGATGAGAGAGAGCGACTGGGGGAAGAGAGAGAGCGACTGGAGGGAAGAGAGAGAGCGACTGGGGGGAAGAGAGAGAGCGACTGGGGGAAGAGAGAGAGCGACTGGGGGAAGAGAGAGAGCGACTGGGGGGAAGAGAGAGCGACTGGGGGGAAGAGAGAGAGTGACTGGGGGGAAGAGAGAGAGCGACTGGGGGGAAGAGAGAGCGACTGGGGGGAAGAGAGAGCGACTGGGGGAAGAGAGAGAGCGACTGGGGGGAAGAGAGAGAGCGACTGGGGGGAAGAGAGAGCGACTGGGGGAAGAGAGAGCGACTGGGGGGAAGAGAGAGAGCGACTGGGGGGAAGAGAGAGAGCGACTGGGGGGAAGAGAGAGAGCGACTGGGGGGAAGAGAGAGAGCGACTCGGGGGGAAGAGAGAGCGCGACTGGGGGGGGAGAGAGAGAGCGACTGGGGGGAAGAGAGAGAGCGACTGGGGGGAAGAGAGAGAGCGACTGGGGGTAAGAGAGAGAGCGACTGGGGGTAAGAGAGAGAGTGACTGGGGGGAAGGGGGGGAGGGGGGAGGGGAAGGGGGGGAGGAGGGAGGGGAAGGGGAGGGGGGAGGGGAAGAAGGGGGAGGGGGAGGGGGAGGGAGGGGAGGGGGGAGGTAAAGGGGGAGAGGGGGAGGGGGGGAGGGAGGGGAAGGGGAGGGGAGTGGGAGGAGGGGGGAAGGGGGAGTGGAGGGGGGAGGGGGGTGTGTGTGTGGGGGTAAAGGGGGGGTGGAAGGGTGTGGGGGAAGGGTGGGGGACGGAGGGGGAGGGGGGAAGGGAGAAAGGGAGGGGGGAGAAAGGGAGGGGGGGAGCCAACGGACCCTCTCCCCTCTGCCGGCGATGGCTCCGCGGAGCTCAGTGCCGCCCCACGCACTGACACGGCCCAGCCGAGCGCAGCGCCCTGGTCAGCCCGAGCCCCGCCCTACGCCCTCCCGAGCTCTGGCTTCAAGATCGCCGATTGCGGCTGGGCCTGCGCTGGAGCCAAGCCCCGGCAACGGGCGTGAGCCTGCTTGAGGCTGAGAGAGGGCCGGGCCCAGTTGACGGGGTAACCCTTCCCCCCCTTCCCGCTCTCCCGAGCACCGGCCCCCCGAGCCCCGCCCTCCCGAGCACCGGCCCCCCGCCCGAGCCGCGGGGGGGAAGGAGAGAGAGAGCCGCCGCTCCTCCGGTCGATATGTTGTGGGCCGACCCCTGATGAGCGCCCGATCAGCTGAGCCCGAGCCCCGCGGTGACCGCAACTCACCTCCCGCTAGGCTCCCTCCCGCCCCGCCAGCCTTTACCAAAATGGCGGCGATCGTGGGGCGGGCCCTGCGGGAGGGGCGGTGCCTAGCTCGGGCGTGGCTGGGCAACAGAGGCCCAGGCTTCCAGGCCTGCAAAAACGGTGAAAGGTAGGAAAATTATAGAGGTTAGAGAAAAGATTTACAAATTAATTAACTTTTTTAAAAACAATTTGTGTTTTAAAAGGAACTTTTTTTTTGCTGGAAATCTAGATTTGAAAAGAAACATGCAGAAAGTGGGAAAAAAAAATAAAGTTATGAATCAAGATGGCTGACACTCACCTCAGTTCAGAATGATAAGGCCCGCCCACACACGCACCGATTGGTCAACCACCAGGTCACTGAGCTGTAGGATTGGTCAATCATCATGTCACTCAACTCTAGGATGGCTCGCCCCCACTCGATGCTAATGAGCGGATACTGAGCGGAATTTTGAACATTTTTTGGATACCGTCGGCACAATTTTTGTCCGACCAAAAAGTAAATATGCCTACAAGAGTCCCCTATGATGAGCTTTCTTTTGATATAACATATGTGTAGGTACGCGCTATAACTTTTGATTGTATAGCCGGACAGACAGACAGAGAGACAGACAGAGAGACATCTGTTTTATATATCTATAATATAATATATATATATATATATAAAAACAGTATGTCTGTCTCTCTGTCTGGCTATACAATCAAAAGTTATAGAGCGTACCTACACGGTGCTCGGGAGGGCGGGGCTCAGGAGGCCGGTGCTCGGGAGAGCGGGAAGGGGGGGTGGAAGGGTTACCCCGGCAACCGGGCCCGGCGCTCTCTCAGCCTCAATCTGGCTCACGCCCGTTGCCGGGGCTTGGCTCCAGCGCAGGCCCAGCTGCAATCGGCGGGCTTGAAGCCGGGGCTCGGGAGGGCGTGGGGCGGGGCTCGGGAGGGAGTGGGGCGGGCTCGGGAGGGCGGGGGGGTGGGGCTCGGGCTGACCGGGGCGCTGCACTCGGCTGGGCCATGTCGGTGCGTGGGGCGGCACTGAGCTCCGTGGAGCCATCGCCGGCAGAGGGGAGAGGGTCTGCTGGCTTCCCCCCCTCCCTTTCTCCCCCCCGCCTTTCTCCCTTCCCCCCTCCCCCCTCCTTCCCCCCCCACACCCTTCCCACCCCCCCTTTCCCCACCCCACACACCCCCTCCCCCTTCCCCTCCCCCCCTCCCCCCCTTCCCCCCCTCCCCTACCCCCCCTGTCGCTCTCTCTTCCCCCCAGTCGCTCTCTCTCTTCCCCCCAGTCGCTCTCTCTCTTCCCCCCCAGTCGCTCTCTCTCTTCCCCCCAGTCGCTCTCTCTCTTCCCCCAGTTGCTCTCTCTCTTCCCCCCAGTCACTCTCTCTCTTCCCCCCAGTCGCTCTCTCTCTTCCCCCCAGTCACTCTCTCTCTTCCCCCCCAGTCGCTCTCTCTTCCCCCCAGTCGCTCTCTCTCTTCCCCCCAGTCGCTCTCTCTCTTCCCCCGTCGCTCTCTCTTCCCCCCAGTCGCTCTCTCTCTTACCCCCAGTTGCTCTCTCTCTTCCCCCCAGCCGCTCTCTCTCTTCCCCCAGTCGCTCTCTCTCTTCCCCCCAGTCGCTCTCTCTCTTCCCCCCAGTTGCTCTCTCTCTCTCTTCAACAATAACATGCCCTCAAAAAAGCCTCGGCAACAGCCGGGCCCCCTCCAGGCTAGTATA
>NC_140997.1:118631105-118680866 GCF_052327205.1 Somniosus microcephalus | reverse complement strand
CTCTCTGCCCCTACTCTCTGCTCTACTCTCTGCCCTACTCTCTGCCCCTACTCTCTGCCCTACTCTCTGCCCTACTCTCTGCCCCTACTCTCTGCCCCTACTCTCTGCCCTACTCTCTGCCCCTACTCTCTGCCCTACTCTCTGCCCCTACTCTCTGCCCTACTCTCTGCCCTACTCTCTGCCCCTACTCTCTGCCTTTACTCTCTGCCTTACTCTCTGCCCTACTCTCTGCCCCTACTCTCTGCCCCTACTCTCTGCCCTACTCTCGCCCTTACTCTCGCCCCTACTCTCTGCCCTACTCACTGCCCTTACTCTCTGCCCTACTCTCTGCCCTACTCTCTGCCCTACTCTCTGCCCCACTCTCTGCCCTACTCTCTGCCCTACTCTCTGCCCTACTCTCTGCCCTATTCTCTGCCCTTACTCTCTGCCCTACTCTCTGCCCTACTCTCTGCCCTACTCTCTGCCCTACTCTCTGCCCTATTCTCTGCCCTTACTCTCTGCCCTACTCTCTGCCCTACTCACTGCCCTTACTCTCTGCCCTACTCTCTGCCCTTACTCTCTGCCCTACTCTCTGCCCTACTCTCTGCCCTACTCTCTGCCCTTACTCTCTGCCCTACTCTCTGCCCTACTCTCTGCCCCTACTCTCTGCCCCTACTCTCTGCCCTTACTCTCTGCCCTTACTCTCTGCCCTACTCTCTGCCCCTTCTCTCTGCCCTACTCTCTGCCCTTACTCTCTGCCCTACTCTCTGCCCCTACTCTCTGCCCCTACTCTCTGCCCTACTCTCTGCCCCTACTCTCTGCCCTACTCTCTGCCCTACTCTCTGCCCTACTCTCTGCCCTACTCTCTGCCCTACTCTCTGCCCTTACTCTCTGCCCTACTCTCTGCCCTACTCTCTGCCCCTACTCTCTGCCCCTACTCTCTGCCCTACTCTCTGCCCTTACTCTCTGCCCTACTCTCTGCCTTACTCTCTGCCCTACTCTCTGCCCCTACTCTCTGCCCCTACTCTCTGCCCTACTCTCTGCCCTACTCTCTGCCCTACTCTCTGCCCTACTCTCTGCCCTTACTCTCTGCCCTTACTCTCTGCCCTACTCTCTGCCCTACTCTCTGCCCCTACTCTCTGCCCCTACTCTCTGCCCTTACTCTCTGCCCTTACTCTCTGCCCCTTCTCTCTGCCCTACTCTCTGCCCCACGCTCTGCCCTACTCTCTGCCCTACTCTCTGCCCTTCTCTCTGCCCTACTCTCTGCCCTTACTCTCTGCCCTACTCTCTGCACTACTCTCTGCCCCTACTCTCTGCCCTACTCTCTGCCCTACTCTCTGCCCCTACTCTCTGCCCCTACTCTCTGCCCTACTCTCTGCCCCTACTCTCTGCCCTACTCTCTGCCCCTACTCTCTGCCCTACTCTCTGCCCTACTCTCTGCCCCTACTCTCTGCCTTACTCTCTGCCCTACTCTCTGCCCTTACTCTCTGCCTTACTCTCTGCCCTACTCTCTGCCCTACTCTCTGCCCCTACTCTCTGCCCCTACTCTCTGCCCTACTCTCTGCCCCTACTCTCTGCCCTACTCTCTGCCCCTACTCTCTGCCCTACTCTCTGCCCCTACTCTCTGCCTTACTCTCTGCCCTACTCTCTGCCCTTACTCTCTGCCCCTACTCTCTGCCCTACTCTCTGCCCCTACTCTCTGCCCTACTCTCTGCCTTACTTTCTGCCCCTACTCTCTGCCCTACTCTCTGCCCTACTCTCTGCCCTTACTCTCTGCCCTTACTCTCTGTCCTACTCTCTGCCCTACTCTCTGCCCTTACTCTCTGCCCTACTCTCTGCCCCTACTCTCTGCCCTTACTCTCTGCCCTACTCTCTGCCCTACTCTCTGCCCCTACTCTCTGCCCTACTCTCTGCCCTTACTCTCTGCCCTACTCTCTGCCCCTACTCTCTGCCCTACTCTCTGCCCTACTCTCTGCCCCTACTCTCTGCCCTACTCTCTGCCCCTACTCTCTGCCTTACTCTCTGCCCCTACTCTCTGCCCTACTCTCTGCCCTACTCTCTGCCCTTACTCTCTGCCCTTACTCTCTGTCCTACTCTCTGCCCTACTCTCTGCCCTTACTCTCTGCCCTACTCTCTGCCCCTACTCTCTGCCCTACTCTCTGCCCTTACTCTCTGCCCTACTCTCTGCCCCTACTCTCTGCCCTACTCTCTGCCCTTACTCTCTGCCCTACTCTCTGCCCTACTCTCTGCCCCTACTCTCTGCCCTACTCTCTGCCCTACTCTCTGCCCCACTCTCTGCCCTACTCTCTGCCCTTACTCTCTGCCCCTACTCTCTGCCCTTATTCTCTGCCCTACTCTCTGCCCTACTCTCTGCCCTTACTCTCTGCCCTACTCTCTGCCCTACTCTCTGCCCTACTCTCTGCCCCTACTCTCTGCCCTACTCTCTGCCTTACTCTCTGCCCTACTCTCTGCCCTTACTCTCTGCCCTTACTCTCTGCCCTTACTCTCTGCCCTACTCTCTGCCCTACTCTCTGCCCTTACTCTCTGCCCTACTCTCTGCCCTTACTCTCTGCCCTACTCTCTGCCCTACTCTCTGCCCTACTCTCTGCCCTACTCTCTGCCCCTACTCTCTGCCCTACTCTCTGCCCTTACTCTCTGCCCCTACTCTCTGCCCTTACTCTCTGCCATTACTCTCTGCCCCTACTCTCTGCCCTACTCTCTGCCCTACTCTCTGCCCTACTCTCTGCCCCTACTCTCTGCCCTACTCTCTGCCCTACTCTCTGCCCTTACTCTCTGCCTTACTCTCTGCCCTACTCTCTGCCCGTACTCTCTGCCCTTACTCTCTGCCCTTACTCTCTGCCCTTACTCTCTGCCCCTACTCTCTGCCCCTACTCTCTGCCCTTACTCTCTGCCCTTACTCTCTGCCCCTACTCTCTGCCCTTACTCTCTGCCCCTACTCTCTGCCCTTACTCTCTGCCCTTACTCTCTGCCCTTACTCTCTGCCCTTACTCTCTGCCCTACTATCGCCCTTACTCTCTGCCCTACTCACTGCCCTTACTCTCTGCCCTTACTCTCTGCCCTTACTCTCTGCCCTACTCTCTGCCCTACTCTCTGCCCTACTCTCTGCCCTACTCACTGCCCTTACTCTCTGCCCTTACTCTCTGCCCTTACTCTCTGCCCTACTCTCTGCCCTTACTCTCTGCCCCTACTCTCTGCCCTTACTCTCTGCCCTTACTCTCTGCCCTTACTCTCTGCCCTACTCTCTGCCCTTACTCTCTGCCCCTACTCTCTGCCCTTACTCTCTGCCCTTACTCTCTGCCCCTACTCTCTGCCCTTACTCTCTGCCCTACTCTCTGCCCTACTCTCTGCCCTTACTCTCTGCCCTACTCTCTGCCCTTACTCTCTGCCCTTACTCTCTGCCCTTACTCTCTGCCCCTACTCTCTGCCCTTACTCTCTGCCCTACTCTCTGCCCCTACTCTCTGCCGTACTCTCTGCCCTACTCTCTGCCCTTACTCTCTGCCCTACTCTCTGCCCTTACTCTCTGACCTACTCTCTGCCCTTACTCTCTGCCCTACTCTCTGCCCTTACTCTCTGCCCTACTCTCTGCCCTACTCTCTGCCCCACTCTCTGCCCCTACTCTCTGCCCTACTCTCTGCCCCACTCTCTGCCCCTACTCTCTGCCCCTACTCTCTGCCCCTACTCTCTGTCCTACTCTCTGCCCTTACTCTCTGCCCTACGCTCTGACCTACTCTCTGCCCTTACTCTCTGCCCTACTATCTGCCCTTACTCTCTGCCCTACTCTCTGCCCTTTCTCTCTGCCCTACTCTCTGCCCTACTCTCTGCCCTACTCTCTGCCCTTACTCTCTGCCCTACTCTCTGCCCTTACTCTCTGCCCTACTCTCTGCCCTTTCTCTCTGCCTTACTCTCTGCCCTACTCTCTGCCGCACTCTCTGCCCTACTCTCTGCCCTTACTCTCTGCCCTACTCTCTGCCTTACTCTCTGCCCTACTCTCTGCCTTACTCTCTGCCCTACTCTCTGACCTACTCTCTGCCCTTACTCTCTGCCCTACTCTCTGCCCTTACTCTCTGCCCTACTCTCTGCCCGTACTCTCTGCCCTTACTCTCTGCCCCACTCTCTGCCCTACTCTCTGCCCTACTCTTGCCCTTACTCTCTGCCCTTACTCTCTGCCCCTTACTCTCTGCCCTACTCTCTGCCCTACTCTCTGCCCTACTCTTGCCCTTACTCTCTGCCCTTACTCTCTGCCTTACTCTCTGCCCTACTCTCTGCCCCGACTCTCTGCCCAACTCTCTGCCCTACTCTCTGCCCTACTCTTGCCCTTACTCTCTGCCCTTACTCTCTGCCCTACTCTCTGCCCCTTCTCTATGCCCCTACTCTCTGCCCTACTCTCTGCCCTACTCTCTGCCCTACGCTCTGCCCAACTCTCTGCCCTTCTCTCTGCCCTTACTCTCTGCCCTACTCTCTGCCCTTACTCTCTGCCCTACTCTCTGCCCTACTCTCTGCCCTACTCTCTGCCCTACTCTCTGCCCCTACTCTCTGCGCTACTCTCTGCCCTATTCTCTGCCCTACTCTATGCCCTTACTCTCTGCCTTACTCTCTGCCCTACTCTCTGCCCTACTCTCGCACTTACTCTCTGCCCTACTCTCTGCCCTACTCTCTGCCCTTACTCTCTGCCCTTACTCTCCGCCCTTACTCTCTGCCCTACTCTCTGCCTTACTCTCTGCCCTACTCTCGCCCTTACTCTCTGCCCTACTCTCTGCCCTTACTCTCTGCCCTACTCTCTGCCCTACTCTCTGCCCTTACTCTCTGCCCTACTCTCTGCCCTACTCTCTGCCCTACTCTCTGCCCTACTCTCTGCCCTTACTCTCTGCCTTACTCTCTGCCCTACTCTCTGCCCTACTCTCGCCCTTACTCTCTGCCCTACTCTCTGCCCTTACTCTCTGCCCTTACTCTCTGCCCTTACTCTCTGCCCTACTCTCTGCCCTACTCTCTGCCCTACTCTCTGCCCTAATCTCTGCCCTTACTCTCTGCCCTACTCTCTGCCCCTACTCTCTGCCCTACTCTCTGCCCTACACTCGCCCTTACTCTCTGCCCTACTCTCTGCCCTACTCTCTGCCCTACTCTCTGCCCTTACTCTCTGCCCCTACTCTCTGCCCTTACTCTCTGCCCTTACTCTCTGCCCTTACTCTCTGCCCTACTCTCTGCCCTACTCTCTGCCCTACTATCTGCCTTATTCTCTGCCCTACTCTCTGCCCTACTCTCTACCCCTACTCTCTGCCCTACTCTCTGCCCTACTCTCTACCCTACTCTCTGCCCCACGCTGTGCCCTTACTCTCTGCCCCACTCTCTGCCCTACTCTCTGCCCTACTCTCTGCTCTACTCTCTGCCCTACTCTCTGCCCTACTCTCTGCCCCACTCTCTGCCCTACTCTCTGCCTCTACTCTCTGCCCTACTCTCTGCCCTACTCTCTGCACTTACTCTCTGCCCTACTCTCTGCCCTTACTCTCTGCCCTACTCTCTGCCCCACTCTCTGCCATACTCTCTGCTCTATTCTCTGCCCCTTCTCTCTGCCCTACTCTCTGCCCTACTCTCTGCCCTACTCTCTGCCCTTACTCTCTGCCCTACTCTCTGCCCCACTCTCTGCCCTACTCTCTGCTCTACTCTCTGCCCCTTCTCTCTGCCCTACCCTCTGCCCTACTCTCTGCCCTACTCTCTGCTCTACTCTCTGCCCCTTCTCTCTGCCCTACTCTCTGCCCCTTCTCTCTGCCCTACTCTCTGCCCTACTCTCGCCCCTAATCTCTGCCCTACTCTCTGCCCTACTCTCTGCCCTTACTCTCGCCCCTACTCTCTGCTTTACTCTCTGCCCTACTCTCTGCCCTTACTCTCTGCCCTACTCTCTGCCCTTACTCTCTGCCCTACTCTCTGCCCTACTCTCGCCCTTACTCTCTGCCCTACTCTCTGCCCTTACTCTCTGCCCCTACTCTCTGCCCTTACTCTCTGCCCTTACTCTCTGCCTTACTCTCTGCCCTTACTCTCTGCCCTACTCTCTGCCCTTACTCTCTGCCCTACTCTCTGACCTTACTCTCTGCCCTACTCTCTGCCCGTACTCTCTGCCCTTACTCTCTGCCCTACTCTCTGCCCTTACTCTCTGCCCTACTCTCTGCCCTTTCTCTCTGCCCTACTCTCTGCCTTACTCTCTGCCCTACTCTCTGCCATTACTCTCTGCCCTTACTCTCTGCCCTACTCTCTGCCTTACTCTCTGCCCTACTCTCACCCTTACTCTCTGCCCTACTCTCGCCCTTACTCGCTGCCCTTACTCTCTGCCCTACTCTCTGCCCTACTCTCTGCCCTACTCTTGCCCTTACTCTCTGCCCTTACTCTCTGCCCTACTCCCTGCCCTACTCTCTGCCCTACTCTTGCCCTTACTCTCTGCCCTTACTCTCTGCCCTACTCTCGCCCTTACTCGCTGCCCTTACTCTCTGCCCTACTCTCTGCCCTATTCTCTGCCCTACTCTTGCCCTTACTCTCTGCCCTTACTCTCTGCCCTTACTCTCTGCCCTACTCTTGCCCTTACTCTCTGCCCTTACTCTCTGCCCTACTCTCTGCCCTACTCTTGCCCTTACTCTCTGCCCTTACTCTCTGCCCTACTCTCTGCCCTACTCTCTGCACTTACTCTCTGCCCTACTCTCTGCCCTTACTCTCTGCACTTACTCTCTGCCCTACTCTCTGCCCTACTCTCTGCTCTACTCTCTGCCCCTTCTCTCTGCCCTACTCTCTGCCCTACTCTCTGCCCCTTCTCTCTGCCCTACTCTCTGCCCTACTCTCGCCCCTAATCTCTGCCCTACTCTCTGCCCTACTCTCGCCCCTACTCTCTGCCCTACTCTCTGCCCTACTCTCTGCCCTTACTCTCTGCCCTACTCTCTGCCCCACTCTCTGCCCTACTCTCTGCCCTTACTCTCTGCCCTACTCTCTGCCCTACTCTCGCCCTTACTCTCTGCCCTACTCTCTGCCCTTACTCTCTGCCCCTACTCTCTGCCCTTACTCTCTGCCCTTACTCTCTGCCCTTACTCTCTGCCCTACTCTCTGCCCTACTCTCTGCCCTACTCTCTGCCCTTACTCTCTGCCCTACTCTCTGACCTTACTCTCTGCCCTACTCTCTGCCCTTACTCTCTGCCCTACTCTCTGCCCTTACTCTCTGCCCTACTCTCGCCCTTACTCTCTGCCCTTACTCTCTGCCCTACTCTCTGCCCTACTCTCTGCCCCTACTCTCTGCCCTTACTCTCTGCCCTTACTCTCTGCCCTTTCTCTCTGCCCTACTCTCTGCCCTACTCTCTGCCCCTACTCTCTGCCCTACTCTCTGCCCCTACTCTCTGCCTTACTCTCTGCCCTACTCTCTGCCCTACTCTCTGCCATTACTCTCTGCACTTACTCTCTGCCCTACTCTCTGCCTTACTCTCTGCCCTACTCTCACCCTTACTCTCTGCCCTACTCTCGCCCTTACTCGCTGCCCTTACTCTCTGCCCTACTCTCTGCCCTACTCTCTGCCCTACTCTCTGCCCTACTCTTGCCCTTACTCTCTGCCCTTACTCTCTGCCCTACTCTCTGCCCCACTCTCTGCCCTTACTCTCTGCCCCACTCTCTGCCCCTTACTCTCTGCCCTACTCTCTGCCCTACTCTCTGCCCGACTCTTGCCCTTACTCTCTGCCCTTACTCTCTGCCTTACTCTCTGCCCTACTCTCTGCCCCACTCTCTGCCCCTACTCTCTGCCCTACTCTCTGCCCTTACTCTCTGCCCTTACTCTCTGCCCTTACTCTCTGCCCTACTATCGCCCTTACTCTCTGCCCTACTCACTGCCCTTACTCTCTGCCCTTACTCTCTGCCCTTACTCTCTGCCCTACTCTCTGCCCTACTCTCTGCCCTACTCACTGCCCTTACTCTCTGCCCTTACTCTCTGCCCTACTCTCTGCCCTTACTCTCTGCCCCTACTCTCTGCCCTTACTCTCTGCCCTTACTCTCTGCCCTTACTCTCTGCCCTACTCTCTGCCCTTACTCTCTGCCCTTACTCTCTGCCCTTACTCTCTGCCCTTACTCTCTGCCCCTACTCTCTGCCCTTACTCTCTGCCCTACTCTCTGCCCTACTCTCTGCCCTTACTCTCTGCCCTACTCTCTGCCCTTACTCTCTGCCCTTACTCTCTGCCCTTACTCTCTGCCCCTACTCTCTGCCCTTACTCTCTGCCCTACTCTCTGCCCCTACTCTCTGCCGTACTCTCTGCCCTACTCTCTGCCCTTACTCTCTTCCCTACTCTCTGCCTTACTCTCTGCCCTTACTCTCTGACCTACTCTCTGCCCTTACTCTCTGCCCTACTCTCTGCCCTTACTCTCTGCCCTACTCTCTGCCCTACTCTCTGCCCCACTCTCTGCCCCTACTCTCTGCCCCTACTCTCTGCCCTACTCTCTGCCCCACTCTCTGCCCCTACTCTCTGCCCCTACTCTCTGCCCCTACTCTCTGTCCTACTCTCTGCCCTTACTCTCTGCCCTACTCTCTGACCTACTCTCTGCCCTTACTCTCTGCCCTACTCTCTGCCCTTACTCTCTGCCCTACTCTCTGCCCTTTCTCTCTGCCCTACTCTCTGCCCTACTCTCTGCCCTACTCTCTGCCCTTACTCTCTGCCCTACTCTCTGCCCTTACTCTCTGCCCTACTCTCTGCCCTTTCTCTCTGCCCTACTCTCTGCCTTACTCTCTGCCCTACTCTCTGCCGCACTCTCTGCCCTTACTCTCTGCCCTACTCTCTGCCTTACTCTCTGCCCTACTCTCTGCCTTACTCTCTGCCCTACTCTCTGACCTACTCTCTGCCCTTACTCTCTGCCCTACTCTCTGCCCTTACTCTCTGCCCTACTCTCTGCCCGTACTCTCTGCCCTTACTCTCTGCCCCACTCTCTGCCCTACTCTCTGCCCTACTCTTGCCCTTACTCTCTGCCCTTACTCTCTGCCCCTTACTCTCTGCCCTACTCTCTGCCCTACTCTTGCCCTTACTCTCTGCCCTTACTCTCTGCCCTACTCTCTGCCCCGACTCTCTGCCCAACTCTCTGCCCTACTCTCTGCCCTACTCTCTGCCCTACTCTTGCCCTTACTCTCTGCCCTTACTCTCTGCCCTACTCTCTGCCCCTTCTCTATGCCCCTACTCTCTGCCCTACTCTCTGCCCTACTCTCTGCCCTACGCTCTGCCCAACTCTCTGCCCTTCTCTCTGCCCTTACTCTCTGCCCTATTCTCTGCCCTACTCTCTGCCCTTACTCTCTGCCCTACTCTCTGCCCTACTCTCTGCCCTACTCTCTGCCCCTACTCTCTGCGCTACTCTCTGCCCTATTCTCTGCCCTACTCTATGCCCTTACTCTCTGCCTTACTCTCTGCCCTACTCTCTGCCCTACTCTCGCACTTACTCTCTGCCCTACTCTCTGCCCTACTCTCTGCCCTTACTCTCCGCCCTTACTCTCTGCCCTACTCTCTGCCTTACTCTCTGCCCTACTCTCGCCCTTACTCTCTGCCCTACTCTCTGCCCTTACTCTCTGCCCTACTCTCTGCCCTACTCTCTGCCCTTACTCTCTGCCCTACTCTCTGCCCTACTCTCTGCCCCTACTCTCTGCCCTACTCTCTGCCCTACTCTCTGCCCTACTCTCTGCCCTTACTCTCTGCCTTACTCTCTGCCCTACTCTCTGCCCTACTCTCGCCCTTACTCTCTGCCCTACTCTCTGCCCTTACTCTCTGCCCTTACTCTCTGCCCTTACTCTCTGCCCTACTCTCTGCCCTACTCTCTGCCCTACTCTCTGCCCTAATCTCTGCCCTTACTCTCTGCCCTACTCTCTGCCCCTACTCTCTGCCCTACTCTCTGCCCTACACTCGCCCTTACTCTCTGCCCTACTCTCTGCCCTTACTCTCTGCCCTACTCTCTGCCCTACTCTCTGCCCTACTCTCTGCCCTACTCTCTGCCCTTACTCTCTGCCTTACTCTCTGCCCTACTCTCTGCCCCACTCTCTGCCCTACTCTCTGCTCTACTCTCTGCCCCTTCTCTCTGCCCTACCCTCTGCCCTACTCTCTGCCCTACTCTCTGCTCTACTCTCTGCCCCTTCTCTCTGCCCTACTCTCTGCCCCTTCTCTCTGCCCTACTCTCTGCCCTACTCTCGCCCCTAATCTCTGCCCTACTCTCTGCCCTACTCTCTGCCCTTACTCTCGCCCCTACTCTCTGCTTTACTCTCTGCCCTACTCTCTGCCCTTACTCTCTGCCCTACTCTCTGCCCTTACTCTCTGCCCTACTCTCTGCCCTTACTCTCGCCCCTACTCTCTGCTTTACTCTCTGCCCTACTCTCTGCCCTTACTCTCTGCCCTACTCTCTGCCCTTACTCTCTGCCCTACTCTCTGCCCTACTCTCGCCCTTACTCTCTGCCCTACTCTCTGCCCTTACTCTCTGCCCCTACTCTCTGCCCTTACTCTCTGCCCTTACTCTCTGCCTTACTCTCTGCCCTTACTCTCTGCCCTACTCTCTGCCCTTACTCTCTGCCCTACTCTCTGACCTTACTCTCTGCCCTACTCTCTGCCCGTACTCTCTGCCCTTACTCTCTGCCCTACTCTCTGCCCTTACTCTCTGCCCTACTCTCTGCCCTTTCTCTCTGCCCTACTCTCTGCCTTACTCTCTGCCCTACTCTCTGCCATTACTCTCTGCCCTTACTCTCTGCCCTACTCTCTGCCTTACTCTCTGCCCTACTCTCACCCTTACTCTCTGCCCTACTCTCGCCCTTACTCGCTGCCCTTACTCTCTGCCCTACTCTCTGCCCTACTCTCTGCCCTACTCTTGCCCTTACTCTCTGCCCTTACTCTCTGCCCTACTCCCTGCCCTACTCTCTGCCCTACTCTTGCCCTTACTCTCTGCCCTTACTCTCTGCCCTACTCTCGCCCTTACTCGCTGCCCTTACTCTCTGCCCTACTCTCTGCCCTATTCTCTGCCCTACTCTTGCCCTTACTCTCTGCCCTTACTCTCTGCCCTTACTCTCTGCCCTACTCTTGCCCTTACTCTCTGCCCTTACTCTCTGCCCTACTCTCTGCCCTACTCTTGCCCTTACTCTCTGCCCTTACTCTCTGCCCTACTCTCTGCCCTACTCTCTGCACTTACTCTCTGCCCTACTCTCTGCCCTTACTCTCTGCACTTACTCTCTGCCCTACTCTCTGCCCTACTCTCTGCTCTACTCTCTGCCCCTTCTCTCTGCCCTACTCTCTGCCCTACTCTCTGCCCCTTCTCTCTGCCCTACTCTCTGCCCTACTCTCGCCCCTAATCTCTGCCCTACTCTCTGCCCTACTCTCGCCCCTACTCTCTGCCCTACTCTCTGCCCTACTCTCTGCCCTTACTCTCTGCCCTACTCTCTGCCCCACTCTCTGCCCTACTCTCTGCCCTTACTCTCTGCCCTACTCTCTGCCCTACTCTCGCCCTTACTCTCTGCCCTACTCTCTGCCCTTACTCTCTGCCCCTACTCTCTGCCCTTACTCTCTGCCCTTACTCTCTGCCCTTACTCTATGCCCTACTCTCTGCCCTACTCTCTGCCCTACTCTCTGCCCTTACTCTCTGCCCTACTCTCTGACCTTACTCTCTGCCCTACTCTCTGCCCTTACTCTCTGCCCTACTCTCTGCCCTTACTCTCTGCCCTACTCTCGCCCTTACTCTCTGCCCTTACTCTCTGCCCTACTCTCTGCCCTACTCTCTGCCCCTACTCTCTGCCCTTACTCTCTGCCCTTACTCTCTGCCCTTTCTCTCTGCCCTACTCTCTGCCCTACTCTCTGCCCCTACTCTCTGCCCTACTCTCTGCCCCTACTCTCTGCCTTACTCTCTGCCCTACTCTCTGCCCTACTCTCTGCCATTACTCTCTGCACTTACTCTCTGCCCTACTCTCTGCCTTACTCTCTGCCCTACTCTCACCCTTACTCTCTGCCCTACTCTCGCCCTTACTCGCTGCCCTTACTCTCTGCCCTACTCTCTGCCCTACTCTCTGCCCTACTCTCTGCCCTACTCTTGCCCTTACTCTCTGCCCTTACTCTCTGCCCTACTCTCTGCCCTACTCTCTGCCCTACTCTTGCCCTTACTCTCTGCCCTTACTCTCTGCCCTACTCTCTGCCCCACTCTCTGCCCTTACTCTCTGCCCCACTCTCTGCCCCTTACTCTCTGCCCTACTCTCTGCCCTACTCTCTGCCCGACTCTTGCCCTTACTCTCTGCCCTTACTCTCTGCCTTACTCTCTGCCCTACTCTCTGCCCCACTCTCTGCCCCTACTCTCTGCCCTACTCTCTGCCCTTACTCTCTGCCCTTACTCTCTGCCCTTACTCTCTGCCCTACTATCGCCCTTACTCTCTGCCCTACTCACTGCCCTTACTCTCTGCCCTTACTCTCTGCCCTTACTCTCTGCCCTACTCTCTGCCCTACTCTCTGCCCTACTCACTGCCCTTACTCTCTGCCCTTACTCTCTGCCCTACTCTCTGCCCTTACTCTCTGCCCCTACTCTCTGCCCTTACTCTCTGCCCTTACTCTCTGCCCTTACTCTCTGCCCTACTCTCTGCCCTTACTCTCTGCCCTTACTCTCTGCCCTTACTCTCTGCCCTTACTCTCTGCCCCTACTCTCTGCCCTTACTCTCTGCCCTACTCTCTGCCCTACTCTCTGCCCTTACTCTCTGCCCTACTCTCTGCCCTTACTCTCTGCCCTTACTCTCTGCCCTTACTCTCTGCCCCTACTCTCTGCCTTACTCTCTGCCCTACTCTCTGCCCCTACTCTCTGCCGTACTCTCTGCCCTACTCTCTGCCCTTACTCTCTTCCCTACTCTCTGCCTTACTCTCTGCCCTTACTCTCTGACCTACTCTCTGCCCTTACTCTCTGCCCTACTCTCTGCCCTTACTCTCTGCCCTACTCTCTGCCCTACTCTCTGCCCCACTCTCTGCCCCTACTCTCTGCCCCTACTCTCTGCCCTACTCTCTGCCCCACTCTCTGCCCCTACTCTCTGCCCCTACTCTCTGCCCCTACTCTCTGTCCTACTCTCTGCCCTTACTCTCTGCCCTACTCTCTGACCTACTCTCTGCCCTTACTCTCTGCCCTACTCTCTGCCTTACTCTCTGCCCTACTCTCTGCCCTTTCTCTCTGCCCTACTCTCTGCCCTACTCTCTGCCCTACTCTCTGCCCTTACTCTCTGCCCTACTCTCTGCCCTTACTCTCTGCCCTACTCTCTGCCCTTTCTCTCTGCCCTACTCTCTGCCTTACTCTCTGCCCTACTCTCTGCCGCACTCTCTGCCCTTACCTGCCCTCTCTGCCTTACTCTCTGCCCTACTCTCTGCCTTACTCTCTGCCCTACTCTCTGACCTACTCTCTGCCCTTACTCTCTGCCCTACTCTCTGCCCTTACTCTCTGCCCTACTCTCTGCCCGTACTCTCTGCCCTTACTCTCTGCCCCACTCTCTGCCCTACTCTCTGCCCTACTCTTGCCCTTACTCTCTGCCCTTACTCTCTGCCCCTTACTCTCTGCCCTACTCTCTGCCCTACTCTTGCCCTTACTCTCTGCCCTTACTCTCTGCCCTACTCTCTGCCCCGACTCTCTGCCCAACTCTCTGCCCTACTCTCTGCCCTACTCTCTGCCCTACTCTTGCCCTTACTCTCTGCCCTTACTCTCTGCCCTACTCTCTGCCCCTGCCCCTTCTCTATGCCCCTACTCTCTGCCCTACTCTCTGCCCTACTCTCTGCCCTACGCTCTGCCCAACTCTCTGCCCTTCTCTCTGCCCTTACTCTCTGCCCTATTCTCTGCCCTACTCTCTGCCCTTACTCTCTGCCCTACTCTCTGCCCTACTCTCTGCCCTACTCTCTGCCCCTACTCTCTGCGCTACTCTCTGCCCTATTCTCTGCCCTACTCTATGCCCTTACTCTCTGCCTTACTCTCTGCCCTACTCTCTGCCCTACTCTCGCACTTACTCTCTGCCCTACTCTCTGCCCTACTCTCTGCCCTTACTCTCCGCCCTTACTCTCTGCCCTACTCTCTGCCTTACTCTCTGCCCTACTCTCGCCCTTACTCTCTGCCCTACTCTCTGCCCTTACTCTCTGCCCTACTCTCTGCCCTACTCTCTGCCCTTACTCTCTGCCCTACTCTCTGCCCTACTCTCTGCCCCTACTCTCTGCCCTACTCTCTGCCCTACTCTCTGCCCTACTCTCTGCCCTTACTCTCTGCCTTACTCTCTGCCCTACTCTCTGCCCTACTCTCGCCCTTACTCTCTGCCCTACTCTCTGCCCTTACTCTCTGCCCTTACTCTCTGCCCTTACTCTCTGCCCTACTCTCTGCCCTACTCTCTGCCCTACTCTCTGCCCTAATCTCTGCCCTTACTCTCTGCCCTACTCTCTGCCCCTACTCTCTGCCCTACTCTCTGCCCTACACTCGCCCTTACTCTCTGCCCTACTCTCTGCCCTTACTCTCTGCCCTACTCTCTGCCCTACTCTCTGCCCTACTCTCTGCCCTACTCTCTGCCCTTACTCTCTGCCTTACTCTCTGCCCTACTCTCTGCCCTACTCTCGCCCTTACTCTCTGCCCTACTCTCTGCCCTTACTCTCTGCCCTTACTCTCTGCCCTTACTCTCTGCCCTACTCTCTGCCCTACTCTCTGCCCTACTCTCTGCCCTAATCTCTGCCCTTACTCTCTGCCCTACTCTCTGCCCCTACTCTCTGCCCTACTCTCTGCCCTACACTCGCCCTTACTCTCTGCCCTACTCTCTGCCCTACTCTCTGCCCTACTCTCTGCCCTTACTCTCTGCCCCTACTCTCTGCCCTTACTCTCTGCCCTTACTCTCTGCCCTTACTCTCTGCCCTACTCTCTGCCCTACTCTCTGCCCTACTATCTGCCTTATTCTCTGCCCTACTCTCTGCCCTACTCTCTACCCCTACTCTCTGCCCTACTCTCTGCCCTACTCTCTACCCTACTCTCTGCCCCACGCTGTGCCCTTACTCTCTGCCCCACTCTCTGCCCTACTCTCTGCCCTACTCTCTGCTCTACTCTCTGCCCTACTCTCTGCCCTACTCTCTGCCCCACTCTCTGCCCTACTCTCTGCCTCTACTCTCTGCCCTACTCTCTGCCCTACTCTCTGCACTTACTCTCTGCCCTACTCTCTGCCCTTACTCTCTGCCCTACTCTCTGCCCCACTCTCTGCCATACTCTCTGCTCTATTCTCTGCCCCTTCTCTCTGCCCTACTCTCTGCCCTACTCTCTGCCCTACTCTCTGCCCTTACTCTCTGCCCTACTCTCTGCCCCACTCTCTGCCCTACTCTCTGCTCTACTCTCTGCCCCTTCTCTCTGCCCTACCCTCTGCCCTACTCTCTGCCCTACTCTCTGCTCTACTCTCTGCCCCTTCTCTCTGCCCTACTCTCTGCCCCTTCTCTCTGCCCTACTCTCTGCCCTACTCTCGCCCCTAATCTCTGCCCTACTCTCTGCCCTACTCTCTGCCCTTACTCTCCGCCCTTACTCTCTGCCCTACTCTCTGCCTTACTCTCTGCCCTACTCTCGCCCTTACTCTCTGCCCTACTCTCTGCCCTTACTCTCTGCCCTACTCTCTGCCCTACTCTCTGCCCTTACTCTCTGCCCTACTCTCTGCCCTACTCTCTGCCCCTACTCTCTGCCCTACTCTCTGCCCTACTCTCTGCCCTACTCTCTGCCCTTACTCTCTGCCTTACTCTCTGCCCTACTCTCTGCCCTACTCTCGCCCTTACTCTCTGCCCTACTCTCTGCCCTTACTCTCTGCCCTTACTCTCTGCCCTTACTCTCTGCCCTACTCTCTGCCCTACTCTCTGCCCTACTCTCTGCCCTAATCTCTGCCCTTACTCTCTGCCCTACTCTCTGCCCCTACTCTCTGCCCTACTCTCTGCCCTACACTCGCCCTTACTCTCTGCCCTACTCTCTGCCCTTACTCTCTGCCCTACTCTCTGCCCTACTCTCTGCCCTACTCTCTGCCCTACTCTCTGCCCTTACTCTCTGCCTTACTCTCTGCCCTACTCTCTGCCCTACTCTCGCCCTTACTCTCTGCCCTACTCTCTGCCCTTACTCTCTGCCCTTACTCTCTGCCCTTACTCTCTGCCCTACTCTCTGCCCTACTCTCTGCCCTACTCTCTGCCCTAATCTCTGCCCTTACTCTCTGCCCTACTCTCTGCCCCTACTCTCTGCCCTACTCTCTGCCCTACACTCGCCCTTACTCTCTGCCCTACTCTCTGCCCTACTCTCTGCCCTACTCTCTGCCCTTACTCTCTGCCCCTACTCTCTGCCCTTACTCTCTGCCCTTACTCTCTGCCCTTACTCTCTGCCCTACTCTCTGCCCTACTCTCTGCCCTACTATCTGCCTTATTCTCTGCCCTACTCTCTGCCCTACTCTCTACCCCTACTCTCTGCCCTACTCTCTGCCCTACTCTCTACCCTACTCTCTGCCCCACGCTGTGCCCTTACTCTCTGCCCCACTCTCTGCCCTACTCTCTGCCCTACTCTCTGCTCTACTCTCTGCCCTACTCTCTGCCCTACTCTCTGCCCCACTCTCTGCCCTACTCTCTGCCTCTACTCTCTGCCCTACTCTCTGCCCTACTCTCTGCACTTACTCTCTGCCCTACTCTCTGCCCTTACTCTCTGCCCTACTCTCTGCCCCACTCTCTGCCATACTCTCTGCTCTATTCTCTGCCCCTTCTCTCTGCCCTACTCTCTGCCCTACTCTCTGCCCTACTCTCTGCCCTTACTCTCTGCCCTACTCTCTGCCCCACTCTCTGCCCTACTCTCTGCTCTATTCTCTGCCCCTTCTCTCTGCCCTACTCTCTGCCCTACTCTCTGCCCTACTCTCTGCCCTTACTCTCTGCCCTACTCTCTGCCCCACTCTCTGCCCTACTCTCTGCTCTACTCTCTGCCCCTTCTCTCTGCCCTACCCTCTGCCCTACTCTCTGCCCTACTCTCTGCTCTACTCTCTGCCCCTTCTCTCTGCCCTACTCTCTGCCCCTTCTCTCTGCCCTACTCTCTGCCCTACTCTCGCCCCTAATCTCTGCCCTACTCTCTGCCCTACTCTCTGCCCTTACTCTCCGCCCTTACTCTCTGCCCTACTCTCTGCCTTACTCTCTGCCCTACTCTCGCCCTTACTCTCTGCCCTACTCTCTGCCCTTACTCTCTGCCCTACTCTCTGCCCTACTCTCTGCCCTTACTCTCTGCCCTACTCTCTGCCCTACTCTCTGCCCCTACTCTCTGCCCTACTCTCTGCCCTACTCTCTGCCCTACTCTCTGCCCTTACTCTCTGCCTTACTCTCTGCCCTACTCTCTGCCCTACTCTCGCCCTTACTCTCTGCCCTACTCTCTGCCCTTACTCTCTGCCCTTACTCTCTGCCCTTACTCTCTGCCCTACTCTCTGCCCTACTCTCTGCCCTACTCTCTGCCCTAATCTCTGCCCTTACTCTCTGCCCTACTCTCTGCCCCTACTCTCTGCCCTACTCTCTGCCCTACACTCGCCCTTACTCTCTGCCCTACTCTCTGCCCTTACTCTCTGCCCTACTCTCTGCCCTACTCTCTGCCCTACTCTCTGCCCTACTCTCTGCCCTTACTCTCTGCCTTACTCTCTGCCCTACTCTCTGCCCTACTCTCGCCCTTACTCTCTGCCCTACTCTCTGCCCTTACTCTCTGCCCTTACTCTCTGCCCTTACTCTCTGCCCTACTCTCTGCCCTACTCTCTGCCCTACTCTCTGCCCTAATCTCTGCCCTTACTCTCTGCCCTACTCTCTGCCCCTACTCTCTGCCCTACTCTCTGCCCTACACTCGCCCTTACTCTCTGCCCTACTCTCTGCCCTACTCTCTGCCCTACTCTCTGCCCTTACTCTCTGCCCCTACTCTCTGCCCTTACTCTCTGCCCTTACTCTCTGCCCTTACTCTCTGCCCTACTCTCTGCCCTACTCTCTGCCCTACTATCTGCCTTATTCTCTGCCCTACTCTCTGCCCTACTCTCTACCCCTACTCTCTGCCCTACTCTCTGCCCTACTCTCTACCCTACTCTCTGCCCCACGCTGTGCCCTTACTCTCTGCCCCACTCTCTGCCCTACTCTCTGCCCTACTCTCTGCTCTACTCTCTGCCCTACTCTCTGCCCTACTCTCTGCCCCACTCTCTGCCCTACTCTCTGCCTCTACTCTCTGCCCTACTCTCTGCCCTACTCTCTGCACTTACTCTCTGCCCTACTCTCTGCCCTTACTCTCTGCCCTACTCTCTGCCCCACTCTCTGCCATACTCTCTGCTCTATTCTCTGCCCCTTCTCTCTGCCCTACTCTCTGCCCTACTCTCTGCCCTACTCTCTGCCCTTACTCTCTGCCCTACTCTCTGCCCCACTCTCTGCCCTACTCTCTGCTCTACTCTCTGCCCCTTCTCTCTGCCCTACCCTCTGCCCTACTCTCTGCCCTACTCTCTGCTCTACTCTCTGCCCCTTCTCTCTGCCCTACTCTCTGCCCCTTCTCTCTGCCCTACTCTCTGCCCTACTCTCGCCCCTAATCTCTGCCCTACTCTCTGCCCTACTCTCTGCCCTTACTCTCGCCCCTACTCTCTGCTTTACTCTCTGCCCTACTCTCTGCCCTTACTCTCTGCCCTACTCTCTGCCCTTACTCTCTGCCCTACTCTCTGCCCTACTCTCGCCCTTACTCTCTGCCCTACTCTCTGCCCTTACTCTCTGCCCCTACTCTCTGCCCTTACTCTCTGCCCTTACTCTCTGCCTTACTCTCTGCCCTTACTCTCTGCCCTACTCTCTGCCCTTACTCTCTGCCCTACTCTCTGACCTTACTCTCTGCCCTACTCTCTGCCCGTACTCTCTGCCCTTACTCTCTGCCCTACTCTCTGCCCTTACTCTCTGCCCTACTCTCTGCCCTTTCTCTCTGCCCTACTCTCTGCCTTACTCTCTGCCCTACTCTCTGCCATTACTCTCTGCCCTTACTCTCTGCCCTACTCTCTGCCTTACTCTCTGCCCTACTCTCACCCTTACTCTCTGCCCTACTCTCGCCCTTACTCGCTGCCCTTACTCTCTGCCCTACTCTCTGCCCTACTCTCTGCCCTACTCTTGCCCTTACTCTCTGCCCTTACTCTCTGCCCTACTCCCTGCCCTACTCTCTGCCCTACTCTTGCCCTTACTCTCTGCCCTTACTCTCTGCCCTACTCTCGCCCTTACTCGCTGCCCTTACTCTCTGCCCTACTCTCTGCCCTATTCTCTGCCCTACTCTTGCCCTTACTCTCTGCCCTTACTCTCTGCCCTTACTCTCTGCCCTACTCTTGCCCTTACTCTCTGCCCTTACTCTCTGCCCTACTCTCTGCCCTACTCTTGCCCTTACTCTCTGCCCTTACTCTCTGCCCTACTCTCTGCCCTACTCTCTGCACTTACTCTCTGCCCTACTCTCTGCCCTTACTCTCTGCACTTACTCTCTGCCCTACTCTCTGCCCTACTCTCTGCTCTACTCTCTGCCCCTTCTCTCTGCCCTACTCTCTGCCCTACTCTCTGCCCCTTCTCTCTGCCCTACTCTCTGCCCTACTCTCGCCCCTAATCTCTGCCCTACTCTCTGCCCTACTCTCGCCCCTACTCTCTGCCCTACTCTCTGCCCTACTCTCTGCCCTTACTCTCTGCCCTACTCTCTGCCCCACTCTCTGCCCTACTCTCTGCCCTTACTCTCTGCCCTACTCTCTGCCCTACTCTCGCCCTTACTCTCTGCCCTACTCTCTGCCCTTACTCTCTGCCCCTACTCTCTGCCCTTACTCTCTGCCCTTACTCTCTGCCCTTACTCTCTGCCCTACTCTCTGCCCTACTCTCTGCCCTACTCTCTGCCCTTACTCTCTGCCCTACTCTCTGACCTTACTCTCTGCCCTACTCTCTGCCCTTACTCTCTGCCCTACTCTCTGCCCTTACTCTCTGCCCTACTCTCGCCCTTACTCTCTGCCCTTACTCTCTGCCCTACTCTCTGCCCTACTCTCTGCCCCTACTCTCTGCCCTTACTCTCTGCCCTTACTCTCTGCCCTTTCTCTCTGCCCTACTCTCTGCCCTACTCTCTGCCCCTACTCTCTGCCCTACTCTCTGCCCCTACTCTCTGCCTTACTCTCTGCCCTACTCTCTGCCCTACTCTCTGCCATTACTCTCTGCACTTACTCTCTGCCCTACTCTCTGCCTTACTCTCTGCCCTACTCTCACCCTTACTCTCTGCCCTACTCTCGCCCTTACTCGCTGCCCTTACTCTCTGCCCTACTCTCTGCCCTACTCTCTGCCCTACTCTCTGCCCTACTCTTGCCCTTACTCTCTGCCCTTACTCTCTGCCCTACTCTCTGCCCTACTCTCTGCCCTACTCTTGCCCTTACTCTCTGCCCTTACTCTCTGCCCTACTCTCTGCCCCACTCTCTGCCCTTACTCTCTGCCCCACTCTCTGCCCCTTACTCTCTGCCCTACTCTCTGCCCTACTCTCTGCCCGACTCTTGCCCTTACTCTCTGCCCTTACTCTCTGCCTTACTCTCTGCCCTACTCTCTGCCCCACTCTCTGCCCCTACTCTCTGCCCTACTCTCTGCCCTTACTCTCTGCCCTTACTCTCTGCCCTTACTCTCTGCCCTACTATCGCCCTTACTCTCTGCCCTACTCACTGCCCTTACTCTCTGCCCTTACTCTCTGCCCTTACTCTCTGCCCTACTCTCTGCCCTACTCTCTGCCCTACTCACTGCCCTTACTCTCTGCCCTTACTCTCTGCCCTACTCTCTGCCCTTACTCTCTGCCCCTACTCTCTGCCCTTACTCTCTGCCCTTACTCTCTGCCCTTACTCTCTGCCCTACTCTCTGCCCTTACTCTCTGCCCTTACTCTCTGCCCTTACTCTCTGCCCTTACTCTCTGCCCCTACTCTCTGCCCTTACTCTCTGCCCTACTCTCTGCCCTACTCTCTGCCCTTACTCTCTGCCCTACTCTCTGCCCTTACTCTCTGCCCTTACTCTCTGCCCTTACTCTCTGCCCCTACTCTCTGCCCTTACTCTCTGCCCTACTCTCTGCCCCTACTCTCTGCCGTACTCTCTGCCCTACTCTCTGCCCTTACTCTCTTCCCTACTCTCTGCCTTACTCTCTGCCCTTACTCTCTGACCTACTCTCTGCCCTTACTCTCTGCCCTACTCTCTGCCCTTACTCTCTGCCCTACTCTCTGCCCTACTCTCTGCCCCACTCTCTGCCCCTACTCTCTGCCCCTACTCTCTGCCCTACTCTCTGCCCCACTCTCTGCCCCTACTCTCTGCCCCTACTCTCTGCCCCTACTCTCTGTCCTACTCTCTGCCCTTACTCTCTGCCCTACTCTCTGACCTACTCTCTGCCCTTACTCTCTGCCCTACTCTCTGCCCTTACTCTCTGCCCTACTCTCTGCCCTTTCTCTCTGCCCTACTCTCTGCCCTACTCTCTGCCCTACTCTCTGCCCTTACTCTCTGCCCTACTCTCTGCCCTTACTCTCTGCCCTACTCTCTGCCCTTTCTCTCTGCCCTACTCTCTGCCTTACTCTCTGCCCTACTCTCTGCCGCACTCTCTGCCCTTACTCTCTGCCCTACTCTCTGCCTTACTCTCTGCCCTACTCTCTGCCTTACTCTCTGCCCTACTCTCTGACCTACTCTCTGCCCTTACTCTCTGCCCTACTCTCTGCCCTTACTCTCTGCCCTACTCTCTGCCCGTACTCTCTGCCCTTACTCTCTGCCCCACTCTCTGCCCTACTCTCTGCCCTACTCTTGCCCTTACTCTCTGCCCTTACTCTCTGCCCCTTACTCTCTGCCCTACTCTCTGCCCTACTCTTGCCCTTACTCTCTGCCCTTACTCTCTGCCCTACTCTCTGCCCCGACTCTCTGCCCAACTCTCTGCCCTACTCTCTGCCCTACTCTCTGCCCTACTCTTGCCCTTACTCTCTGCCCTTACTCTCTGCCCTACTCTCTGCCCCTTCTCTATGCCCCTACTCTCTGCCCTACTCTCTGCCCTACTCTCTGCCCTACGCTCTGCCCAACTCTCTGCCCTTCTCTCTGCCCTTACTCTCTGCCCTATTCTCTGCCCTACTCTCTGCCCTTACTCTCTGCCCTACTCTCTGCCCTACTCTCTGCCCTACTCTCTGCCCCTACTCTCTGCGCTACTCTCTGCCCTATTCTCTGCCCTACTCTATGCCCTTACTCTCTGCCTTACTCTCTGCCCTACTCTCTGCCCTACTCTCGCACTTACTCTCTGCCCTACTCTCTGCCCTACTCTCTGCCCTTACTCTCCGCCCTTACTCTCTGCCCTACTCTCTGCCTTACTCTCTGCCCTACTCTCGCCCTTACTCTCTGCCCTACTCTCTGCCCTTACTCTCTGCCCTACTCTCTGCCCTACTCTCTGCCCTTACTCTCTGCCCTACTCTCTGCCCTACTCTCTGCCCCTACTCTCTGCCCTACTCTCTGCCCTACTCTCTGCCCTACTCTCTGCCCTTACTCTCTGCCTTACTCTCTGCCCTACTCTCTGCCCTACTCTCGCCCTTACTCTCTGCCCTACTCTCTGCCCTTACTCTCTGCCCTTACTCTCTGCCCTTACTCTCTGCCCTACTCTCTGCCCTACTCTCTGCCCTACTCTCTGCCCTAATCTCTGCCCTTACTCTCTGCCCTACTCTCTGCCCCTACTCTCTGCCCTACTCTCTGCCCTACACTCGCCCTTACTCTCTGCCCTACTCTCTGCCCTACTCTCTGCCCTACTCTCTGCCCTTACTCTCTGCCCCTACTCTCTGCCCTTACTCTCTGCCCTTACTCTCTGCCCTTACTCTCTGCCCTACTCTCTGCCCTACTCTCTGCCCTACTCTCTGCCTTATTCTCTGCCCTACTCTCTGCCCCTACTCTCTGCCCTACTCTCTACCCCTACTCTCTGCCCTACTCTCTGCCCTACTCTCTACCCTACTCTCTGCCCCACGCTCTGCCCTTACTCTCTGCCCCACTCTCTGCCCTACTCTCTGCCCTACTCTCTGCTCTACTCTCTGCTCTACTCTCTGCCCCACTCTCTGCCCTACTCTCTGCCCTACTCTCTGCCCCACTCTCTGCCCTACTCTCTGCCTCTACTCTCTGCCCTACTCTCTGCCCTACTCTCTGCACTTACTCTCTGCCCTACTCTCTGCCCTTACTCTCTGCCCTACTCTCTGCCCTACTCTCTGCTCTACTCTCTGCCCCTTCTCTCTGCCCTACTCTCTGCCCTACTCTCTGCCCCTTCTCTCTGCCCTACTCTCTGCCCTACTCTCGCCCCTAATCTCTGCCCTACTCTCGCCCCTACTCTCTGCCCTACTCTCTGCCCTACTCTCTGCCCTTACTCTCTGCCCTACTCTCTGCCCCACTCTCTGCCCTACTCTCTGCTCTACTCTCTGCCCCTTCTCTCTGCCCTACTCTCTGCCCTACTCTCTGCCCTACTCTCTGCCCTTACTCTCTGCCCTACTCTCTGCCCCACTCTCTGCCCTACTCTCTGCTCTACTCTCTGCCCCTTCTCTCTGCCCTACCCTCTGCCCTACTCTCTGCTCTACTCTCTGCCCCTTCTCTCTGCCCTACTCTCTGCCCTACTCTCTGCCCCTTCTCTCTGCCCTACTCTCTGCCCTACTCTCGCCCCTAATCTCTGCCCTACTCTCTGCCCTACTCTCGCCCCTACTCTCTGCTTTACTCTCTGCCCTACTCTCTGCCCTTACTCTCTGCCCTACTCTCTGCCCTTACTCTCTGCCCTACTCTCTGCCCTACTCTCGCCCTTACTCTCTGCCCTACTCTCTGCCCTTACTCTCTGCCCCTACTCTCTGCCCTTACTCTCTGCCCTTACTCTCTGCACTTACTCTCTGCCCTACTCTCTGCCTTACTCTCTGCCCTTACTCTCTGCCCTACTCTCTGCCCTTACTCTCTGCCCTACTCTCTGACCTTACTCTCTGCCCTACTCTCTGCCCGTACTCTCTGCCCTTACTCTCTGCCCTACTCTCTGCCCTTACTCTCTGCCCTACTCTCTGCCCTTTCTCTCTGCCCTACTCTCTGCCTTACTCTCTGCCCTACTCTCTGCCCTACTCTCTGCCCTTACTCTCTGCCCTACTCTCTGCCTTACTCTCTGCCCTACTCTCACCCTTACTCTCTGCCCTACTCTCGCCCTTACTCGCTGCCCTTACTCTCTGCCCTACTCTCTGCCCTACTCTCTGCCCTACTCTCTGCCCTACTCTTGCCCTTACTCTCTGCCCTTACTCTCTGCCCTACTCTCTGCCCTACTCTCTGCCCTACTCTTGCCCTTACTCTCTGCCCTTACTCTCTGCCCTACTCTCGCCCTTACTCGCTGCCCTTACTCTCTGCCCTGCTCTCTGCCCTACTCTCTGCCCTATTCTCTGCCCTACTCTTGCCCTTACTCTCTGCCCTTACTCTCTGCCCTACTCTCTGCCCTACTCTCTGCCCTATTCTCTGCCCTACTCTTGCCCTTACTCTCTGCCCTTACTCTCTGCCCTTACTCTCTGCCCTACTCTTGCCCTTACTCTCTGCCCTTACTCTCTGCCCTACTCTCTGCCCTACTCTCTGCCCTACTCTTGCCCTTACTCTCTGCCCTTACTCTCTGCCCTACTCTCTGCCCTACTCTCTGCACTTACTCTCTGCCCTACTCTCTGCCCTTACTCTCTGCCCTACTCTCGCCCTTACTCTCTGCCCTACTCTCTGCCCTTACTCTCTGCCCTACTCTCTGCCCTACTCTCTGCCCTTACTCTCTGCCCTACTCTCTGCCCTACTCTCTGCCCCTACTCTCTGCCCTACTCTCTGCCCTACTCTCTGCCCTACTCTCTGCCCTTACTCTCTGCCTTACTCTCTGCCCTACTCTCTGCCCTACTCTCGCCCTTACTCTCTGCCCTACTCTCTGCCCTTACTCTCTGCCCTTACTCTCTGCCCTTACTCTCTGCCCTACTCTCTGCCCTACTCTCTGCCCTACTCTCTGCCCTAATCTCTGCCCTTACTCTCTGCCCTACTCTCTGCCCCTACTCTCTGCCCTACTCTCTGCCCTACACTCGCCCTTACTCTCTGCCCTACTCTCTGCCCTACTCTCTGCCCTACTCTCTGCCCTTACTCTCTGCCCCTACTCTCTGCCCTTACTCTCTGCCCTTACTCTCTGCCCTTACTCTCTGCCCTACTCTCTGCCCTACTCTCTGCCCTACTCTCTGCCTTATTCTCTGCCCTACTCTCTGCCCCTACTCTCTGCCCTACTCTCTACCCCTACTCTCTGCCCTACTCTCTGCCCTACTCTCTACCCTACTCTCTGCCCCACGCTCTGCCCTTACTCTCTGCCCCACTCTCTGCCCTACTCTCTGCCCTACTCTCTGCTCTACTCTCTGCTCTACTCTCTGCCCCACTCTCTGCCCTACTCTCTGCCCCACTCTCTGCCCTACTCTCTGCCTCTACTCTCTGCCCTACTCTCTGCCCTACTCTCTGCACTTACTCTCTGCCCTACTCTCTGCCCTTACTCTCTGCACTTACTCTCTGCCCTACTCTCTGCCCTACTCTCTGCTCTACTCTCTGCCCCTTCTCTCTGCCCTACTCTCTGCCCTACTCTCTGCCCCTTCTCTCTGCCCTACTCTCTGCCCTACTCTCGCCCCTAATCTCTGCCCTACTCTCTGCCCTACTCTCGCCCCTACTCTCTGCCCTACTCTCTGCCCTACTCTCTGCCCTTACTCTCTGCCCTACTCTCTGCCCCACTCTCTGCCCTACTCTCTGCTCTACTCTCTGCCCCTTCTCTCTGCCCTACTCTCTGCCCTACTCTCTGCCCTACTCTCTGCCCTTACTCTCTGCCCTACTCTCTGCCCCACTCTCTGCCCTACTCTCTGCTCTACTCTCTGCCCCTTCTCTCTGCCCTACCCTCTGCCCTACTCTCTGTTCTACTCTCTGCCCCTTCTCTCTGCCCTACTCTCTGCCCTACTCTCTGCCCCTTCTCTCTGCCCTACTCTCTGCCCTACTCTCGCCCCTAATCTCTGCCCTACTCTCTGCCCTACTCTCGCCCCTACTCTCTGCTTTACTCTCTGCCCTACTCTCTGCCCTTACTCTCTGCCCTACTCTCTGCCCTTACTCTCTGCCCTACTCTCTGCCCTACTCTCGCCCTTACTCTCTGCCCTACTCTCTGCCCTTACTCTCTGCCCCTACTCTCTGCCCTTACTCTCTGCACTTACTCTCTGCACTTACTCTCTGCCCTACTCTCTGCCTTACTCTCTGCCCTTACTCTCTGCCCTACTCTCTGCCCTTACTCTCTGCCCTACTCTCTGACCTTACTCTCTGCCCTACTCTCTGCCCGTACTCTCTGCCCTTACTCTCTGCCCTACTCTCTGCCCTTACTCTCTGCCCTACTCTCTGCCCTTTCTCTCTGCCCTACTCTCTGCCTTACTCTCTGCCCTACTCTCTGCCCTACTCTCTGCCATTACTCTCTGCCCTTACTCTCTGCCCTACTCTCTGCCTTACTCTCTGCCCTACTCTCACCCTTACTCTCTGCCCTACTCTCGCCCTTACTCGCTGCCCTTACTCTCTGCCCTACTCTCTGCCCTACTCTCTGCCCTACTCCCTGCCCTACTCTTGCCCTTACTCTCTGCCCTTACTCTCTGCCCTACTCTCTGCCCTACTCTCTGCCCTACTCTTGCCCTTACTCTCTGCCCTTACTCTCTGCCCTACTCTCGCCCTTACTCGCTGCCCTTACTCTCTGCCCTACTCTCTGCCCTACTCTCTGCCCTATTCTCTGCCCTACTCTTGCCCTTACTCTCTGCCCTTACTCTCTGCCCTACTCTCTGCCCTACTCTCTGCCCTATTCTCTGCCCTACTCTTGCCCTTACTCTCTGCCCTTACTCTCTGCCCTACTCTTGCCCTTACTCTCTGCCCTTACTCTCTGCCCTACTCTCTGCCCTACTCTCTGCCCTACTCTTGCCCTTACTCTCTGCCCTTACTCTCTGCCCTACTCTCTGCCCTACTCTCTGCACTTACTCTCTGCCCTACTCTCTGCCCTTACTCTCTGCACTTACTCTCTGCCCTACTCTCTGCCCTACTCTCTGCTCTACTCTCTGCCCCTTCTCTCTGCCCTACTCTCTGCCCTACTCTCTGCCCCTTCTCTCTGCCCTACTCTCTGCCCTACTCTCGCCCCTAATCTCTGCCCTACTCTCTGCCCTACTCTCGCCCCTACTCTCTGCCCTACTCTCTGCCCTACTCTCTGCCCTACTCTCTGCCCTTACTCTCTGCCCTACTCTCTGCCCCACTCTCTGCCCTACTCTCTGCCCTTACTCTCTGCCCTACTCTCTGCCCTACTCTCACCCTTACTCTCTGCCCTACTCTCTGCCCTTACTCTCTGCCCCTACTCTCTGCCCTTACTCTCTGCCCTTACTCTCTGCCCTACTCTCTGCCCTTACTCTCTGCCCTACTCTCTGACCTTACTCTCTGCCCTACTCTCTGCCCGTACTCTCTGCCCTTACTCTCTGCCCTACTCTCTGCCCTTACTCTCTGCCCTACTCTCGCCCTTACTCTCTGCCCTTACTCTCTGCCCTACTCTCTGCCCTACTCTCTGCCCTACTCTCTGCCCCTACTCTCTGCCCTTACTCTCTGCCCTTACTCTCTGCCCTTTCTCTCTGCCCTACTCTCTGCCCTACTCTCTGCCCTACTCTCTGCCCTACTCTCTGCCCCTACTCTCTGCCTTACTCTCTGCCCTACTCTCTGCCCTACTCTCTGCCATTACTCTCTGCCCTTACTCTCTGCCCTACTCTCTGCCTTACTCTCTGCCCTACTCTCACCCTTACTCTCTGCCCTACTCTCGCCCTTACTCGCTGCCCTTACTCTCTGCCCTACTCTCTGCCCTACTCTCTGCCCTACTCTCTGCCCTACTCTTGCCCTTACTCTCTGCCCTTACTCTCTGCCCTACTCTCTGCCCTACTCTCTGCCCTACTCTTGCCCTTACTCTCTGCCCTTACTCTCTGCCCTACTCTCTGCCCCACTCTCTGCCCTTACTCTCTGCCCCACTCTCTGCCCCTTACTCTCTGCCCTGCTCTCTGCCCTACTCTCTGCCCGACTCTTGCCCTTACTCTCTGCCCTTACTCTCTGCCTTACTCTCTGCCCTACTCTCTGCCCCACTCTCTGCCCCTACTCTCTGCCCTACTCTCTGCCCTACTCTCTGCCCTACTCTCTGCCCGACTCTTGCCCTTACTCTCTGCCTTACTCTCTGCCCTACTCTCTGCCCCACTCTCTGCCCCTACTCTCTGCCCTACTCTTGCCCTTACTCTCTGCCCTTACTCTCTGCCCTACTCTCTGCCCTACTCTCTGCCCTACTCTCTGCCATACTCTTGCCCTTACTCTCTGCCCTTACTCTCTGCCCTACTCTCTGCCCTACTCTCTGCCCAACTCTCTGCCCTTCTCTCTGCCCTTACTCTCTGCCCTACTCTCTGCCCTTACTCTCTGCCCTACTCTCTGCCCTACTCTCTGCCCTACTCTCTGCCCTACTCTCTGCCCCTACTCTCTGCGCTACTCTCTGCCCTATTCTCTGCCCTACTCTATGCCCTTACTCTCTGCCTTACTCTCTGCCCTACTCTCGCACTTACTCTCTGCCCTACTCTCTGCCCTACTCTCTGCCCTTACTCTCTGCCCTTACTCTCCGCCCTTACTCTCTGCCCTACTCTCTGCCTTACTCTCTGCCCTACTCTCGCCCTTACTCTCTGCCCCTACTCTCTGCCCTACTCTCTGCCCCTACTCTCTACCCTACTCTCTGCCCTACTCTCTGCCCTACTCTCTGCCCAACTCTCTGCCCTTCTCTCTGCCCTTACTCTCTGCCCTACTCTCTGCCCTTACTCTCTGCTCTACTCTCTGCCCCTACTCTCTGCGCTACTCTCTGCCCTATTCTCTGCCCTACTCTATGCCCTTACTCTCTGCCTTACTCTCTGCCCTACTCTCGCACTTACTCTCTGCCCTACTCTCTGCCCTACTCTCTGCCCTTACTCTCTGCCCCTACTCTCTGCCCTACTCTCTGCCCTACTCTCTGCCTTACTCTCTGCCCTACTCTCTGCCCTACTCTCTGCCCTACTCTCTGCCTTACTCTCTGCCCTACTCTCTGCCCTACTCTCTGCCTTACTCTCTGCCCTACTCTCTGCCCTTACTCTCTGCCCTACTCTCTGCCCTACTCTCTGCCCTTACTCTCTGCCCTACTCTCTGCCCTACTCTCTGCCTTACTCTCTGCCCTACTCTCTGCCCTTACTCTCTGCCTGTACTCTCTGCCCTTACTCTCTGCCCTTACTCTCTGCCTGTACTCTCTGCCCTACTCTCTGCCCTACTCTCTGCCCTTACTCTCTGCCCTACTCTCTGCCCCTACTCTCTGCCCTACTCTCGCCCTTACTCTCTGCCCTACTCTCTGCCCTACTCTCTGCCCTTACTCTCTGCCCTACTCTCTGCCCTACTCTCTGCCCTTACTCTCTGCCCCTACTCTCTGCCCTTACTCTCTGCCCTTACTCTCTGCCCTTACTCTCTGCCCTACTCTCTGCCCTACTCTCTGCCTTATTCTCTGCCCTACTCTCTGCCCCTACTCTCTGCCCTACTCTCTACCCCTACTCTCTGCCCTACTCTCTGCCCTACTCTCTCCCTTACTCTCTGCCCTACTCTCTGCCCTACTCTCTGCCCTACTCTCTGCCCCACGCTCTGCCCTTACTCTCTGCCCCACTCTCTGCCCTTACTCTCTGCCCTACTCTCTGCTCTACTCTCTGCCCCACTCTCTGCCCTACTCTCTGCCCTATTCTCTACCCCTACTCTCTGCCCTACTCTCTGCCCTACTCTCTACCCTACTCTCTGCCCCACGCTCTGCCCTTACTCTCTGCCCCACTCTCTGCCCTTACTCTCTGCCCTACTCTCTGCCCTACTCTCTGCCCCTACTCTCTGCCCTACTCTCTGCACTTACTCTCTGCCCTACTCTCTGCCCTTACTCTCTGCACTTACTCTCTGCCCTACTCTCTGCCTCTACTCTCTGCCCTACTCTCTGCACTTACTCTCTGCCCTTACTCTCTGCACTTACTCTCTGCCCTACTCTCTGCCCTACTCTCTGCTCTACTCTCTGCCCCTTCTCTCTGCCCTTACTCTCTGCCCTTACTCTCTGCCCCACTCTCTGCCCTTACTCTCTGCCCTACTCTCTGCCCTACTCTCTGCCCTACTCTCTACCCTACTCTCTGCCCCACGCTCTGCCCTTACTCTCTGCCCCACTCTCTGCCCTTACTCTCTGCCCTACTCTCTGCCCTACTCTCTGCCCCACTCTCTGCCCTACTCTCTGCCTCTACTCTCTGCCCTACTCTCTGCACTTACTCTCTGCCCTACTCTCTGCCCTTACTCTCTGCACTTACTCTCTGCCCTACTCTCTGCTCTACTCTCTGCCCCTTCTCTCTGCCCTACTCTCTGCCCTACTCTCTGCACTTACTCTCTGCCCTACTCTCTGCCCTACTCTCTGCTCTACTCTCTGCCCCTTCTCTCTGCCCTACTCTCTGCCCCTTCTCTCTGCCCTACTCTCGCCCCTACTCTCTGCCCTACTCTCTGCCCTACTCTCGCCCCTACTCTCTGCCCTACTCTCTGCCCTACTCTCTGCCCTTACTCTCTGCCCTACTCTCTGCCCTACTCTCTGCCCTTACTCTCTGCCCTACTCTCTGCCCTACTCTCGCCCTTACTCTCTGCCCTACTCTCTGCCCTACTCTCTGCCCTTACTCTCTGCCCTACTCTCTGCCCTACTCTCTGCCTTACTCTCTGCCCTACTCTCGCCCTTACTCTCTGCCCTACTCTCGCCCTTACTCTCTGCCCTTACTCTCTGCCCTACTCTCTGCCCCTACTCTCTGCCCCTACTCTCTGCCCTAATCTCTGCCCTACTTGTTAAGTCTGTGAGTTGTTCAAGTAATTAATACTCAGACTTAATCAGTAACAATAAAACAGGTCTTTACTGATTGGAGGTAGGGACGACACTGAATACAAGATTACTGCACAGTGCTTATATACCGGTGTGTTCACCCCCGGTATTACGTCTACAGCAGCCTGAGAAAGTAGTACATCTCTTAAGGTGGAACAGGCTTAAGCTCTCTTAAGGTGGAACAGGTTACATACACAACACTCCTCCCTTCTTAGCTTTATAGTCATCCCCCCATTTAACATAACTAATAACATATATACATAAAAACTTCATGTTTAACGTAACATATCACAGATTCAGTCTCTGCGGAAAACAGTTCACAGATTCAATCTCTGTGGTGTAGTCGGTTCACGTTACTCATTCAATAGTCCTTTCATGGATTTAACAGCTTGAACTTCCGAACTGATTTGGCTCCGTTCGGAGGGACCACGTGTGTGATCTAGTAGAGGTGATAATGGTTCAGATGGGTCATCTTCTGTTTTTACTTTTCCTTTTCTGCTTCTTGGAGACTCTCTGGGCTCCATTGTCAGCTGCCACAGCTGCCAGCTGCATGCGCAGTTCCTCCTTCTCTTCCTCCTGTTTCCGTCGTAGAGCCACCTTCTCCCGATGTTCCGTAGACTTTCGGTGCTCCTCCATGATTTCTGTATGGTGGGAGTCGAAGTTACAAGTTGGGCAGGACAGGACATAGTAATATTCGGTGTCGTCCTGATCTAGGCCAGCGAGAGGGTCTTCTATTTCCTCCATACCCAGCTGGGCGTTAGCCAGCTTTTGTTCCAAGTCCAGACATCTTTCCTGAAGAGACTTCTTCATGCGTACCTCTTCATCCAGCTTTTTCTGGGCTTTCAGCAAGTCGTTTACTAATGACCTCATTTGAGATTTTACTACTTCAACTTCTTTTGGAGATTGATTGATCGGACTATTCAATCCCTCTACCGGAGCAGCTGTTTCAGCGGTCTGTTGTTCTACGTTGACGTGAGTCAGCGTACTTTTGGCATCCAAGGGCTGCTCTGTTGCAGTCATCTCAGTCTGTGTTGCCACCTCAGCTCTTCCAATAACCTTTGAGAGCTCCGAACCCCTTTCGTTTGAATATTGAAGTTCGTGTTCAAGTTTTTCCCATTTCAGAGTCCTGTCCTTCAGCATATGCAGGAGTTGGCTGACCGTTAACTCCTCTGACATCAGACGTTTTGTGTGCTCCTGCTCCATTTGCTCCAGCAGCTGCTTCTGTTGTCTTTCCAGATGTTCCCACTCTATATCAAAGAACTCTTTCATCACATTCATCTCTTGCTCAAAACGGCGAATCATTTGTTCTAATTGCTGTTGCAGTTTGAAATGGAGTTGAGTTCGAGCCCGGTGTCCCTCAGAAATGTGCATGTCAGTAGACTGGACAGACTCAGAATTCTCTATCTCAGTGGAATTCTGTGCTGAAACTTTGTCTTTTGCACACGGGTTGGTCTTACCATCATCAGTTCCAGAGTCTGGGTTGATTATGTTCACCGAGTTCTCACTCGTTATTGTTTGTAGGAAATGCCAGTCCATATTCATTTTCCTAATCCACTCCCGTCCTAGTAGTGGAGGACCTCCTTCAGGTATCACATATAAGTCCATTATTTGACTGTCTTCACCCTTGTGGACCACTGCAACCTCTATTTTCCCGATGGGGTACACTCTTTGCCCCGTGTATGTTTTCAATATAATCCCCGTATCCTGTAGGGGAATATGTTGGAATAACTTTCCGTAATCTTTCTTATTTATGACCGTCAATGCCGATCCAGTGTCCAATTCCAGTTTTACTTGGACTCCTTCTATCTGAAGAGTGACCCAAATTGTCTGGAGGTCTGCACCCTTACCAGCGTTGAGTACTCTTAAGCTAGCCAGTTCATTACAGCTTAAGCTAGCCAGTTCATTACTGCTAGCGTCTGAATCGGACTCCTGTTCGGTCACCTTGTGTACCTTTGCGTATTTTCCTTGCGGTGACTTCTTGTTGCTGGTCTTCTTCCCTGACCTGCATACTCTAGCTATATGTCCAAGCCTACCACAAGTTCTACATTCTTGGTTTTTAAACCAACACTGGTTCTGATCATGCGTTGTCTTTCCACAACGATAACATTTGCCAGAACTCACACCCAATTTGTGTGCACTGAGCTCCGGTGACCGTAGCTGCATTACTGCCGTGCCTCTCGCTGCGGCTTCGTGTGCTGCTGCCATAGTGACCGCCTTCTCAAGCGTCAGCTCATTCTCCTCGAGCAGTCGCTTTTGTGTATCCTGTTTAAATAAACCACACACAAATTTGTCTCGTAGTGCATCTGTCAGTCCCGTTCCAAACTGGCAATATTTCGCTAATTTACGCAATTCCAGCAAATATTCAGCATTGCTTTCATGCTGTAGCTGCCTTCTGTCGTAAAATTTAAATCGTTCCGCTAGCATCAGCGGCGTGGGGTTTAGATGATCTTTCAGGACAGTAACAATCTCATCGAACGTCTTATCCGCCGGTTCACCTGGTGATAACAGGTGTTTCAATTGCCCGTATGTCTTCGCACCCATTAAATTTAATAATGTTAGTGCTTTATCAGCCTCATGAATTTTATTGGCCTTACAATAATTTTTAACTCGTTCAACATATATGGCCCAATCTTCGATGTCACTATCAAAGTTGCTAATATTCCCGTGTTTAGGCATTGTAGTACTTTATCAGATTTGCAATTTCTCAGATTTTTTTTTTTTTTTTACTGCTATCCAAGATGGCGGCTTCCCGCTCTTGCCGTCGTCCTCCGCCCACAAAATGGCGGTTTTCCCGCGCTTGGCGGTCTTCACCCGTCCCCCGACGCCGTCTCCCTTCAGCCCCGAGTGCGGCCCTCATCAGGGATTGCGATCGATGGCCCTTATCTCCGATCGCCCTTGTTCCTCCGACTTCCCCCAGCCCTGTCTTTGCAGCCAACGCTGCTCGGCTTACCCACCACCGAGGTTGAAAAAGAAGCTGCAGGATGTCTTCTGTCCTCCAGTTTTCAGTCGCTGATGGAGGCTTCAGGGTCCTAATGCCTGTCGCTTCCAGTGGGGTGGTGAGATTTGAAACCTCTCTTCAACGTCCTGTCTGTGGACGAAGCCGCTGTGGAATAACTGCCGCAGGGTAAGAATCTGACTCGTCGCCAGTGCTAAGTCTGTGAGTTGTTCAAGTAATTAATACTCAGACTTAATCAGTAACAATAAAACAGGTCTTTACTGGTTGGAGGTAGGGACTACACTGAATACAAGATTACTGCACAGTGCTTATATACCGGTGTGTTCACCCCCGGTATTACGTCTACAGCAGCCTGAGAAAGTAGTACATCTCTTAAGGTGGAACAGGCTTAAGCTCTCTTAAGGTGGAACAGGTTACGTACACAACACTACTCTCTGCCTTACTCTCTGCCCTTACTCTCTGCCCTACTCTCTGCCCTACTCTCTGCCCTACTCTCTGCCCCACTCTCTGCCCTTACTCTCTGCCCTACTCTCTGCTACCACTCTCGCCCCTACTCTCTGCCCTACTCACTGCCCTTACTCTCTGCCCCACTCTCTGCCCTTACTCTCTGCCCTTACTCTCTGCCCTACTCTCTGCCCTACTCTCTGCCCCCACTCTCTGCCCCTACTCTCTGCCCTTACTCTCTGCCCTTACTCTCTGCCCTACTCTCTGCCCTACTCTCTGCCCTTACTCTCTGCCCGTACTCTCTGCCCTACTCTCTGCCCTACTCTCTGCCCTTACTCTCTGCCCTACTCTCTGCCCTACTCTCTGCCCTACTCTCTGCCCTTACTCTCTGCCCGTACTCTCTGCCCTACTCTCTGCCCTACTCTCTGCCCTACTCTCTGCCCTACTCTCTGCCCTTACTCTCTGCCCGTACTCTCTGCCCTACTCTCTGCCTTACTCTCTGCCCTACTCTCTGCCCTACACTCTGCCCTTACTCTCTGCCCTACTCTCTGCCCCTACTCTCTGCCCTACTCTCTGCCCTACTCTCGCCCTTACTCTCTGCCCTACTCTCTGCCCTACTCTCTGCCCTACTCTCTGCCCTACTCTCTGCCCTACTCTCTGCCCGTACTCTCTGCCCTACTCTCTGCCCTTACTCTCTGCCCTACTCTCTGCCCTAGCTCTGCCCTACTCTCTGCCCTTACTCTCTGCCCGTACTCTCTGCCCTACTCTCTGCCCTACTCTCTGCCCTACTCTCTGCCCTTACTCTCTGCCCGTACTCTCTGCCCTACTCTCTGCCTTACTCTCTGCCCTACTCTCTGCCCTACACTCTGCCCTTACTCTCTGCCCTACTCTCTGCCCCTACTCTCTGCCCTACTCTCTGCCCTACTCTCGCCCTTACTCTCTGCCCTACTCTCTGCCCTACTCTCTGCCCTACTCTCTGCCCTACTCTCTGCCCTTACTCTCTGCCCCTACTCTCTGCCCTTACTCTCTGCCCTTACTCTCTGCCCTTACTCTCTGCCCTACTCTCTGCCTTACTCTCTGCCCTACTCTCGCCCTTGCTCTCTGCCCTACTCTCTACCCCTACTCTGCCCTACTCTCTGCCCTACTCTCTCCCCTACTCTCTGCCCTACTCTCTGCCCCACTCTCTGCCCTTACTCTCTGCCCCACTCTCTGCCCTTACTCTCTGCCCTACTCTCTGCCCTACTCTCTGCCCCACTCTCTGCCCTACTCTCTGCCCTACTCTCTGCCCTACTCTCTGCCTCTACTCTCTGCCCTACTCTCTGCACTTACTCTCTGCCCTACTCTCTGCCCTTACTCTCTGCACTTACTCTCTGCCCTACTCTCTGCCCTACTCTCTGCCCTACTCTCTGCACTTACTCTCTGCCCTACTCTCTGCTCTACTCTCTGCCCTTCTCTCTGCCCTACTCTCTGCCCTACTCTCGCCCCTACTCTCTGCCCTACTCTCTGCCCTACTCTCGCCCCTACTCTCTGCCCTACTCTCTGCCCTACTCTCTGCCCTTACTCTCTGCCCTACTCTCTGCCCTACTCTCTGCCCTACTCCCTGCCCTTACTCTCTGCCCTACTCTCTGCCCTACTCTCGCCCTTACTCTCTGCCCTACTCTCTGCCTTACTCTCTGCCCTACTCTCGCCCTTACTCTCTGCCCTACTCTCGCCCTTACTCTCTGCCCTTACTCTCTGCCCTACTCTCTGCCCCTACTCTCTGCCCTAATCTCTGCCCTACTCTCTGCCTTACTCTCTGCCCTACTCTCGCCCTTACTCTCTGCCCTACTCTCTGCCCTTACTCTCTGCCCTACTCTCTGCCCTACTCTCTGCCCTACTCTCTGCCCTACTCTCTGCCCCACTCTCTGCTACTACTCTCGCCCCTACTCTCTGCCCTACTCTCTGCCTTACTCTCTGCCCTACTCTCGCCCTTACTCTCTGCCCTACTCTCTGCCCTTACTCTCTGCCCTACTCTCTGCCCTACTCTCTGCCCTACTCTCTGCCCCACTCTCTGCTACTACTCTCGCCCCTACTCTCTGCCCTACTCACTGCCCCTACTCTCTGCCCTTACTCTCTGCCCTTACTCTCTGCCCTACTCTCTGCCCTACTCTCTGCCCCTACTCTCTGCCCCTACTCTCTGCCCTTACTCTCTGCCCTACTCTCTGCTACCACTCTCGCCCCTACTCTCTGCCCTACTCACTGCCCTTACTCTCTGCCCTACTCTCTGCCCTTACTCTCTGCCCTACTCTCTGCCCTGCTCTCTGCCCCCACTCTCTGCCCCTACTCTCTGCCCCTACTCTCTGCCCTTACTCTCTGCCCTTACTCTCTGCCCTACTCTCTGCCCTACTCTCTGCCCTTACTCTCTGCCCGTACTCTCTGCCCTACTCTCTGCCCTACACTCTGCCCTTACTCTCTGCCCCTACTCTCTGCCCCTACAATCTGCCCTACTCTCTGCCCTACTCTCTGCCCTACTCTCGCCCTTACTCTCTGCCCTACTCTCTGCCCTACTCTCTGCCCTACTCTCTGCCCTTACTCTCTGCCCCTACTCTCTGCCCTTACTCTCTGCCCTTACTCTCTGCCCTTACTCTCTGCCCTACTCTCTGCCCTACTCTCTGCCGTACTCTCTGCCCTACTCTCGCCCTTGCTCTCTGCCCTACTCTCTACCCCTACTCTCTGCCCTACTCTCTGCCCTACTCTCTCCCCTACTCTCTGCCCTACTCTCTGCCTCTACTCTCTGCCCTACTCTCTGCCCTACTCTCTGCCCTACTCTCTGCCTTACTCTCTGCCCTACTCTCGCCCTTGCTCTCTGCCCTACTCTCTACCCCTACTCTCTGCCCTACTCTCTGCCCTACTCTCTCCCCTACTCTCTGCCCTACTCTCTGCACTTACTCTCTGCCCTACTCTCTGCCCTTACTCTCTGCACTTACTCTCTGCCCTACTCTCGCCCCTACTCTCTGCCCTACTCTCTGCCCTACTCTCGCCCCTACTCTCTGCCCTACTCTCTGCCCTACTCTCTGCCCTTACTCTCTGCCCTACTCTCTGCCCTACTCTCTGCCCTACTCTCTGCCCTACTCTCTGCCCTTACTCTCTGCCCTACTCTCGCCCTTACTCTCTGCCCTACTCTCTGCCTTACTCTCTGCCCTACTCTCGCCCTTACTCTCTGCCCTACTCTCGCCCTTACTCTCTGCCCTTACTCTCTGCCCTACTCTCTGCCCTAATCTCTGCCCTACTCTCTGCCTTACTCTCTGCCCTACTCTCGCCCTTACTCTCTGCCCTACTCTCTGCCCTACTCTCTGCCCTACTCTCTGCCCCACTCTCTGCCCCTACTCTCTGCCCTTACTCTCTGCCCTACTCTCTGCCCTACTCTCTGCCCTACTCTCTGCCCTTACTCTCTGCCCTTACTCTCTGCCCTACTCTCTGCCCTACTCTCTGCCCCTACTCTCTGCCCCTACTCTCTGCCCTTACTCTCTGCCCTACTCTCTGCCCTACTCTCTGCCCTTACTCTCTGCCCTACTCTCTGCCCTACTCTCTGCCCTACTCTCTGCCCTACTCTCTGCCCCTACTCTCTGCCCTACTCTCTGCCCCTACTCTCTGCCCTACTCTCTGCCCTACTCTCTGCCCTTACTCTCTGCCTTACTCTCTGCCCTACTCTCGCCCTTACTCTCTGCCCTACTCTCTGCCCTACTCTCTGCCCTTACTCTCTGCCCTTACTCTCTGCCCTTACTCTCTGCCCTACTCTCTGCCCTACTCTCTGCCTTACTCTCTGCCCTACTCTCTGCCCTTACTCTCTGCCTGTATTCTCTGCCCTACTCTCTGCCCTACTCTCTGCCCTACTCTCTGCCCTTACTCTCTGCCCTACTCTCTGCCCCTACTCTCTGCCCTACTCTCTGCCCTACTCTCGCCCTTACTCTCTGCCCTACTCTCTGCCCTACTCTCTGCCCTACTCTCTGCCCTTACTCTCTGCCCCTACTCTCTGCCCTTACTCTCTGCCCTTACTCTCTGCCCTACTCTCTGCCCTACTCTCTGCCCTACTCTCTGCCTTATTCTCTGCCCTACTCTCTGCCCCTACTCTCTGCCCTACTCTCTACCCCTACTCTCTGCCCTTACTCTCTGCCCTACTCTCTGCCCTACTCTCTGCCCTACTCTCTACCCCTAATCTCTGCCCTACTCTCTGCCCTACTCTCTGCCCCACTCTCTGCCCTACTCTCTGCCCTACTCTCTGCCCTACTCTCTGCCCTACTCTCTGCCTCTACTCTCTGCCCTACTCTCTGCCCTACTCTCTGCCCTTACTCTCTGCCCTACTCTCTGCCCCACTCTCTGCCCTACTCTCTGCCCTACTCTCTGCCCTACTCTCTGCCCCACTCTCTGCCCTACTCTCTGCCCTACTCTCTGCCCTACTCTCTGCCCTTACTCTCTGCCCTACTCTCTGCCCTACTCTCTGCCCTACTCTCTACCCCTACTCTCTGCCCTTACTCTCTGCCCCTACTCTCTGCCCTACTCTCTGCCTCTACTCTCTGCCCTACTCTCTGCCCTTACTCTCTGCCCCACTCTCTGCCCTACTCTCTGCCTCTACTCTCTGCCCTACTCTCTGCCCCACGCTCTGCCCTACTCTCTGCCCTTACTCTCTGCACTTACTCTCTGCCCTACTCTCTGCCCTACTCTCTGCTCTACTCTCTGCCCCTTCTCTCTGCCCTACTCTCGCCCTTACTCTCTGCACTTACTCTCTGCCCTACTCTCTGCCCTACTCTCTGCCCTTACTCTCTGCACTTACTCTCTGCCCTACTCTCTGCCCTACTCTCTGCTCTACTCTCTGCCCCTTCTCTCTGCCCTACTCTCTGCCCTACTCTCTGCACTTACTCTCTGCCCTACTCTCTGCCCTACTCTCTGCTCTACTCTCTGCCCCTTCTCTCTGCCCTAATCTCTGCCCTACTCTCTGCCCCTTCTCTCTGCCCTACTCTCTGCCCTACTCTCGCCCCTACTCTCTGCCCTACTCTCTGCTCTACTCTCTGCCCTTACTCTCTGCCCTACTCTCTGCCCTACTCTCTGCCCTTACTCTCTGCCCAACTCTCTGCCCTACTCTGTGCCCTACTCTCTGCCCTACTCTCTGCCCTTACTCTCTGCCCTACTCTCTGCCCTACTCTCTGCCCTACTCTCTGCCCTTACTCTCTGACCTACTCTCGCCCTTACTCTCTGCCCTACTCTCTGCCCTACTCTCTGCCCTACTCTCTGCCCTACTCTCTGCCCTACTCTCTGCCCTTACTCTCTGCCCTACTCTCTGCCCTACTCTCTGCCCTACTCTCTGCCCTACTCTCTGCCCTACTCTCTGCCCTTACTCTCTGCCCTTACTCTCTGCCCTACTCTCTGCCCTACTCTCTGCCCTTACTCTCTGCCCTACTCTCTGCCCTACTCTCTGCCTTACTCTCTGCCCTACTCTCGCCCTTACATTCTGCCCAACTCTCTGCCCCTTCTCTCTGCCCCTACTCTCTGCCCTACTCTCTGCCCTACTCTCTGCCCTACTCTCTGCCCAACTCTCTGCCCTACTCTCTGCCCCTTCTCTCTGCCCCTACTCTCTGCCCTACTCTCTGCCCTACTCTCTGCACTTACTCTCTGCCCTACTCTCTGCCCTTACTCTCTGCACTTACTCTCTGCCCTACTCTCTGCCCTACTCTCTGCCCTACTCTCTGCACTTACTCTCCGCCCTACTCTCTGCCCTTACTCTCTGCCCCTACTCTCTGCCCTACTCTCTGCCCTACTCTCTGCACTTACTCTCTGCCCTACTCTCTGCCCTTACTCTCTGCCCTTACTCTCTGCCCTAATCTCTGCCCTACTCTCTGCCTTACTCTCTGCCCTACTCTCGCCCTTACTCTCTGCCCTACTCTCTGCCCTAATCTCTGCCCTACTCTCTGCCTTACTCTCTGCCCTACTCTCGCCCTTACTCTCTGCCCTACTCTCTGCCCTTACTCTCTGCCCTACTCTCTGCCCTACTCTCTGCCCTACTCTCTGCCCCACTCTCTGCCCCTACTCTCTGCCCTTACTCTCTGCCCTACTCTCTGCCCTACTCTCTGCCCTACTCTCTGCCCTTACTCTCTGCCCTTACTCTCTGCCCTACTCTCTGCCCTACTCTCTGCCCCTACTCTCTGCCCCTACTCTCTGCCCTTACTCTCTGCCCTACTCTCTGCCCTACTCTCTGCCCTTACTCTCTGCCCTACTCTCTGCCCTACTCTCTGCCCTACTCTCTGCCCTACTCTCTGCCCCTACTCTCTGCCCTACTCTCTGCCCCTACTCTCTGCCCTACTCTCTGCCCTACTCTCTGCCCTTACTCTCTGCCTTACTCTCTGCCCTACTCTCGCCCTTACTCTCTGCCCTACTCTCTGCCCTACTCTCTGCCCTTACTCTCTGCCCTTACTCTCTGCCCTTACTCTCTGCCCTACTCTCTGCCCTACTCTCTGCCTTACTCTCTGCCCTACTCTCTGCCCTTACTCTCTGCCTGTATTCTCTGCCCTACTCTCTGCCCTACTCTCTGCCCTACTCTCTGCCCTTACTCTCTGCCCTACTCTCTGCCCCTACTCTCTGCCCTACTCTCTGCCCTACTCTCGCCCTTACTCTCTGCCCTACTCTCTGCCCTACTCTCTACCCTACTCTCTGCCCTACTCTCTGCCCTTACTCTCTGCCCCTACTCTCTGCCCTTACTCTCTGCCCTTACTCTCTGCCCTTACTCTCTGCCCTACTCTCTGCCCTACTCTCTGCCCTACTCTCTGCCTTATTCTCTGCCCTACTCTCTGCCCCTACTCTCTGCCCTACTCTCTACCCCTACTCTCTGCCCTTACTCTCTGCCCTACTCTCTGCCCTACTCTCTGCCCTACTCTCTACCCCTACTCTCTGCCCTACTCTCTGCCCTACTCTCTGCCCTACTCTCTGCCCCACTCTCTGCCCTACTCTCTGCCCTACTCTCTGCCCTACTCTCTGCCCTACTCTCTGCCCTACTCTCTGCCTCTACTCTCTGCCCTACTCTCTGCCCTACTCTCTGCCCTTACTCTCTGCCCTACTCTCTGCCCCACTCTCTGCCCTACTCTCTGCCCTACTCTCTGCCCTACTCTCTGCCCTACTCTCTGCCCCACTCTCTGCCCTACTCTCTGCCCTACTCTCTGCCCTACTCTCTGCCCTTACTCTCTGCCCTACTCTCTGCCCTACTCTCTGCCCTACTCTCTACCCCTACTCTCTGCCCTTACTCTCTGCCCCTACTCTCTGCCCTACTCTCTGCCTCTACTCTCTGCCCTACTCTCTGCCCTTACTCTCTGCCCCACTCTCTGCCCTACTCTCTGCCTCTAATCTCTGCCCTACTCTCTGCCCCACGCTCTGCCCTACTCTCTGCACTTACTCTCTGCACTTACTCTCTGCCCTACTCTCTGCCCTACTCTCTGCTCTACTCTCTGCCCCTTCTCTCTGCCCTACTCTCGCCCTTACTCTCTGCACTTACTCTCTGCCCTACTCTCTGCCCTACTCTCTGCCCTACTCTCTGCCCTTACTCTCTGCACTTACTCTCTGCCCTACTCTCTGCCCTACTCTCTGCTCTACTCTCTGCCCCTTCTCTCTGCCCTACTCTCTGCCCTACTCTCTGCACTTACTCTCTGCCCTACTCTCTGCCCTACTCTCTGCTCTACTCTCTGCCCCTTCTCTCTGCCCTAATCTCTGCCCTACTCTCTGCCCCTTCTCTCTGCCCTACTCTCTGCCCTACTCTCGCCCCTACTCTCTGCCCTACTCTCTGCTCTACTCTCTGCCCTTACTCTCTGCCCTACTCTCTGCCCTACTCTCTGCCCTTACTCTCTGCCCAACTCTCTGCCCTACTCTGTGCCCTACTCTCTGCCCTACTCTCTGCCCTTACTCTCTGCCCTACTCTCTGCCCTACTCTCTGCCCTACTCTCTGCCCTTACTCTCTGACCTACTCTCGCCCTTACTCTCTGCCCTACTCTCTGCCCTTACTCTCTGCCCTACTCTCTGCCCTACTCTCTGCCCTACTCTCTGCCCTTACTCTCTGCCCTACTCTCTGCCCTACTCTCTGTCCTACTCTCTGCCCTACTCTCTGCCCTACTCTCTGCCCTTACTCTCTGCCCTTACTCTCTGCCCTACTCTCTGCCCTACTCTCTGCCCTTACTCTCTGCCCTACTCTCTGCCCTACTCTCTGCCTTACTCTCTGCCCTACTCTCGCCCTTACATTCTGCCCAACTCTCTGCCCCTTCTCTCTGCCCCTACTCTCTGCCCTACTCTCTGCCCTACTCTCTGCCCTACTCTCTGCCCAACTCTCTGCCCTACTCTCTGCCCCTTCTCTCTGCCCCTACTCTCTGCCCTACTCTCTGCCCTACTCTCTGCCCTACTCTCTGCACTTACTCTCTGCCCTACTCTCTGCCCTTACTCTCTGCACTTACTCTCTGCCCTACTCTCTGCCCTACTCTCTGCCCTACTCTCTGCACTTACTCTCTGCCCTACTCTCTGCCCTTACTCTCTGCCCCTACTCTCTGCCCTACTCTCTGCCCTACTCTCTGCACTTACTCTCTGCCCTACTCTCTGCCCTTACTCTCTGCCCTTACTCTCTGCCCTTACTCTCTGCCATACTCTCTGCCCTACTCTCTGCCCCACTCTCTGCCCCTACTCTCTGCCCTTACTCTCTGCCCTACTCTCTGCTACTACTCTCGCCCCTACTCTCTGCCCTACTCACTGCCCTTACTCTCTGCCCCTACTCTCTGCCCTTACTCTCTGCCCTTACTCTCTGCCCTACTCTCTGCCCTACTCTCTGCCCCACTCTCTGCCCCTACTCTGCCCTTACTCTCTGCCCTACTCTCTGCTACTACTCTCGCCCCTACTCTCTGCCCTACTCACTGCCCTTACTCTCTGCCCTACTCTCTGCCCCTACTCTCTGCCCTTACTCTCTGCCCTACTCTCTGCCCTTACTCTCTGCCCTTACTCTCTGCCCTACTCTCTGCCCTACTCTCTGCCCTACTCTCTGCTCTACTCTCTGCCCTTACTCTCTGCCCTACTCTCTGCCCTACTCTCTGCCCTACTCTCTGCCCTTACTCTCTGCCCTACTCTCTGCCGAACTCTCTGCCCTACTCTCTGCCCCTACTCTCTGCCCTACTCTCTGCCGAACTCTCTGCCCTTACTCTCTGCCCTACTCTCTGCCCCTACTCTCTGCCCTACTCTCTGCCCTTACTCTCTGCCCTACTCTCTGCCCTACTCTCTGCCCCACTCTCTGCCCCTACTCTCTGCCCTTACTCTCTGCCCTACTCTCTGCTACTACTCTCGCCCTACTCTCTGCCCTACTCACTGCCCTTACTCTCTGCCCTACTCTCTGCCCCTACTCTCTGCCCTTACTCTCTGCCCTACTCTCTGCCCTTACTCTCTGCCCTTACTCTCTGCCCTACTCTCTGCCCTACTCTCTGCCCTACTCTCTGCTCTACTCTCTGCCCTTACTCTCTGCCCTTACTCTCTGCCCTACTCTCTGCCCAACTCTCTGCCCTACTCTCTGCCCTACTCTCTGCCCTTACTCTCTGCCCTACTCTCTGCCGAACTCTCTGCCCTACTCTCTGCCCCTACTCTCTGCCCTACTCTCTGCCGAACTCTCTGCCCTTACTCTCTGCCCTACTCTCTGCCCCTACTCTCTGCCCTACTCTCTGCCCTTACTCTCTGCCCTTACTCTCTGCCCTACTCTCTGCCCTTACTCTCTGCCCTACTCTCTGCCCCACTCTCTGCCCTTACTCTCTGCCCCTACTCTCTGCCCTACTCTCTGCCCTTACTCTCTGCCCTTACTCTCTGCCCTACTCTCTGCCCTTACTCTCTGCCCTACTCTCTGCCCTACTCTCTGCCCTACTCTCTGCCCTACTCTCTGCCTTACTCTCTGCACTACTCTCGCCCTTACTCTCTGCCCTACTCTTGCCCTTACTCTCTGCCCTTACTCTCTGCCCTTACTCTCTGCCCCTACTCTCTGCCCTACTCTCTGCCCTTACTCTCTGCCCCTACTCTCTGCCCTACTCTCTGCCCTTACTCTCTGCCCTTACTCTCTGCCCTACTCTCTGCCCTACTCTCTGCCCTACTCTTGCCCTTACTCTCTGCCCTTACTCTCTGCCCTACTCTCTGCCCTACTCTCTGCCCTACTCTTGCCCTTACTCTATGCCCTTACTCTCTGCCCTACTCTCTGCCCCACTCTCTGCCCCTACTCTCTGCCCTTACTCTCTGCCCTACTCTCTGCCCCTTCTCTCTGCCCCTACTCTCTGCCCTACTCTCTGCCCTACTCTCTGCCCTACTCTCTGCCCTACTCTCTGCCCAACTCTCTGCCCTACTCTCTGCCCTACTCTCTGCCCTACTCTCTGCCCTACTCTCTGCCCTTACTCTCTGCCTTACTCTCTGCCCTACTCTCGCCCTTACTCTCTGCCCTACTCTCTGCCCTACTCTCTGCCCTACTCTCTGCCCTTACTCTCTGCCTTAATCTCTGCCCTACTCTCGCCCTTACTCTCTGCCCTACTCTCTGCCCTACTCTCTGCCCTTACTCTCTGCCCTACTCTCTGCCCTACTCTCTGCCCTTACTCTCTGCCCTTACTCTCTGCCCTACTCTCTGCCCTGCTCTCTGCCCTTACTCTCTGTCCTACTCTCTGCCCTACTCTCGCCCTTACTCTCTGCCCTACTCTCTGCCCTACTCTCTGCCCTACTCTCTGCCCTACTCTCTGCCCCTACTCTCTGCCCTACTCTCTGCCCTACTCTCTGCCCTTACTCTCTGCCTTAATCTCTGCCCTACTCTCGCCCTTACTCTCTGCCCTACTCTCTGCCCTACTCTCTGCCCTTACTCTCTGCCCTACTCTCTGCCCCTACTCTCTGCCCTACTCTCTGCCCTACTCTCTGCCCTTACTCTCTGCCCTTACTCTCTGCCCTACTCTCTGCCTTACTCTCTGCCCTACTCTCGCCCTTACTCTCTGCCCTACTCTCGCCCTTACTCTCTGCCCTTACTCTCTGCCCTACTCTCTGCCCCTACACTCTGCCCTACTCTCTGCCTTACTCTCTGCCCTACTCTCGCCCTTACTCTCTGCCCTACTCTCTGCCCTACTCTCTGCCCTACTCTCTGCCCTACTCTCTGCCCCACTCTCTGCCCCTACTCTCTGCCCTTACTCTCTGCCCTACTCTCTGCCCCTACTCTCGCCCCTACTCTCTGCCCTTACTCTCTGCCCTACTCTCTGCCCTTACTCTCTGCCCTTACTCTCTGCCCTACTCTCTGCCCTACTCACTGCCCTTACTCTCTGCCCTACTCTCTGCCCCTACTCTCTGCCCCTACTCTCTGCCCCTACTCTCTGCCCTTACTCTATGACCTACTCTCTGCCCTACTCTCTGCCCTACTCTCTGCCCTACTCTCTGCCCTACTCTCGCCCCTACTCTCTGCCCTTACTCTCTGCCCTACTCTCTGCCCCTACTCTCTGCCCCTACTCCCTGCCCTACTCTCTGCCCTACTCTCTGCCCTACTCTCTGCCCTTACTCTCTGCCATTACTCTCTGCCCTACTCTCTGCCCTCACTCTCTGCCCCTACTCTCTGCCCTACTCTCTGCCCTTACTCTCTGCCCTTACTCTCTGCCCTACTCTCTGCCCTACTCTCTGCCCTTACTCTCTGCCCCTACTCTCTGCCCTACTCTCTGCCCTACTCTCTGCCCTTACTCTCTGCCCTACTCTCTGCCCTTACTCTCTGCCCTTACTCTCTGCCCTACTCTCTGCCCCTACTCTCTGCCCCTACTCCCTGCCCTACTCTCTGCCCTACTCTCTGCCCTACTCTCTGCCCTTACTCTCTGCCATTACTCTCTGCCTCACTCTCTGCCCCTACTCTCTGCCCTACTCTCTGCCTCTGCCCTTACTCTCTGCCCTTACTCTCTGCCCTACTCTCTGCCCTACTCTCTGCCCTACTCTCTGCCCCTACTCTCTGCCCTACTCTCTGCGCTACTCTCTGCCGACTCTCTGCCCTACTCTCTGCCCTTACTCTCTGCCCTACTCTCTGCCCTACTCTCTGCCCTACTCTCTGCCCTTACTCTCTGCCCCTACTCTCTGCCCTACTCTCTGCCCTTACTCTCTGCCCCTACTCTCTGCCCACTCTCTGCCCTACTCTCTGCCCTACTCTCTGCCCTTACTCTCTGCCCCTACTCTCTGCCCTACTCTCTGCCCTACTCTCTGCCCTACTCTCTGCCCCTACTCTCTGCCCTACTCTCTGCCCTACTCTCTGCCCTACTCTCTGCCCTACTCTCTGCCCCTACTCTCTGCCCTACTCTCTGCCCTTACTCTCTGCCCTACTCTCTGCCCTACTCTCTGCCCTACTCTCTGCCCTTACTCTCTGCCCTACTCTCTGCCCCTACTCTCTGCCCTACTCTCTGCCCTACTCTCTGCCCTACTCTCTGCCCCTACTCTCTGCCCCTACTCTCTGCCCCTACTCTCTGCCCCTACTCTCTGCCCTACTCTCTGCCCTACTCTCTGCCCCTTACTCTCTGCCCTACTCTCTGCCCTACTCTCTGCCCTACTCTCTGCCCTACTCTCTGCCCCTACTCTCTGCCCTACTCTCTGCCCCTACTCTCTGCCCCTACTCTCTGCCCTACTCTCTGCCCTTACTCTCTGCCCCTACTCTCTGCCTACTCTCTGCCCTTACTCTCTGCCCTACTCTCTGCCCTACTCTCTGCCCTACTCTCTGCCCTTAATCTCTGCCCTACTCTCTGCCCTTACTCTCTGCCCTACTCTCTGCCCTACTCTCTGCCCTACTCTCTGCCCTACTCTCTGCCCTTACTCTCTGCCCCTACTCTCTGCCCTACTCTATGCCCTACTCTCTGCCTACTCTCTGCCCTTACTCTCTGCCCTACTCTCTGCCCCACTCTCTGCCCTACTCTCTGCCCTACTCTCTGCCCTACTCTCTGCCCTACTCTCTGCCCTACTCTCTGCCTACTCTCTGCCCACTACTCTCTGCCCTTACTCTCTGCCCTACTCTCTGCCCTACTCTCTGCCCTACTCTCTGCCCTACTCTCTGCCCTTACTCTCTGCCCCTACTCTCTGCCCTACTCTCTGCCTCTACTCTCTGCCCCTACTCTCTGCCCTTACTCTCTGCCCACTCTCTGCCCTACTCTCTGCCTCTACTCTCTGCCCTACTCTCTGCCCCACGCTCTGCCCTACTCTCTGCCCTTACTCTCTGCACTTACTCTCTGCCCTACTCTCTGCCCTACTCTCTGCTCTACTCTCTGCCCTACTCTCTGCCCTACTCTCGCCCTTACTCTCTGCCTTACTCTCTGCCCTACTCTCTGCCCTACTCTCTGCCCTTACTCTCTGCCCTTACTCTCTGCCCTACTCTCTGCCCTACTCTCTGCCTACTCTCTGCCCCTTCTCTCTGCCCCTACTCTCTGCCCTACTCTCTGCCCTTACTCTCTGCCCTACTCTCTGCCTACTCTCTGCCTCTACTCTCTGCCCCTTCTCTCTGCCCTACTCTCTGCCCTACTCTCTGCCCTATCTCTCTGCCCTACTCTCTGCCCTACTCTCGCCCCTACTCTCTGCCCTACTCTCTGCCTCTACTCTCTGCCCTCTACTCTCTGCCCCTACTCTCTGCCCTACTCTCTGCCCTACTCTCTGCCCTACTCTCTGCCCCTACTCTGCTGCCCTACTCTCTGCCCTACTCTCTGCCCTTACTCTCTGCCCTACTCTCTGCCCTACTCTCTGCCCTACTCTCTGCCCTACTCTCTGCCTACTCTCGCCCTACTCTCTGCCCTACTCTCTGCCCTACTCTCTGCCCTACTCTCTGCCCTACTCTCTGCCCTACTCTCTGCCCTTACTCTCTGCCCTACTCTCTGCCCTACTCTCTGCCCTACTCTCTGCCCCTACTCTCTGCCCTACTCTCTGCCCCCTTACTCTCTGCCCTTACTCTCTGCCCTACTCTCTGCCCTACTCTCTGCCCCTTACTCTCTGCCTACTCTTGCTACTCTTGCCTTACTCTCTGCCCTACTCTCGCCCTACTCTCTGCCCTTACTCTCTGCCCTACTCTCTGCCCTACTCTCTGCCCTACTCTCTGCCCTACTCTCTGCCCTACTCTCTGCCCTACTCTCTGCCCTACTCTCTGCCCTACTCTCTGCCTACTCTCTGCCCTACTCTCTGCCCTACTCTCTGCCCTTACTCTCTGCCCTACTCTCTGCCCTTACTCTCTGCCCCTTACTCTCTGCCCTACTCTCTGCCCTACTCTCTGCCCTACTCTCTGCCCTACTCTCGCCTACTCTCTGCCCTTACTCTCTGCCCTACTCTCTGCCCTACTCTCTGCCCTACTCTCTGCCCTTACTCTCTGCCCTACTCTCTGCCCTCTACTCTCTGCCCTTCTCTCTGCCCTACTCTCTGCCCCTTAGCTCTCTGCCCTACTCTCGCCCTACTCTCTGCCCTACTCTCTGCCCTACTCTCTGCCCCTACTCTCTGCCCTACTCTCTGCCCTACTCTCTGCCCTTACTCTCTGCCCTACTCTCTGCCCTACTCTCTGCCCTACTCTCTGCCCTACTCTCTGCCTACTCTCTGCCCTACTCTCTGCCCTTACTCTCTGCCCTACTCTCTGCCCCTACTCTCTGCCCTACTCTCTGCCCTACTCTCTGCCCTTACTCTCTGCCCTACTCTCTGCCCTACTCTCTGCCCTACTCTCTGCCCTACTCTCTGCCCTACTCTCTGCCCTACTCTCTGCCTCTACTCTCTGCCCTACTCTCTGCCCTACTCTCTGCCCTTACTCTCTGCCCTACTCTCTGCCCTACTCTCTGCCCCTACTCTCTGCCCTACTCTCTGCCCTACTCTCTGCCCTACTCTCTGCCCCTACTCTCTGCCCTACTCTCTGCCCTACTCTCTGCCCTACTCTCTGCCCTACTCTCTGCCCCTACTCTCTGCCCTTACTCTCTGCCCTACTCTCTGCCCTTACTCTCTGCCCTACTCTCTGCCCTACTCTCTGCCCTACTCTCTGCCCTACTCTCTGCCCTACTCTTGCCCTACTCTCTGCCCTACTCTCTGCCCTACTCTCTGCCCTACTCTCTGCCCTACTCTCTGCCCTTACTCTCTGCCCTTACTCTCTGCCCTACTCTCTGCCCTTACTCTCTGCCCTACTCTCTGCCCTACTCTCTGCCCTACTCTCTGCCCTACTCTCTGCCCTACTCTCTGCCCTACTCTCTGCCCTTACTCTCTGCCCTACTCTCTGCCCTACTCTCTGCCCTACTCTCTGCCCTACTTCTCTGCCCTACTCTCTGCCCTACTCTCTGCCCTACTCTCTGCCCTACTCTCTGCCCTTACTCTCTGCCCCTACTCTCTGCCCTACTCTCTGCCCTACTCTCTTCCCCTACTCTCTGCCCTACTCTCTGCCCTACTCTCTGCC